>NC_042615.1:308766458-309079126 GCF_901001135.1 Rhinatrema bivittatum
TTTTAAGTTGAGGTGAGCACCCGGTTTTTAACTTTTCATTTTTTGAATATTTTTGAATACTGTTGTATCTATAAATTTCTATTCTCTGCTGTTATGTTTTTTTTACTTTCATATGTCCACATTATGATTATTTGTTATATTTCACTTATATAATTGGTCCTTCCCGATGCAGTTCCTCAAATCACGGCCTGTGTTGGGGAACTGCTAGTGGTATTTGCTTGAAGTATGAAATGTTCTATGAAACTATATAAAGCTTACCTTTTGAACAGCAAAACAAGTGGACTTAAAGATTTATTGTCTGACCTCTTGTGTTTGTGCCTTATTGTGACTCAGAACTTCCACCTATAACTCTGTGCTTATCAAGATCAGTCTCTGTACGTGTGTTGTTTCACTGGCGATCTTCAGTTTCAAGTCTCTGCAGTTATGTGAAATTTTTATATGCAAATAAAAAAATAATTAACAATTGGAAAAATTGCTTTTACAGATCAATGATTATATTGCAGTCGCAGCACAGGCACAAGAGTATTTTGTGCATGATTAGTATCAGAATATGATGGTCTTCTAATGTTTTCTCAATTCAGTAAAGCTGTCAGCACTAGGCATAAACAAAGAAGGATTTCATTGTTTGGCATATTATATTCTTTCTATTTCAAAGATTTGTTTTATTCAGTATTAAAACTATTATTATTCATAATCTATAAGTATACACAAGTGTTATCTTGATCCCAAAAGTATAACCCTTAAATCTGTATGGATGATCCTTAACCTCTACCCTACTGATTAGTAATCTCTACCTTGTTAAGCAGTAGGGGTTGAGAGAGGCGTGTGCCTTTAAACCATGATGATATCATCCACTGACAGACACTGAGCAAGTACAGAATAAGTGAAAAGCAGAAAACAAAAAAAAATAAATAAATAAATAAATAAATAAAAAGGGACCACAACTTAGAAAGAGAAACATGCACGCAAAAACCCTATGAAGTCAGACTCTACGTGCAGCACAACACTAAAGAAATAGAATCAGAGATGCATTACTCCTTGTGAGGGAGTGTACAGAAAGCTCCCTCAGACTACCTTAAAGGACCGAGCACAGCTGTCTCGCCCGGTCCTCCTTTAGCTTGAGACCCCCAGGGAATCCTGGGTGAAGGGAAGAGCCCTTCATCAGGGTATAAGACCTCAGGGCCTAGAAGGATTAGACAGGCCCCGGGAAAGAGAGAGAGTGAGTGAGTCCCACCGTATGAGAACACCTGCTTTGTTTAAGGTTTGAGAGTGACAACTGTTAATCCCTGCTAGCTTTGGAATTTACTTGGTCAAGGTGAGCTGCCTACCAGTGGTTGCTTTGTTTTGCACTATCCTTTTTATTTGTGTGATATCTGAAGCCAAGATGAACTCCCTAAGTTGTTTTGTTTGGTTGTGCACCACCACAGTTTCCTTTCTTTTCTCTGTATAAACTACACTTCAGGAACAGCCAGAGTCTGCCTCCTGTTTTCCCCTGGCTGTCCCCAAGCCTTTTCCGCTCGAGTTACCACACTCCTGTATTGCGCAAGATACAAAGATATTATGAGAAGCACATTCCCCAAGTTGACACATTCCTTTTACTAATTAAAAATAAAATACTTTTTTTTTTATCTGTGTTGTTTGGTCATTTTTAAAATCACTTTCACCTAATCTCTTTCTTCTGATTTTCTCTTATTCTTTTCCTAACCTCCTTTTCAGCGACTTTTGTCCATTTTCCATTTCTTCTGTCTCCTCCTGTCTTCAGTTCCTTCCCTATTTCTCTTTCTGATGCTGATCTTTGCCTGTCATCTCATTTTTCTTCATTTCTCATTCTCTCTCTCTCTGCCTCATTATAAACTTATAGCTAGATTTCACCCCCTCCTTCTCTCCCTTTCCCCTAGTTCTCAAAGTCCCAATCCTACATCTCCCAAGTCCTCCCTATTATTTCCCCACTCAGCTCTCCACCTCCCCTTCATTGGATTGCTTTCATTATCATCTCCAGCTATTGGATTCTTTCTACTTTCACTCTACAGCTGCCTCTATTCTAGCTCTCTGAAACCCTTTCTCCCAAAATCATCTTTCCCCTCCCCTCCCTCTCCTTCCATCCTCCTCTATCTCACTTTTCATCCCCCCTTCCCACCCCATACTTTTCATCCAACTCTCTCTTTCCCTCCCTCAACTTATACCCCCTCATCTCTATCATTCACTCTAGCCTTCCATCTTTCCCTCGTCTTCCTACCCTGTCTACCCCTTGCCCTTTCCTCTCACACTTTCCATCCTACGTGTATTCGATCCTTCCCTCATCTTCTAATCCCTCTCACCTTCCACACTTCCCTTTCCTCTCTATCTACCCCCTCACCTTCCTTCTTTCACCTCCCTCTCCCTCTTCTTTCAAATCCTGTTCACCCTTCCATCTTTCACCCTCACTTTCCGTTCTTCTCCCTCCTCTCCTCATCTTCCAAGCACTTACCTTCCCTCCTTCCTCCTCCTCTCCCTCCTTTCCTTCTCCTTCCAATCCCCCCACCTTCCATCCTTGCCCTCCTTTCTATCCCATCTTACCTTCAATCCACTTGTCCTCCTCTCCCCTTTCATCCATCCCTTCTTTCCTTTACTTTTCAACCCCTTCCATCCTTCCCCTCCTCTTCCTCTTTGTCCAATCCCCCCCTCACCTTTCAAGCCTCCCATCCCTGTGGTAAAACAGGCTTAGAGAGCAGTTCAAGAGCGATATCGGTAGCCATAATATCGTAAGAGAAAAATTGCCATCCATCCCTGAAACCTTCTTTTGCACATAATCAAAGAATATAATTTGTGTCGGTTTGCCTTATTATTCAGACACTCTTTTGATAGGGGAAATAGGCAGCGGGTAACGAGACAAGTTTGACATGTCTGTTTTCTCTGTGAATTAGCATGTGATAATAACCTAGCCAAGCATAACGTAGCGACATAAAAGACAGACTTCAAAAAGAAAAAGAGGAGGATTTTCCTTTCCAAAGTCTGCTTTCCCATAGAACAAAAATGTGGAGCTACAGTGTATTTCAGTAATGATGCTCTGGTTTCAAATAATGTTTTAGGAAGAAAGAATGGCAGAGGGGGGAAGTGGGGGAGACTTCCTGGTATCCTTATTTTATCTAATTTCAGAAAGCAGAAACTGAGGGTGGGAATCTTATTGCACAGCACTGTTTTCATGGAGAAAAGAAGTGTTGGGTCTAAGGCTAAGGACAGCATGAAAACCGTTGCTTGTTCTTTGGGTGCTGCCCATTATCTTACATTTGCTGAAGCTACACCAGCTGTTTTCAAGCCCGTCTGTAAACCCCCCCCCCCCCCCAGTCTAGATTTCAGGGTATCTCCACTGAACATACATGCTGTGAGCAGACACCAACCTCATTCTCTGGACTCCGAGTATTCAATATGTTATCCATGTGGTGGAACCAGGCGCTCTGCACATTGGGAAGCAATTCACAGGCACAAAGCAGACTGTCAGTGACCTAAAGAAAATTATAAAGGAATGTGGCTTTAAAGAAGAGGCTCACCTTTTTATTTTTTCAAGTCTTTACTGTAAGAAGCCCACAGAGCCTGCAGCTTGAGGCCTGGTAGAGAGAATACCAGGTTACAGCTGTAAAAGGACCTTAAGACTTTTGCATGGCACTTTAGGACAACTAGTATATCAATACCCTTTTGTGCTAGGATAGGAAAGCTAGCAATAGGGAAAGGGGAAGCACCATTTTGAATGGCTTCCCCCCCCCCCCCCCCTTGAGATTGCTGGAATGGTCGGCCCCTGGGATTATAAAATCAGTTTGCAACAGTGTAAAAAGGGGGGAGTGTGGATTTGGTTTTGGAGTTAGTGGAAACATGAAAGGTTTTTCCTAAGCTGATTTTTTGGCTTACCTCTGGGACCCAGGCCCATCAGCCTGAAAGTCCAGGAGAAAAGGTTGGCAAGATGCTGTCTCAGTCCACTCCTTGCCTGGCAGGTTTGCCTGTTTTGTTGGAATTCTTGTAAGACCCCTAGTTTATGGGGTCAGGCTAGGGAAGACTTGCTCCTCTTCACTGAGACTTCCAATGTCTGGACTCAGTTGTGGGAAGAAATGTTTGAGTTGGAAGACCTGGGAAGAAGGTGGAATATCTAAAGAACTGTAGTGTTTCCCTGCTGGACCTTTTCTGGGAGAATCATCCTGAGAAAAAGTCTGGAGAATTATAAGACCAACTGAGACATTCTGAGGACCTTCAATAGAAGTCTTCATTCTAGGGGCTCTTTGCAAAGCCTACGTTTTGCCCTTTTTTTTTTCTTCTAGTTTAAGGGATTTTTCTGCCCAAACAAGGATACCCTGTACACTTGGGAACCTTACTTTTCCAAGCCCTGGAGAGTAAGAGTTTCCCTTGCCTTGGTAGTGAGAGACCCTTGTACAGACAGAGAGAATTTCCATTTTTTCTCAAAAACTGTTTTGAACTTCCTAATAATTCCTAACATTCTGTTTGCTTTTATGACTGCTGCAGCACACTGAGCTGATGATTTCAAAGTATTATCCACTATGATGCCTAGATCCTTTTCCAGGATGGTAGCCCCCAACATGGAACCCAACATCATTTAACCACAGCAAGGGTTATTTTTTCCCTATATGCAACACCCTGCACTTGTCCACACTAAGTTTCATCTGCTCTTACTGATGAGTCTAAATCTACACAAAAGAGGCATTGTCTGGTTTTTTTGGTTACGACCTAGAGTGTTACAAACAGGTGCATGTTTATGGTTGAGTTTTCCATGTAAATGCATTGGGGTAGATTTGTGAAAGGGTTACGCGAGTAACCCCCGAAAACCTACACCTGTGCGCGCAAGCCCCAGGATGCGCGTATGTCCCGGGGCAAAAATGGGCGGTCCGTGGGCGTGGGTGGTTGTCCAGGGGCGGAGCTGGGGGAATTCCTGAGTCCTCCGGCACAGCAGCCGTGCTGGAGGTCCGTGCGCTGGCAGCTGGATGGTGCGCGCAAGATACGCCTGTCTTGGGCAGGCGTAACTTCTGAAACAAAGATAGGGGGAGATTTGGTTAGGGCTGGGGGATGGGGGGGGGCCAAAAAAGTCCCCTTCAAGGCCTCTCCGATTTCAGAGCGGCCTTGGAGGGTAACGGGGAAAGCCATCAGGGCTTTGGTGCACGCAAGGTGCATATGTTAGCGCACAAATGTACCTCACGCCTACATCCATGATTTCCTATTTGAGCAGATCTATTTCCTTGTAGTATGGATTCCTGTGTCCCCATGTATTTTGTGGACTGGGTAACATTGATTATATAATATTTTTTCTTTTTTCTTATATTCTAATTGGGATTTCAATGTTGGTTTTTGGTACAAGTTATTCTTGGTGTATTTTTTTTCTGTAAAAGTATAAATAAATGGTGGAAGGGGGAAGAAAAAAGCCCTAGACTTTGGTTTCCCTCGGTGTTTGTTCCTGTCACTCACCTCGGGCACATTTTTTGATTTATGCAGAATAAAAGGAGTTAATTGTCACAAGACTTAAATAGATAGAGAAGAGTGCAACCCGGACCTAATAAAAAGATTAACTGTAGCCCCATGTCAAATCATTGACTAACCAACATTAAATACACAAATACATTTGAATAACATTAGATTAGACATCCCTACTATGGGGTTTTATCAATGTTTACCTTCAGCCTGATTGTGTTTTTTTTTTTTTTTTTAATGCCCTTCTAATGAGGAGATTAAAATAATTATTGTACTTCTCTCTCCAGCTTATCTTATGTTGGCAGTATAGTATTTTTTAAAGTTATACTTAGCTCTTGCTATGCCTGCAAAAACTGTGGAACCAAAGTCAAGATTTCTTAATCAGACCCTAACCATTTTTATATTCTAAATAAAGATATGTAATAGTTGTTACAAAACTAGCTCTCTGCAGTAGATAAAATATAATGAGCAAAAATGCTGAAGTCTAAATAATCCTTAGATATGCAGAGTACCACTATGCCAAAGTTAAAGAATTGCATTTGGTAAACAATGCATATAATGACTCATAACCCCCTTCCTGATTTTTTGCTGTATAGCCAACTAATTATAATTAGGACTTAGGTCATGCTGATCTGTTAAACTGATCATGATCAAAGACATATATTGCTGACTTATGCCAACTGTATTCTAGAACATATATATGTCTTTGCATATTTAACTTCAGGAACATATGCTGAGAGTTTGCCTGAAGTATTATACTCCTCATGTAATATTGCATTAATAAACATGGTTACCTTGCACTGTAACATATGTCTATTTTTATTGTGGAGCAAAGTAAGAGGGAAAGCAAAGTTTCTTACCTGCTAACAGGTGTTCTCTGAGGACAGCAGGATGTTAGTCCTCACACATGGGTGACATCTTTGGATGGAGCCCAGCACAGAAAACTTATGTCAAAGTTTCTAGAACTTTGACTGGGTACACTGATCATGCCCAGCATAACTTATACCATGCGTCTATGCAGAGTCTCTCTTCAGTCTTGTAACTTTGAATTAAGATAAAAATAAAATAATAAAAAATAGGAGAAACCCAATTCCACGGGGTGGTGGGCGGGGTTTCATGAGGACTAACATTCTGCTGACCCAGAAAAACAGCTATTAAAGGAAAGCAAATCTGCTTTCTCCTAGGACAAGCAGGATGGCAGTCCTCACACATGGGTTAATCTCTAGCTACAGGCTGCTCCTCAACATAAAACGGGACCAACAAGCACCAGCCAGGTACCAACAGGCACATCCACAACAGTGCTGTTGGTAACAGAGGGGGAGACACCCTGAACCCAAACAATGGGTCCTAGGCAGGGAGAGTTGGGTTCTACACCTCAAAGAAATTCTGGAGGACAGACTGGCTAAACCTACTAGGGATGTGAATCGTGTCCTCGATCGTCTTAACGATCGATTTCGGCTGGGAGGGGGAGGGAATCGTATTGTTGCCGTTTGGGGGGGTAAAATATCGTGAAAAAATCGTGAAAAATCGAAAAAATCGAAAAATCGAAAAAACCGGCACATTAAAACCCCCTAAAAACCCACCCCCGACCCTTTAAATTAAATCCCCCACCCTCCCGAACCCCCCCCCAAATAACTTAAATAACCTGCGGGTCCAGCGGCGGTCCGGAACGGCAGCGGTCCGGAACGGGCTCCTGCTCTGAATCTTGTCGTCTTCAGCCGGCGCCATTTTTCCAAAATGGCGCCGAAAATGGCGGCGGCCATAGACGAAAAAGATTGGACGGCAGGAGGTCCTTCCGGACCCCCGCTGGACTTTTGGCAAGTCTCGTGGGGGTCAGGAGGCCCCCCACAAGCTGGCCAAAAGTTCCTGGAGGTCCAGCGGGGGTCAGGGAGCGATTTCCCGCCGCGAATCGTTTTCGTACGGAAAATGGCGCCGGCAGGAGATCGACTGCAGGAGGTCGTTCAGCGAGGCGCCGGAACCCTCGCTGAACGACCTCCTGCAGTCGATCTCCTGCCGGCGCCATTTTCCCGTACGAAAACGATTCGCGGCGGGAAATCGCTCCCTGACCCCCGCTGGACCTCCAGGAACTTTTGGCCAGCTTGTGGGGGGCCTCCTGACCCCCACGAGACTTGCCAAAAGTCCAGCGGGGGTCCGGAAGGACCTCCTGCCGTCCAATCTTTTTCGTCTATGGCCGCCGCCATTTTTCGGCGCCATTTTGGAAAATGGCGCCGGCTGAAGACGACAAGATTCAGAGCAGGAGCCCGTTCCGGACCGCTGCCGTTCCGGACCGCCGCTGGACCCGCAGGTTATTTAAGTTATTTGGGGGGGGGTTCGGGAGGGTGGGGGATTTAATTTAAAGGGTCGGGGGTGGGTTTTAGGGGGTTTTAGTGTGCCGGCTCACAATTCTAACGATTTATAACGATAAATCGTTAGAATCTGTATTGTATTGTGTTCCATAACGGTTTAAGACGATATTAAAATTATCGGACGATAATTTTAATCGTCCTAAAACGATTCACATCCCTAAAACCTACTGTCACGTCAGCCATCCCTATCCAGACAGTAGTGTGATGCGAATGTGTAGATTGCAGCATGCAGATCTCCTCCATGGGAACTGCTCACAAGTGGGCCACTGACATTGCAATGGCTCTGACAGAATAAGCCTTGACATGACTCTCAAGATACTGTCCCGCCTAAGTATAACAGAAGGAAATGCAATGTGCAAGCCAATTGGATAGTGTCTGTTTGGCAATGACAACTCCCAATCTATTTCTGTCAAAAGAAATGAAAAGTTGGGTGGACTGTCTATGGGCTTCTGTCTGCTCCAAGTAGAAGGCTAAGGCTCTCTTGCAATCCAAACTGTGCAGTGCTTGTTTGCCTTGGGGCGAATGGAGCCTGGGAAAGAATGTTGGCAAGATGATTGACTAGTTAAAATGGAAGTCTGTCACCACCTTAGGCAGGAACTTAGGGTGCGTGTACAAGACCACCCTATCATGATAAAACTTGGATAGTCACTAAGGCCTGGAGGTCGCTGATCCTGCACGCTGAAGTGACCGCCACCAAAAATACGACCTTTCAGGTCAGATAATTCAGATCACAGGAGCGCAGCGGCTCAAAAAAGTGCTTTCATCACTTGAGCTAGTACCATGTTGAGGTCCCAAGACACAGCAAGAGGCCTCAGGGGAAGCTTCAACTGAAGCAGTCCCACATGAAGTGTACAACTATAGGCTGTCCAGAGAGACTCCTTGGAGGTATGCTCCAATTGTAATTAGATGAACCCTAACAGAGTTGGTTTTTAGGCCAGTCTCTGATAGGTACAGAAGGTGGTCAAGCAGTTTTTGTGTGGGGTAGGAGAAAGGATCTAGGGCTTTCTGCTCACACCACATGGAAAAACTCCTCCACTTCAGGCCATAGGATTTTCTAGTGGAAGGCTTTTGAGAAGCTTCGAGGACCTGAGACATATCTTCAGAAAGATCCAGCAGATGCAGAATCAACCTCTCAACATCCAGGCTGTGAGAGACAGGGCCTGGAAATTGGGATGCTGCAGCCTGCCCTAATCCTGCATGATGAGATCTGGGGAAGTCCTCAGATTGATCGGTTTCCGGAGAGACAACTCCCAGAGGTGTGGAATCCAGATCTGTCTAGGCTAATGAGGATCATAGTCCCTCGGTCTTCTCGAAGCTTCAGTCGAGTCTTCGTTACTAGAGGAAGTGGAGGATATGCGTAGAGAAGACCCTTGCCTCAATGGTGAGCAAAGGCATTTGAGGCTGGTTCACCATATGCTCTGTACTGGGAGCAGAACTGAGTCACCTTCCTGTTGCATGGGGCTGCAAATAAGTCCACATCTGGGTTCCCCCAGTGGCAGAAGAGCCGATTTGCCACCTCCTGGACAAGCGACCATTCATGGGGTCTGAAGGTTTGACTCAGTCTGTCCACTATCACCTTCTCCAATCTGGCCAGATATATGGCCCGGAGCACCATCCCGTGGGACAGAGCCCATGACTACTTCCTGACTCAGGAGGTACAATTCTGTGCCTCCCTGTTTGTTAACATACCACATTGCTACTTGGTTGTCTGTCTGGATCAGGGCAACTTTGTTGGACAGCTGATCTCTGAAAGCCCATAGAGCATACCTGATCACCTGGAGCTCCAGGAAATTGATTTGATATTGTGCTTCCTGGGCAGACCACAGACCCTGAGTGCAGACCCCTTTTAAATGAGCACCCCACCTCAGGTGGACACATCCGTGGTAAGGACAATTTGTGTAGGAAGAGTTTTGAAAGATACTCCCTACTCCAAATTCGAGAGAACCTGTAGGCAAGTTGGGGGATGCAGGGGGGGGGGGGGGGGGGGTCTGTCTGCTACAAGACACTGCCAGCTGCCCTCCCATCTTCCTTGCAATCCTAATTCGGGGAAAAAAACAACGTGTATGCTTCTCGGAAATAGACTTCTATTTATCAGATTTGGCAGGACATAGCATTTAGAAAATAGGAGTTATAGCTATCTTTAACATCCTGGCTACTAAGCACCGGTTTTCCCTAAAGAAAGTTCTGTATCATGGGTGGTAACAAAACATGCCACAAACCTTAACCTACTTGAAATATTAACACTATGACTAACTTACTTACCCCTGATTTGAACTTTCAGGGGATTCCTCTGTTCACCTCTGAAGCAGTTATTTTATTTTATTTTTTTTGTTCTTTATCATTTTCAAAAAATAATACATGAGATAAATATATAGGTAGACTTTCTTACATCCGATATAAAATGTAATCAGAATTTAAGGAAAAATTAATTTCCTGAAAGAAAAAAAAACCATATAGCCAGTCTCTTTTACTCAAATCATAAATTATTTAAGCAAATAAACCATTTTATCATCTACCTTTGAATATCTTAACAATGTTACCCCATAAGAAAAACTGAAGGGGAGGCAAAAGAAAACTAAGAGAGAGAAATTATAGCAATTATATATATATATATATATATATATATATATATATATATATATATATATATATATATATATATATATATATATATATACAGTGACATTAACATAGGATACTAGCTGGAGACATCACATTTAATAACCCTATCTTAATCAAGTGGAGAAGAGGTGGTAGGCCTATGGGCATCCACAAATTGACGAAGCTGTTCTATCTGAAAAAATATAAAACAGTCATCCCCTTTCTTAAGGATACACTTACAGGGATAACGAAGTGTAAATGTATATCCTAGAGATACAACATCCTGCCTTAAAGACAAAAATTCTCTCCGCCTAATTTGAGTTACTTGAGCTAAATCCGGATATATTCTTATTGCTTGACCGTAAAACATTAAAGGAAATTTTCTAAAGAAATTGTGCATCACACTATTCAGGTCAAGCACAGAAATAAAGGCAACTAGTAAAGCATTCCTCTCTAATACATCCGTATCGGAACCTTCTAAGAAGCTGGTTAAATTCACTGGATTACTTGATACAGGAGCAGTCCCTGCAGTAGAAGGTCTGTTATTATTCAGAAATCTGCAAAAGTTAATGGATGGCATATTTTCATCTGTCAATCCAAGCCCTTCTCTGAAGAGTCTTTTTAATGTAGTAAAGGGGATTTCTCCAGCAACTTTAGGAAAGTTCATAATTCGCAAATTTAAATGCCTGATGTTATTTTCCAGGTTTTCCAAACGTTTGGAACAGGCCATCTGTTCTTTTATTACAGCCACATTTACAGCTTGTAGAGACTGAATTTTATGTTCAGTCTCTGAAACTTTATTTATTACCTCGGTGGTCCTGCTCCTGAACTCCAAGCATCTTTTGTTGAAAATTATAATTTAGGGAGTCCATCTTTACTTCTAATCTCTTCATGGATTGACCTTGGCCCGCCACCAGGTCCCACAGTGACTCCAAAGTCACTGCCTCCGGCCTAGGTGGCAATATTGGGGACTCACCGATAACGCCGAGAGATGTTGTAATCTGGTCTTCATCCATCGCAGCCTCCTCCTCTCTTCCTCCAAGGCAGGCTTCACGATTGGAGGTCCCTGAAGCGCCCACTCCGGCAGCACCTTCTGTTCCTGCCCGGGTGAGTTCCTTCGTTCTCGGCGTGCTGCCTGAGTCATCTTCCACCCCCCCAGTCGCATTGACCGCGTCATCGACCTGCGACTGGGAAGTGACTCCGTCGGGGTCACGCTGCGCCGGGGGCACTCTGATGTCGGGGCTGAGGGATGCCTCGTCCGTCGGAGCACTCTGCTCTCCCCCGCAGGGGCTCACAGCAAATTCACCGGTTCCCTCTACTTGCTCCAGCTAGCGCGTGAAACGGATGATGTCGAGTTGCCCCATGGGAGGTAAGGTCTCAGGTGGAAAGATCCTTACTTTCCACTTTCTTTTCGAAGGCATAGCACTCAAAATAGAAACTCCAAAGGAAAAACTCGGGCAGTCAGCGTTCAGCGACCTGCCTATGCCGCCATCTTCCCTGAAGCGGTTTCCGGCTGGAGAGCATGGGCAGGGGTAAGGTTTGCTTGATGCGGGCCAAGCCGTCTGGGCTGGTTCTCACCCTTCAGGATAGCATGGAGATCTGATCGGTCTTGGACCCTCCTCTCGCTTCCCGGGACCCCTCAGCATAGGTTCTCATTCTCGGGGTTTTCTGCCCGGGTTTGCGTTCAGGATTTGGGACTCTTTTTCCTCCGGGGATCCGTGCCTTGCCTCTCTGCTCCCTGTTTTGGCTTCTGGGCTGCTCTGCCAGGAGGTTCTTTTTTTTTTCTTCTTCTTTTTAGCCTTTCTTCTCCTCCTTGCCCCCGTCTTACACTTCCCAGCTGATAAACATGCACAAGCTCATGTATACTCTCGTGGTGGGTGGAGGGTCTCTTGCCGCATTGCCGGTCTTCTCCCCGCCTCCCCCCCCCCCCCATTTCTTTGGGAGGGGTCCTGCCACATTTTTATAGAACTCACTGACCCTGTCGAGAAACTGTGATCCTTGAGCTGTATTGGGTGCATTGTCTCTGGAGCAGACAGGAACCTCTATTCTCTAAATAAAATAATAGAGTGTTCCTAACATATTCCAACCCCAAAAGTGTTCTAGATCATGTTCCCTTCATGTATGTTCTTGAAAACTTATTGTTACTTGGCTAGCTATTTGTGAAATAGCAAAAGAGAATTATATATAAAATCTCTCTGGGGATTTTATAAGTATCAAAGCTCTTTGTTCCTGTGTATGCTGCATGCACTCTCACCTGGAGCAGGGTGATGACTTTCAGTGTTTGACCTATTTCAACACAGGTGAAATAATGGTTCCTCTCCCTTTGTGGTGACTTTTAAAAGCCTGGCATGCACCAAAACTGAGAGATACGCGAACATGTCCGGCTGGCGCGTGCTGTGTGGATTTTAAAAGGTGCCCGAGTATGCATGTATCTCCCAATACGCGCACAAATAAGGAGATGCAAAAAAGGGGCGGGGAAAGAAAGTGATCTGGGAGGGGCATGAGCGTTCCAGGACTTTACACGAAATGTGCACGTAAGTATTTACACGCACAACCGCGCACTGGGGGCCCCTGCCATGTAACTTTACTACTGTTAAGGATGGCGTGTAAGTAATAAAATAAAAAATTCTAGGCTAGTCAGCAGGGTTTTAAGGGTTAGTGTTAACAGGGTAAAAGAAGCTATTTAACTAATAGGGTTAGGAAGTCCTATCCCTTAACTGGGTGAACTGGGAACAAACTGGGAGAACTGGTAATTGCATTAGTGTGCATGTCTACTTAAATATGCCCACATACACGGTAGAGGCAGCATTTGTGTGCACATTTGCGTGTCCATATAAAATTGTGTGCACATGTACACGTGTATAGCCTATTTTATAATATGCACGCATATATGCGTTATATTATAAAATGGCTGCGTCCTTTGGGGCGAGCCGGCATAAGTGCGTACATGTGCGCCTGCGCACCGGTATCGACCTTACCAACCCTATGAGAAGCTCTGCTGTTTGGCACCTCTTCTCTATTTTTAGCTTCAACAGTGGGGTTCTGTTCCCAGCATTAATATAAGCAAGCTTGCAGTTTCAGATATTAGTACAGGTTTGCCTCTCACCACATCACATTACTCAAGTGAACTATGCTTCCACTCATATCAGAATTTAACTCCTCATATATCACTTTATTTAGGGGTATCTTACTTCTTCAGGAGCTATGTGGATTCTCCTGTACTGTAAGTGCTGTGGCGTTCTTTATACCAGAGGAAGCCAATAACACCTCTGATTATTTAGAAGCAAACAATAATCAAGATCTATACAGTAGCATGTGCATATATATATATATAATGATTGGGCAATCACTCACTCTATTCATAACTTACACTTTCCAAATTTACAGTCAACTCTTGTCTCTCTATCAATGACTGATAAAACTTCACTGCGATAGTCAGATTAATTTAACAATAACAATTAACAGCCTACCCTGGACCTTACCTGGAGTTTCACCTTGTTTTAAAACAATCACACATATTTATTTATTTTATTTATTTATAGGTTTTTATATACCGATAGCCGTTTGCACATCGTATCGGTTTACAGATAACTAAAACTTTTTGACAGTGTCATTATACAGAACTTTTGGCACTGCCATTACATAGAACAGTAAACTTTGCATACAAGAAATAAACATCAACAAACAGTAACTGGGTAACTATTTACAGGGAACGAAGGTTCCTCAATTGGAAGCAGATGAGGGAAAATTAACAAGAGCACATAGTGACGGTAGTACGTGGAAAGCATTGTAATCAAATCAAGAGGTCATAGGGGAGAAGGTAATTGAGAGATAAAGACAGCAGAAGCACATTGTAAAAGGTGATACAGGGAATGCATTATACACAGCTTAGGGGGTTATCAGGAGGATGATTGCTGAGGGAGGGGTAGGCCTGTAAGAATAGCCAGGTCTTTAGGTTTTTTTTTAATTTGGGTGTGGATGTTTCAGTGCGCAAGTCTGGGGGCATAGAGTTCCACAGGGTGGGGCCGGCAAGGGAAAAGGCTCTGTTCATTGTGGAAATAAGATTGGTGGATTTGATAGAGGGGGTACGGAGTGTCCCTTGGAGGGCAGTGCGAGTCGGTCTAGTGGATGTGCGAGAAAGCAGTGGGGGGTTGATCCAGTCAGTATTTTCATTGGTGATGCTTTTATGAATGAGGGAGAGAACTTTGAACAGGATGCGAGACTGTATTGGGAGCCAGTGGAGATCGATAAGGGTAGGAGTAATGTGGTCACGTTTCCTGGAATTGGTGAGGATGCGTGCTGAGGCGTTCTGTAGGAGTTGTAATGGCTTAGTATGTGTTGCAGGGAGACCAAGGAAGAGTGCATTACAGTAGTCTATTTTGGAAAAGATAATAGACTGTAGTACTGTGCGAAAGTCAGTGAAGAATAAGAGGGGCCGGAGTTTTTTGATAGTTTGAAGTTTGAAGTAGTAGTCAGTTAGGATAGATTTAATGAAGGGTTTGAAAGAGAGCTGGTTGTCAATGAGGACGCCCAGGCTACGGGTGTGGGAGGGGAAGAGCGTGGAGGAGTATGCAGTGGGAATGGAGAGAGAGGAATGTTTGTTGGAGATGAGGAGGAGTTCAGTTTTTTGCGGGTTAATGGCAAGGTGCATGTCAGTGAGTAGCTGGTTGATAACCGTCAGGCAGGATTCCCATTTTTGAAGAGCAGTTTGGAGGGAGTCAGTGAAGGGGAAAGGATTTGGACATCATCTGCGTAGATAAAGTGTTTGATGCCAAGATTAGTAAGGAGGGTGGTGAGGGGGAGCATATAAATGTTAAATAGAGTAGAGGAGAGAGAGGAACCCTGGGGGACGCCTTGGTTAAGGCTAACTGGGTCGGATTCATTGTTGCCAGTGGATACTGTATAATGACGATCTTGTAAGTATGATTTGATCCAAGAGAGGGCAGTGCCGGAGATTCCTATGTTACTGAGAATGTTGATTAATATGATGTGGTTAACAGTATCAAAAGCTGCAGATATGTCTAACATAGCAAGGAGAAATGAGTTCCCAGTGTCGAATCCTTTAGTGATGGTATCCGTCAGGGATAGCAGCAGTTTTTCAGTGCTCAGGTTTTTCCGGAAGCCGTATTGTGTGGGAGGAAGGATGTTGTGTTGTTCTAGGTGATCAGATAGGCGAGAGTTGACTAATTTTTCCAAGATTTTAGATAGGAAAGGGAGATTAGAGATAGGTCTGAAGTTAGCTAGAGTAGAAGGGTCAAGGCTGGGTTTTTTAAGGATTGGTTTCACCACTGCCTGTTTTAGGAGCGTAGGGACTATACCTTGCTCCAGGGAACAGTTGCAGATGGATGAGAGAGGTTTGGCAATAGCTTTGGGAATAGATAGGAGAAGTTTAGTAGGAATGGTTTCAGAGGGGTGAGAGGAGGGTCTCATTTTTTTAAAGATGTTTTCAATTTCAAGGGAAGAGGATAGGTCGAAAGATGAGAGGGTAGAGGTAAGGTTGAAAGAAGGCAGTTTCACGGTGTTAGGGTTGGCTGCAAAGCGTGCAGTGAGAGAGGACACTTTGGTTTGGAAGAAGTGAGCAAGTTCATTGCAATGTTTTTTTGTGGTGGGAGTAGGAGGTTGAGTGGGGTTTGAGCTGGTCAGATTGGAGATCATGGTGAAGAGTGCTTTGGGATTGTATTGGAAACTGTGAATCTTTTTGGCATAGTATTCACGTTTAGTTGAGAGAGTAGTATTCCTGTATTGGTGCATAAGCTGGTAATAGGCAGTTTTGGATGCTGCAGAGGGGTGTTTGCGCCATTGCCTTTCTAAGGTTCTGAGACGAGTTTTGAGGTTCTTGAGCTCTGCGGAATACCATGGTTTCCTGTTTGGATGGGCAGGTTTAATGGTTTTTGTAGTGATGGGGCAGAGCTTGTTTGCTATGTTGAGGGTGATGTCGTGCCATGAGGTGAAGGCCTTGTCGGCTGAGGAAATATCAAGTTGGTTGGAAACGTCCGAGCAGGCCATAGTGAGGGTGTCGAGGGAGCATGATTTACGGTATTTGAAGGATTGCGCCTGGGTGGGGGCAGGGGGGGAGGACTGTTGGACAGCCAGGGTGGTTTGGATGATAGAGTGGTCGGACCATGGGATGGGGGTGCAGTATGGTGAGTTGATGACAGTGAGGGGGCTATTGACGAAGATAAGGTCTAGAGTGTGGCCGGCCTTATGAGTAGGGGAGTGTATGAGTTGTTTAAAACCCATGGCTTCAAGGGAGGAGAGGAAAGCATCACAGGCAGGGGAAAGAGGAGAGGCATCGACATGAAGATTAAAATCACCAAGAATTATGGTAGGAAGGTCTGGGGAGAGAGAGTCTGCAAAGAATTCGATGAGAGGGGAGGAGTCATTTTCTAGCAGTCCTGGGGGGGTGTAGATGAGACAGATTTGGAGGACGCTGGATCTGAGAAATCCAATTTCATATTGTTTGGGGAGGTTACAATTTATGGAGGAGAGTTTATATTCTTTCTTTACAGCCAGGAGTAGACCCCCACCTCTCTTCTTTTTCCGGGGTATAGAGAAAAAGTCGTATGTTTCGGTAGGGAGCTGGTTAATGAGGGGGGTGTCATGGAGCTTAAACCATGTTTCTGTTATGGCGCAGATTTCGGGGTTGTGATCAGTAAGGAGGTTGTTGAGTAAATGTGTTTTCTTCTGGAGGGATTGGGCATTGAGGAGGAGTATAGATATCAAAGAAAGGCCAAGAAGTTGAGTAAGGGGGGAAATCAAGATGGGTGTGAGTCTCCTTTGAATGTGTATAGGAGGGTAGGGTTTGAAAGGGGAGATATATGAGGGGTATCTCTGTTGGTATGGAAAAGGACAGCAGCATGTGTAGGGGGGCATTTTTTTTTTTATTTTTATTTTTTTAGGTTTGTTTTACTATTATTGGGGGAGGGAGGGCAGAGGGGGGGAGGGTTGGGACTGAAAGGTGTTAATTGTATGGAGGTGCTATCAGGGGGATGAGGGGGGAGCAATCACAAAGTGAACATGGACATAAGAGGGTAAAACACATTAGCCAAGTAGTTAGGGCGCACGAAGGGGCGAACAAAGGGGCAGGCCCCTTTGTCGCGCTCCTTCGTGCGCGCGACGCCTGGCGCGCGACGCCAGGGGAGGAGTTCTAGTTATGAATCCCCAGCGAGTCGCCGACGAGTGAGGTCACAGGAGCGCCGGTGCTGCGATTGGCTGGCTGCCCACGTTGCCGCAGGTAAGGAAGGGCCTGTTGGAGCGGAGGGCCGGAGGGTAGAGCCTCGCGATCGGCGGGGGAGCCCGTTGGGGGGAAGGGTGAATTTAAAGGGCCTTACCCCGACGGGCTTTCAGCGCCGATTGCGCAGGCCCGATCAGCCACTTGCCCCTGATGTCCGTCGATGAAAGAGGACATATATATCTGTCATTCATACTGGAGGTGTATGCCTTCCTCTCTGTGCTTTCTATGACTTTTTTAGACATAAAAAATATAACATAATAGTAAAAATATGGCTAAGTCCCATTTCTAGTGTATTGTGGCACTTACAGCCCCTCCTTATTTTAACCACTAATTAGACATGCAAAATCTTTTACAGTAAAGGTTACTTTTGAACACTCAGACTGAACATCCAGAGTCATTTGTTGGCACTTGCATCCTTAAAGGTGAAAGAGAACCTATATCTCTCCCAGGTAATGAGATACAAGGTCATCGCTGCTACCTAAGGACTTGGAGGAGAAATTGCTCCCCTCTTCCAGCAAAGAACCTGGTCCTGGGGTCCATGAGAACTGTGAGAGAGTGAGTGGAGTGCTGCAGAGAATGGCCCCATGAACCCTTATGTGCCCCAGCAATAATGCAAATGGCAAGCAGGAGTGATACATATATGGAACGTTTACTGTCTCAAGGAAGGAACTGTATTTTTATCTGTGAAATAACAGACCCAGAAGAGGAACAGAGGACATTGTTTCTAGGCTCTCTGGAAGCATCGAGGACAGGACATGAGCAGCATCCTGTTACAATCATGCATATTCATTGTGGATATCCTGAAAAGCAGGCCAGCTATGAAAGGCTTAGGCTTAAGGTCCAAACTGAAAGCCATTGAGCTACACACAGGATTTGGCAGGATTGTTTTACCTCCCACAGTTCTCTAATCTATAATCTCTCTCTTGAACTGGAGCAAATATTCTGAAGTACCCCACTTTGCAGTAGTAATGTTCCAGTTGATATGGGTTAGGAGAAAAAAAGGTTTAATAGAGGAAAGAACTGTCGCTCTCTTCTGAAATTGTCATTGAGGGGCAGTTTTCAAACTGTCTGCCTTTGGACAAAGACTGTCCACAAGCTTTGCACCAGTTCTCAAAGCAAAAGTATGGGCATCCTTTCATTTTGAATAAATGCGGTCTCATGCATCTGGGTTTCTGCTGGTAGATTTTTGCTGGAAAAGTACATGCGTAGAGCTGAAAATGCAGTCTGTGCCTGTATTTTTCCTCTGCTGACTTAAGCCACTGCCCCAGGACTGCATCCTCTCAATGGGGATAAAAGTTTAATTCTCATACTTGTAGCCGCATTAAAAGAGGGCAGTTTAACCCTTTATCAGCTAAAAAATGTAACAGCTGAGATGGGTGGAAAAAAATATATGAAGCTTCATTATATTTTATGAAGCATTTACTCGGAAATTTCAAGACAAATAAGGCACCCAATTGCAAAACTTTAGATCTCATTGAGAGAAATTGTTTTCTCTTTTTTTCTGTATTCTTAGTCAAATCCGGAAACACTCGAACTTTAAAATTAAGGAAAAGCTCTGACCGATGTCTTAAAAACATCTTAAGAGTCCAATCTCTATCTGACTCTAAAAGAAAGGAGACAATCAAAGATGCTGGTTGGGCAATTTCACTATCAGAAGTCTCTAGAACCGCTGATGTATTCACATTTTCAGAGTCCACAGGAGTTAAGAGCTGCATATTTTGCCCATTTTCGGATTTTTTCTTAAAAGGTGGTAGATACTAAATCTTTGCAGTGGGTGGAATAGCACGTTCAGGTATCTTTAGTATCTCTATAATATATTTCCTTCACATATCTTTTGCCAGTGTGTAAGGAGCTTTTGGAAAATTTATGAAACGTAAGTTCCTGCCACAAACTTGATTTTCTATCTTATTAGTCAAAGTCTGGTTTTCTTTCATAAGTGATCGATGTAACTCAGTCAAATTATCTATTTCCATTTTCATCTTCACATTCTCCTCCTTCAAGAGTTGAAATTGATTCCCAACATGGGTGACTTTACTTGTTGAGCCAGAGGGTTTAATTGAGCTGTTATGTTTGAATTTCAAGTCACTATAGCGTCCCAAATGGATTCAAGGTAAAATGTCCAAGGTCTTACTATGACAAAGGACTTGGGTGCTGGCAGTTCTGTCGACAGAGTTTCTCCTCGTGAGGATTCCTCCTCAAAATGCTGCCGCGTGCATCTGGTGGGAACTGCCTCTGTAACACCGGCAGAGTCGCTGCCGGTCTCCGCAGCGGTAGAGGCAAGTAACATGGTCTCAGAGCAGGGCTTGGGCAGCACAGCATCATCAGTGCGCACCGAGCTCCGTCACGGTGTAAAAATCCTAGCTGCAGCAGGATTTACAGGAGCCGTCCTTTCTACCGGGGAAAGCGATGTCAGTGAATCAGGGAAGGAGTCAAGTACCTCTTCCTCTCGGCTCTCTTCCAGCGATTCTCCTCCCGGTAAGCAAGCCCCTTGCTTCACCTGTGCGTCCATTGGGCTGACAACCGGGACATCGGGAGAGGTCAGAAAAATTTCCCTCTCCTTAGCCTTTCGCTTGCGGCTTGCATGAGGCATATTAGCACAATAGGCAACAAAAACACAGGAGAGACGCAACAGCATATATAGATAGGTCACCATCTTGGATCCGCTGATAAAGGAAAATGTACCTTCAAATGTATAATTGCTCTTTAATTGATCTTTTATTAGTTAGAAATATGGTGGAAAATTTATCTTCATATGCTATCTGACCTGCTATTAGGTGGGAATATGTGTCCTTTCAATAGATTTAATGCCCCTCCTCAAGCTGGTTTTTCCTTATAACAGTTTTCTTTGGAATAGTGCTTGGATCCTCAATTTGAGGACTTGGATATTTGCTGGCATCAATAATGTTACTTTTTTTTTTCTTTTGATGGGTTTTTGGCCTATATAAGTTTTTTTTTCTGCGTACTTGAAAGCCAGTGGTTTTCCTATTCAAGATTTGCTTGAATGTATTTTGAAATGCAATAAATAAAAAAAAAAAAAGAGAGAGATCACATGATGCAGTGAGGGAGAAGGATATAGTTTTCTCTCTCTTGGCGCCGGCCTACAGCATCGGACACCATCTGCACCATCCTAGGCACCTAAAAGAGGCTCTATGATATCGAGCTGTAGATCTAAGCCCCGCCAATTGATTGGGCTTGGAATGCCCACTCGTGTTGCCAAAAAAGACAAGGAACGGGGTAAGGAACGCCTGAAGCCCACCAAGGCCCCTGTTATGGCCGCCACTAGCTCGCTGGATGGCCCCCCCAGTTACTGCCCTTGCGGATATTAAATCTGAGGTTCTCGAGGCCCTAGGTCCCGATCTCAAAATAATTACTGTAAAAGTTACTGAAATATCGGCGAATTTAGACAAGTTTGAGGCGTGATTTCTGGAGGTAGAGAGCCACGTGTCTGATGTACAAGATGGCCTCCAGGCTGCCCAAACTGACATCGGGGCCTTGCAAACAGAGGTAGATAAGCAAGCGGCCAGGATTGAAGACCTCGAGAATAGATCGCGCAGGTCTAACCTGTGCTTTGTGGGTCTGCCTGAAGCGTTAGAGGACAGGAATTGGCCCGCGATCCTAGAAGCCTGGCTGGCAAAAGAATTAAATTTGTCTCGAGCGCATGGCAAGCTGCGCATCGAAAGAGTGCACTGCCTTGGTCTCCAGGTGCCTAACACGGTAAAGCCGCGAGTGGTTGTGGCGAAGGTTTTTAATTATGCCCATAAGCAAGAAATTTTGCAAGCAGCCAGTGTCAAAAGGGAACTCTTCTACGACAATACCCAGGTCCTCATCTTCCAGGATTTTTCTGCGGCGGTAGTAGCGCAGAGAAGAGCTATGGCCCCGATCTGCACTCAGCCCAGGGTATGAGAGCGACGCTGCTGTATCCCGCTCGGCTGAGGGTTGGTTTCCTGGTATACCAAAGTGGAGGAGGCACGGCTGTTATTAACACCTATGGCGCCTGAAGCAGGAAAACGGATTGGCGGCAGTGGGGAGGCCTGATATTCACCGTTCCAGCTGGGACCGCACTGGTGGGTTTTGTCTCTCCTTTGTTTCTTTTTGGGTGAGCTGCTGATTTTGGGTTTCTGTGGCAGGGGATGAACTCGCTGGGATAGGTTTTTTTTTTTTTTTTGCGATTAATGTGGCTGTCAGCATGGCTGGGGATATTTACTTCTATTTCACGTCCTATGTCATGCTTCCTCTATGCCCGGACTTGCTTCAAAAACGTCACAGCTTGGGCTCCCTTTCCTGTATTTTATTGGGCCCTTAACTCGGCGGGTAACTCAGACTTTGGCACTCACACGGGAACCCTTCTCACATTGGAGTTGCTCTGCAGTGCAAGAGGCTGTCTCGTTTATGCTCTGTTACACACTCTGGTCTTAGGAGCAATCCCAGTTGGTGCTTTGGCCTTAGACGGACTGTTTTTTTTCTTTTTTTTTTCTTTCTTATCTCTTTTTTTGGAATTCTCATTTTGTCAGCTTGGATGTCTTTTCTCTTCACAAGGCCATAGAACTGGGTCTACAATGTCTGCCTAGGATTGCTTGCGTGTCACAAGGTGCATTACTGCTTGGGCCCAAGCCCTGGAGCTTTGATCGGAGGAACTAGTCAAACTCCTTGCTTTGAGTAAGTTTCTAGGACCCTGGAGGTGATGAAATACGGTGAGTACAGTTGGGGCTTTGCGAGGTTCCAGTTACCCCAGCTCGACCGTTGTTGGGTACCATTTACCATTGCCAGCAGGACCTGCTGCGATTTATTTTTGGCCTCCCGCATTTGATGGAGCAAATTCTGTTTATCTTGCATGTATGTGCAGACTGTGGGGTTTTTTTGTGCATTGGTTCCTTTTTGGACTAATTCTGAACCTTCCCATGCCTGGGGTGATACCTTTTGGATCTACCATCTGGATACGGCGTTTTTTGTTTTTTTTAGCTGTTCCTCCGGCTGGAGAATTGCAGACATACCATGGGTTTCTCTGGATTGCTTTTTTTTTGGTGGACCATCACTGGAGATTGGGGGGCTCTAGGTCTTATAATCGTTTATATTGCCTGCCTTTGATTTGTCTGTTTCTATGCATGTGTCTTCTGGGCTTTGACTTTTTGATTGTACTCATCCTTATGTTCTGATCATTTCACATTTTTTGGGGTATATGGGGTCTTATTTCATGATCGGTGTATGGTGCAGATGGGGTTTGGATGGCGGGGGGGGAGGGGTTAGCCAGCATGGAAGTGATCTTGAATCCTGTTATGGGATATGGGGAAAAGAGAGGTGGTAGGGTGGGCTGGGGACAGAGGGCTGTAGGGGTTGGGTTTGGGTTCCATGTGTCCATAATTTGCTGTCTTATAATTCGTGGTGTACTCTTGTTTGTCCACATTCAGATTTCTCATATCATGCAGTCGGAGGTCTATGCTGGGAGGGCCTTCACTGCGATTCAGCATTGGGTATATCCTTTGATAACATACTGATTTGCTTTTTCCCTCTAATATGATCACTGGCTTAGTTACTTGGAATGTTTGTGGGATCAACTCACCTATTAAGAGATCTAAGATTTTATCTTTATTAAAAAGGAAAAAGGCTAGTATAGCATTTTTACAGGAAACTCATCTTAGCGATGTGGAGCATGAGAAATTGCGCCGCCACTGGGGGGAGGGAGTACATTATGCTTCAGCTACCACCAAGGCTGCCTGCGTGGCAATTCTGATCAATAAGCAGTTACCCCTTCGAGTACTTAACGAATTTAAGGACCCTTTGGGCCGGTATATTATACTTATAGCTGAATTTTATCAGACCCCCGTGATTTTATGTAACCTGTACGCTCCTAATAATTATACTCAGGATTTTTTTTCGGGAGCTTTATCATTGTTGCTGCCGCACTTAAGTGACCTTCTTATCGTGGGGGGTGATTTTAACGTGTATCGGGATCCCCAATTAGACAAATCTCCTCCTGCCGGTCATGGGTCAGGATATGGCCAGGGGCAATTAAATTACTGCAATTAAGTACCTAAAATCCCCCTCCAAAAAGGGAAACTGGTAAGGCAGCAAGGCCTCACCAGGGAGGGAAAAAATCTATATCTTGTCTGGTGTCTGCACTACACTGACTCTAGCCACATCTTTAGTCAAAAAATGGTTGGTTATAAAGGGCCGGGGGATGGCGCGCCGGCAGCTGGCAGGCATAACTCCTGAAATAAAGATGTACATTTGTGCGCGACGGGTAGCTCGCACAAATGTACCCCGCGCTGGGGTGGATTTTCAAAGGGTTACGCGCGTAACCCTGAAAACCTGTTCCTGCGTGCGCCGAACCTATTTTGCATAGACTCGGCGACGCGCGCAAGCCCCGGGATGCGTGTATGTCCCGGGGCTTTGAAAAAGGGGTGGGAAGGGGGTGGGGCACCGGTCGGGGGCAGTCTGGGGGCGGTCCCGAGTCCTCCGGCACAGCAGCCGTGCCAGGGGATGGCACGCCAGCAGCTGGCAGGTGTAACTCCTGAAATAAAGGTGGGGGGGGGGGGGATTTAGGTAGTGCTGGGGGGTGGGTTAGATAGGGGAAGGGAGGGGAAGGTGGGGGGGAGCAGAGGGAACAGGGAAAGCTATCGGGGCTGCCCTAGGGCTCGGCACACGCAAGGTGCACAAGTATACACCCCCTTGCGCGCGCCGACCCCGGATTTTATAACATGCGCACGGCTGCGTGCCCATGTTATAAAATCGGGCGTACATTTGTGCGCGCAGGTTATAAAATCTGCCCCTATATCATTAAACTTGCCTTTCATAGCATGGTCTCGGTACTATCATGGCTTTTAACACAAAAAAGTATAACATCCATGCTAGCTGTCATGATGATGTAAGTCTAAATGTTTGTAAATTTTATGATACTGTTGTGACCTGCTTTGTTCAGGCTATTGTCTGTTAAATATGGAATATAAAACGGAATTAAATTACATTAAATTAATTTCCCCATGTTAACCAGTCTGAAATGAAAGATCCAACTTGCAGGGGGAATTTCATCCCCCTACCTCCCACCTCTTCTACAAAAATAAAAAGTGAAAGGGCTTGCAAATCCCAATAATTGTCTCCATGCCTGCCAACTCCCAGAGTCACCCTGAAGGGCCTACTGACCTGACAGTTGTCCCTCCTATCTGCACATCTCTATAATGATTCTCAGTTTAGCAAGACTCTCCAGATCTATGTTTTATCTCAGCTTGATTACTATAATTCTCTATTTGTGGGACTACCTCAAAATACTTTGCATGGTCTGCAGATATTCCGACATGCAGCAGTTCAAAACGTTTCTGAATACTCTATGAGAGATCATATAACCCCAGGGCTGGCCAGTTTGCATTGGCTTCCATTGCCTTACAGAGTACAATTTAAAATGCTATGCTTGATTTTAAAAACTATTAATAATTTGGAACCAAAATACTTTTGAATAGTTTAGGGAGATATTGCTCTTCTCAATCTCTTCAGTTAGAAGGTTAATTTTGCCTCTGCATTCCTTCAGTTAAAGATTGCTGATTGGCCATCATGAGTAAGAAACATTTACTTTTGAAGCCCTTATGCTTCGGATCTCCCTTCTTAAGAAACTGTAGCAGGAAAAAGATCTGTTAGGTTTTTAGAGCATGTCTAAACTTTATCTTTCAACAAAGTTTTGAAATAGTTTTGTGTTTTTCTATTTACTTTGATAATTGGTCTCAAAAGTTATTATTGTTTTGCTGGTCTTCATGAGTTTGGTTAGAGTTATTATATTTTATTTTTGTTTTGATGTTTTAATTTTTTCACTGTTATGTTTTGATTAGTGTTTATACTGTTTCAATAAAATTGTTACTTGTGATTGTTTATATGATTTTTTTTTAGATTGTCTATTATGTTTATTTTTCTGTAATATATACATAGATGTGAGCCTCAGGGCTATTAATACATATAAATAAATAATTATTTTTGTAGACAATATTAGTTAATTGTATTTTCATTTATTCAATTTAGACTAGTATATACAAAAGGCACTGCAGTACAATAGTGAAAAGCAAAAACCCAACCCTAATATTCCCTGAGTTAATAGAAATAAAGTCAACAGTCATTTATACACTGAAACTTTAGAATTTTATTTGCTTTCATTTCAGCACAGCTCCCAAAAGAAGAGCATTCTAGAATTCACCTACCATCTGTGTTGGCTTTCTATGCAAGCAGCTTCCTCAAACTATTGATGAAAGAAAAGCTAACCACAACAAAGAGACTGAGGTGAGCTACCATCATAGCTCTTCTTGGGGAAAAGGAGGTCACCTGGTTCTGTATAAGCTATGCTTTCCAAAGAAGTGGCAGTGCATAAAAAGCTGCAGGAATTTACTAAGTGGCATGTTTTTTAACCTGATAATAAAAGGACATAAAACAGAGAGTATATGATGGCAAGTACCCAAGAACAATAAAGAATCTTAAATACCAATTTATTGGTAAATTTTCTGGTGCATTCAAAAGGATGGCAGATTATGCAGTACCTATCCAGTGCCATTATTAAGACTCTGAAACCTAAAGTGAACAATGAAAAATTAAGAAAAACTACTATATTAAGCAAAAGTGTAAAGTCTGGGGGTTGAAAGTGTGATCAGCAAACATGGTCAAAATGTAACAGCAGTTAGTGACCAGTTCTTCTAAATCCAAGATGTAGAGTTCCCTTATAAGCACATTTTTCGGTATCCAATGAACTTTCTTTACAGAGATAATCATTATGATGAGCACATTTGCAACAACACCGACAAGAAACAATGGGGCAGATTTTAAAACTTGCGTGTGGGCACAGATTTGTTTGCGCAATCCAGCGCGAACAAATCTACGCCTGATTTTATAACATGCGCGCGCAGCTGCGCACATGTTATAAAATTCAGGGTCGGCGCGCGCAAGGAAGAGCACAATTGTGCAACTTGCGCGCGCCGAGCTGCACAGCCTGCCTCAGTTCCCTCCGAGGCCACTCCGAAATCAGAGCGGCCTCGGAGGGAACTTGGAGGGAACTTTCCTTCCACCCCCCTGCACCTTCCCCTTACTTCCCCTACCTAACCCGCCCCCCAGCCCTATCTAAACCCCCCCATATACCTTTGTTGAAGAAATTACGCGTGCCGGCCAATGGCCAGTCTGCGATCCCGGGCACAGCAGCAAATGATCATGCCCCGCCCCCTGGCCCGCCCATGCCCCACCCCTTTTTGCAAGCCAAGGGACATACGCGTGTCCCGGGGCTTGTGCGCGCTGCTGAGCCTATGCAAGATTGGCTCAGCATGCGCAGGGGCAGCTTGGGGCAGCTTTTCGGGGGTTACGCGCGTATCTTATGTGTGTAACCCTTTGAAAATCTGCCCCAATGTGAAGAGAAATGATACAATAATATGTGCTTCTTCTGTGGTATAAATAAAATCCCACAAAATAACATCAGATGAACCATTTTGTGGACTTTCTAAAAATATGGGGTTATATTTTCCTTTGATGGCATGCTGAGCTCAGCTGTTGTCATGTTCATTAAAATTCCTCTGCTGGAGTTAGCAGTATCTAAAGGAAGAAAGAAAAAAAAAAGTCAATTATGGCTAAAGTTTTGTTTTGAAAACCTTGGAAAGAAATAGAAATATTTGAGACCTTTTCAGAGAGTCATGATAGGCATTTCAAAAGGGGTAGACAAGAATAACATCAGGAAATATTTCTTCACAGAATACATGGAACAGCCTCCCGGTGGAGTTGTTAGAGGCCAAAACAGTAACAGTCTACAGAATTTATGAAAGCCTAGGATAAATTCAAAGGATCCTTAGACAGAAAAATGTAAGGGTAAGGCCAGGGACTGATTAAGGTCTGTTCCATTGCAACAGAAATGGACAGATTAGATGGGCTTTCATAGTCCTCTTCAAATTTTCTCAGTTTCTGGTTTCTATTTTTTGGACAAAGGAGGGGTGGAGTAAAGAGCACACACATGCAGCACTAGTCCAGATAAGAGAATGTGTGGCAACACTCTATGCTGTTCAGTTTTTCATGCTTATCCTTTTATTTGGCAGATAACAGCAATCCTCAAATGAGTGATAGCATATATAGTTCTTCGACAGAGCCATGTTTCGCACAGGTGCTGCGCTGGGGGGAGCACGAAAGGTAGTCTCATATCGTCATGTCACAAAGGAAAGAGTCTTTAATGAGACCTAACGGCCCAAGATGGCGGCGTGAGTGGCCGCAAGGAAAGTTGCTCCTCTAAGATTTTTTAACCTAATAGGATGTCTGCGAAAAGAAAAGGAAAAATACGGGTTTACCCTTCCGAACCCATGTTACCTGATGGCCAAAAGAGGATCACAGCCTTTGCAGCCCCAATGTCGGAGAAAACGGGAGATGACCCCACTGTGGTGGTCAGAGAGGGAGCTCCGTCATTGCCCCCGGATTGCAAACCTCTGCCGGCCCCAGTGATTTGGGCGAGCCTCCAGGAAGTGGCACGGAATGATGACATCATCTACCCAATGGGAGGGGGACGCCGAGAAGGCGAATCTGCATTAGCACCGTGACTCTCCTCTAGCCTGTTGGAACCAACAGGGTCTAGGGCACTGGAAGAAGCGGAACCATCTTTGTCTCCAGTGAACCCAGCAGAGGAGGAATGAAGGATTCTGGAGGCGCAAATGGTGGAGGCAGCAGGGAATACCATCTGTCCAGGAAGGGGGTGAGTTATTTCAATTACCCCCTAATCTGGCAGTTGTTACCCTGGACACATTATGGGACCTTGTGGCTAGCCTTGGACAGCTAGTCAAAGACTGTGAAAGCAAAAATTCGAAGGTGGAATTGGAGATACAGTCCCTAAACCAAAATTTGGGAGGGCAAATAAAAGAACTGGGAAATAGGAAGACTGAAATTGAGCAGAAAATAACTCAAGTGCAGACGGTGATTGTTAACTTGATTAAGGATATAGGTACACAGTCTAAAAGGTTGGAATCACTTGAGAACTTTACAAGGCACCTCAAGTTCTCAAGTTTGAGAGTCCTTAACTTTCCTAGGGCTTTGGGAGAGGATACCCAAAGCACACTAAAAACGTTTCTTGTTGAATGCTTAAAATTTGATGAATCGCAGGTATCTTTAATAAATAAGGCTTATTTCCTGACAAAATCTATGAAGAAAACCATAGGAAATCAATTGGATGCTATGGAAAATTTAACACAGTTTATAGAGGGTTCTGCTATAGAGATTCTGGACAGAGGAACATTGCTGGTGTCCTTCATGACGGAAAGAGATGTCAGTAATGTAATGAAGGGTTACTTTTAAAATAAAGCTGCAGAATTTTATGGTCAACAGTAAACATTTTCCCGGATATATCTAGACCAACCCAGATTAGGAGAAGAGAGTTTATAGATTTAAGACCACAGGTATTAGCTTTAGGGTTCACCTTTGTACTAAGATATCCTTGTAGGTGCTGGGTATGGCATAAAGACGAAAATTTTGTTTTCACTATGGTAGAACAACTGAAGTCTTTTTTGTATGCCAGAAATGTTAACAGCTTATCTGGGCAAGGTCATCCATGACAATCATGAAAAAGTGCTTCTTCATAAGCGTTAAGCCAGTTTGTTCTTTAATTGATATTTTGCTTTATTGTAACTCCCTTTAAATTCCGGGCCTTCTTTTTCTTTAATAATAATTCCTCGCTGAGAAGCATATAATTAATAATATGATTCTAAGTGTTGTTTTACCGGTTAAAATTACATTTATATGTCTTCTCTTTTTCCTGTCAAAGTATGTTGTATAAATACTTTGTGAAAAATTAATAAAATATGAATTGAAAAAAAAACATAAAAGGAAAGAGCTTTTAATGCATTGATGTCTTACACAACGCCTTTGAAATGCTAAATTGTGTGAAACCGGCGCTGCACCGTTCCCTGTGATCACTGTCCCAGTGAAGTGCAGCGGTATTTCCTGCAGCACTCAAGCAGAGTCATTCTATTGTTCTGGTACATTGCACCCGACACGAGAAGGAATTCTTAAGATGATGGATAAGAGCGCATGACATTACTATAGGACACTTCAATATATACACAGGGAGGATAACTTTCAAAGATCTCTGTGTGACCCCCATATACATGCATAAATGGGTTTATGGAGATTTATTATAGTATTCTAGAATTTGCGTGGCATCATCTGTGCAGATACTAAAATACACCTATCTATGCCCCCAAACATATGCACATGCACTGCAGTGCACACAAATATTTCTGCATATGCTTTAATATGCACGGGCACACACTTGGGGTTTTGTCAGAATGGGCTCATTCCAAGATGCCCCTCCGGCAAGGCAGCCACATTTTACCACCAGGGACTGAGTTCAGGATGGCATCTTTGGTGGCAAAGTCAGAACACCATCTATTCCTGATCCAGAGGGACAAATGGAACAACCAGATGTTATGCCAGGCCTGGTGCAGCCTACAGCTTAAATTTAATTGCAGAACTTCCTATCCCCTGGGGTAAGTACTAAGAAGGAACTAGGAAGGTGAGTGGGGGTGGGGGTGGGGGGATATGTAGGGGAAGGGGGATGGGGGTAGGAAAGAGGTAGGGTGTGAGGAGTGGGAGTTAGGTAGAAAAGGAGTGGATGGTAAGTAGACAGTGAGGGTGGGAGGAAGGTAGAAAGGGGATGGGGGATACTTGGGCGGGGGGGGGGCACAAAAGCTAAACAGCATATATTGATGGCAAAGGGGATACACAGAGGTCCATATTCAGAAGCATTTAGCCGGATATAAAGATTTGGGCACTTATCCGGCTAAGTTCTAGCTGGATAAGTTAGTGGTCTACCAGGGACATAACTGGGAGGAGTTGAGTTATGATATTCAGTTAACTAGATAACTTATCCAGCCAAGTTTGGTCAGCTTGTATACCTATCCTAAAGTTGGGCTGTTAAATTTATCCAGCTAACTTTCACTGCTCTTTTCTAGTCCCCTGAGTCTATTCCTTGCATCTTTTGTCTTTTGCTCTTATTTTCCTTATCCCCTTCCTATCCCCCTCTTATTCCCTTTGCAATGTCTTTCCAACCTGTTTGTATAATTTTTGCTTGCGATCTCCTAGCTCCCTCAGAGTGTACAGTCTGTAAAGTTGTTATTATTGTACATATAATATGATCTTATATTGTTTATATAATAAGGTTTCCCTTGCCTGTGCCTCCCTCCAGGTACTGTTCCTATTTTGCCTTCCTCCTTACGGCTTTCCTTCTCTGCTGCCACTCTTTCTCCTCTCTTCTCGTCTGCTCCACCTCCCCCCTCCCTTTTTTTTTTTCTATTTTCCATCCTTTTCAGATATATTGTAAACCGGCGTGATGTTCTCACAAATGTCAATATAAAAAAAGTTAATAAATAAATATATTCAGCTGCACTGCTAAATATATGGGCTGCATTAGCCGGATAAGTTTATCTGACTAACTAGCTGAGCTGCACAGCAGCTGAATATGGGCCTCATCGATGCTAGAAAACAGGGTCAATGATTTTTTAGAGGAAAAATCTTACATTGCAATGAAATAGTCACACAATCACATCAGTTCTATAGAAATAAAAGCAGTTTATTCATCTTTCTCTCCATAAATTGAGGACCTCAAGTAGAAGACCCTGAAGGAGGAGAAGTGGTTAATCCAGCTGTCTGACGGGCAGGGCCAGAGCTAAAGGGCAAATTTTAAAAGCCCTAAGCAAGACAAATCCTCCCAGATTTTAAGAGGCCCGCAGCCATGTGCGGTACATGCATTGGAAAGGATTTCGCCAAAAGGGCGGGGTCTGGACAGGGCATGGGCGGGCCAGGACAGCACCATTAAGTCCAAGTCATGCATGATCCGACAACAGCATACGTTGTTGCTGCTATGGACTGCAGGTAAATAGTAAAATAAAAAAATTTAGGGTAGTCAATGGGGTTTTAGGGGTCAGGGCTTGTAGGGTAAAAGGCAGGCAGATAAGGTAGGGGGTTTAGGAAGTCTGCTCCTTTACAGGGGCGAACTGGGAGGGAACAGGGGAATAGGCCCTAATGCGTCGGCATGCGCATCTACTAAAATCACCCCACACACACTTACGCACCCGAGATGGTATTCACATGCACATGCTCGCGTTGATATGAAATCGTGCGCGCGGGTAGTGGATTTTATAACATGTGCGCATGTTATAAAATTGGTGCGTGCATGTGCGCACACTCGTAACTCTTAAAATCTACCTTAAAGTTCCCTAAATGCCCAATAGGGATGTGGCAGTCTATTTTCTTCCATCACAGGCCCCCCTGACAATCAACAAGACCCTGTCTTTACTAATAGCTGTTAGAACCGTTCATGCACACAAATGACTTCCTTTTAAAATCCCTGGGTCATTGGCAGCACTGTCCTGAAGCACTATTTTAAAATCACTCAGAGGCCAACAGACAAAAAAAGCGTGTTAGAGCCTACTCTTTATTCCCTTACCAGTGATTGTCAATGCCTCCCTTCCTACAAGGGAGACATTGTGGCTGCATCATGGCCATTGATGGCTTGGACTCCAAGAAATACTCCAACATATACTTCCCTGTCACTGGAGCAACTTCTAAGCCACTAGCTAGGCACCATGCTGCAAAGGACTGTAAATAGGGTAATAAAAGAATAATAAAAGTTACCTAGTTGGTTAAAAAGTTCAGAAGTGATAGGGCCAGGACCCACAGTAGAAAAAGCAGCAGCAGAAAATATAGCAGGGGCCGGGGGCCGGTGGATGAAGACAGAGAGAGAGACCTGGAGGAAAACTGCAATAAGTGCTGGTGACAAGCCCCCTTGACATGAAGAAGACAATGCACAAGGAAAAATGGAGCAACAAAAAATTACCAAAGTATGAATCAGGCCATGATAAGCAGTGTTAGAGTTGAGAGCTGAGCGCATTGAAAGGAGACCCGGTGATGCAGAAATGATTGCAAGCACTGACTGCCATGGTAATGGAGGAGGCCCAACTTGCGAAGACCTGCGGTAAAAAAAACCCCCCCCAAAAAACTGAGAGAGAGAAGGGGCCTGTGGCTGATGTCGCGTTTGCAGGAGGAGGCTGCGATGCAAGAGAGCACCGAAGCTGCATTGGCAGAGGGAGTCTCCGAAGCAGTGAAAGAGGGGCCTGATTGGTTCCCGGAAAGAAGAGGGCCACACTGAGAGAGACATTTGGAAGAAGGAAAATTGAGCCGAATTGCAGAGGAAGGACCGGCAACGGATAAAAAAAAAATGTGATTAATGCTGCAGGCCCTCTAGCTTGCCGCTAAGCCGCCTTGTTCAGGGACTTTTGGCCAGCTTGGGGGGGCCTCCCGACCCCCACAAGACTTGCCAAAAGTCCAGCGGGGGTCCGGAACGACCTCCTGCAGTCGAATCGTGTTGGTCTATGGCCGCCGCCATTTTGCGCTGCCATTTTGCAAAATGGCGGCGCAGAATGGCGCCGGCTGAAGACAACACGATTCAATTGCAGGAGACCGTTCCGGACCGCCGCTGGACCCCCAGGTAATTTAAGGCATTTGGGGGGGGGGGGGGTTCGGGAGGGTGGGGGATTTAATTTAAAGGGTCGGGGTGGGTTTTAGGGTGTTTTAGTGTGCCGGTTTTCCTGCCCTCCCCCTTCCCCCGATTTAGCTATGGACCGCCGCTGGACCCCCAGGTAATTTAAGGCATTTGGGGGGGGGGGTTCGGGAGGGGGGGGGATTTAATTTAAAGGGTCGGGGTGGGTTTTAGGGGGTTTTAGTGTGCCGGTTCACGATTTTAACGATTTTCACGATACTCTAAACAGCCAAATGGTGACGATACGATTCCCTCCCCCTCCCAGCCGAAATCGATCGTTAAGACGATCGAGGACACGATTCACATCTCTAGTACCCGCTCCTCGGGGGCCCTTTCCTCGTCTCTGGCTATCTGCCCCTCAGAGGGCCTTGCGCCTAGGACCGCTGCCTGCCCCATTCCCCGGGGCTTCCTCTGGAACCATCTCTACTTCTACTGTGAGTACTCCGTATTATCTGTACTGAGGCACCCTCATTGGTGTACCCTGCTCTGCGGACCATTACCGTATTATCTCTACTGAGGGACCCTTATCGGTGTACCCCGCTCTGCGGACCATTGCCGTATCATCTTTACAGAGGAATTCTCTTTTGGGCATATCCCACTTCACAGACCCTGTGGCACCTCTGTGTCTGTGTGACTTTCTTGCTACACTCCCCGCTCCGTGGGCAGTGTCTCTCACTCTCTCTCCAGTACCTGCTGCTCTGCACACCCAGCAGTTGAGACCTCGCCTCCCGACGGTGAGGCTTACGGGACTCCTCCCCGTGGGCGGTACCATCTCTCACCTCGGCCCAGGACCCACAAACCCACAAATCCTAACACAACATTATGGCAAGCCATTTTTGCAGGTAAAGCACTGTTTCATTATGGAAATGCCTTTGTAAATTGATATATATACCTGAGCCTTGAGTCTTTAACTAGTGGATGTACCAACTAAAAAACGGAGTTAAAAAGGGGTTATTTGTTTATTTTGTTACTCATAAAAGCAAAATAATTTGTACAGCTCTTGCAGTAGATAACAATTTCCACATCTTACAGAGAGATTTTTATTTCTAGAATGGATCGGAACTGAGATTTAAACTGAACTTGCCATGAAATTGTGTTTCTTGACTTGGGGTATCAGCTTTATTCCAAATGAGAGCCCCACTCTTTGGAAAACAAAAGGATACCCTCTAGAAATAAACTCTCAAAATCTCTTAAGTCCTGGTGCGTGTAAACCTTCAGTATGTTAAGATGCTACCGAAAGGGCTGCATACAATTAAAAAAAAAAAAAAAAAGACTCTAAGATTACTCTAAAATTACTCTAAGATTTATAGATACAATTTTGAATGTCTAAACCAAGGCACTTACCTGAAATAAAGCACCCTTTCTCCAATGAAAATGTATGCTGTTTTGTTCCATGCCATCTTGCATTTGATTAACTTTTACCGACCAGATGAGAAATTTCCTCTCCCAATGCTTCATTTACATGAACTTTACAAATGAACTGTCCTTCCATTATAAACATAATTCAACTCAATAAAGTCATTTAGAAATCCTCTGAGGAGTAAGCAATTAACACTAAAGATTTCTGTGTGATATTTCAAACCATTTACATATTAATGTCAAGACAATATTACGCATTTCAGATGCCGAGGGGATTGTGCAGAGTGTGTTGTGGAGTTTTGGAGATATGCAGGAGGGAGGAGAATACCAGTAGCAATTCTTTGGGGGTAATTTTCCAAAGCATTTCAATGCATAAAATGAACTTTTTGAAAATTACCCTGGGGGTTGTATGCATAAAAGTATGTGCAGAAGTAATTTCACATGTACTTTTACATGTATTGCAAAGAAGCATTCCCAGGGGCAGGATTGGGGCAGGGAAATAATTTCTGTGTATATTTTTGATTTTCGAAAGCATTTATAAGCTTAAAACTGGGTTTTACATGTTTAAATGCACTTTACCCATGTAAGTGGGCTTTTGAAAATTGCTACAATATAATGCCATTGTCCATAGCTTTTACCCATGTTAGGCACACTTAACGCGGGTAAATGGCTTTTGAAAATTGCTACAATAGTTGTTACATTTACATGCACAACTTCTTTGAAAATTCCTCTGTAAGAACATACATTTTTGGACGGACATTTCTATCAATCACACTAAGGTGTACATGGTCCCACTAATTTTCAAAGCAGACCATGGTGTGTAAGTCCACTTTCGAAATTAGAGCTCAAGTCTGTTTGTATGTTGCACATGCGGACTTCAGCCCTACACAGGCTGCTACAAATTAAATTACCTCCAATGTGCATTTTCTCACAAAACCACTTTCTGGCAAAGATCAAATGGTGCTCATAGTTTACACCACATTCATAAGGCAAAAATCCCCCAACAGTAAATAATTCCCCTATAGAATCTCATTTCATTTTGACTTATACAACTATACAAACGTGTATGAATGATATTTTTAACGAAGGACAAAGTAACAGGAAATAATGTGTCAAAATCTCCGTCTTGGCCAGATCTGATGAGACAGAGAGCTCCTTGAGGTTCTCCCCCAGTCTTCCTGTCTTTGAATGAACCTTCATCTCTTGTTCTCTAATACTAAACCACACCATCCAGTGATCACTGGATCCCAGATGACCAACAGCTACAAGAACAGAGTGTTACGCCCGTTGGTCACAGACTGCTGCGACCTCTAATGCTCACCTCTTTTTATGCAGCCCTGACATCATTGGGGAAAGTGGCGGCCTCTGCCAGTTACCGCTGACCTCCCTGGCATTCCCGGGACAGTCTGTGTTGGAAGATGCTGCACCTCTTTTTTGAGAGATGGGCCCCCATCTATGCTCAGTCATCCTCTAAACATCATCCCATGGACTAGGATGCCAAAATGCTCTCATTGACACCATATATGCAGCCATTCTGTAATGATTCCTGCCCGCGGAGCTGCTCTCCGCGAGCAGGCCTCTCACCTTAGCTGCTGCCAGTCTGTCCTGCGGCAGGGAGCACCGCCAGCTGAGCCTCGTCCCAATGTGGCAGGACGCCACCGACTTCGTTCACCACGGCCCAGAGGCCGTGGTCGTCTCCATTTCTGCGTGGCAGGGCCAAGCCTGCCGGGAGTCGTCCTTCGCGGCCATGCCCGCCACTGCCGACACCCACGTGGCAGGGCTGCCGCCAGTGCCATCTTGCTGCAGCCCTGAGCCGCTGCCGAGACCCGTGGCCTGGAGGCCGCGCTGTTCCGCCTCCTCTTCGCGGCCTGGAGCCACCCCAGGTCAGCCTGCGTTGTAGGGAGCCGCAACGTCACCTTCGGGTCCTCTTCGGACGGCAGGAGGCCGTCCTGAAGCCTGCCTGCCTGTTTCTACGCCTCCACGCCGGGGTGCAGGAGAGCACCGCTGTCCATGGTGCTTCTTCTCTCTTCAGCGTTCCTTTGGGCGCCAGCGCGTGCCTCTTCATGCCATTTAAAGGGCCAGCCACAGGAAGTGTTGCTAGCTCCTTCGGATGATGACTCCCTGCTTCAGCCCTATAAAAGGGATTCCTCTTCAGTCTCTCAGGGCCTTCGGATTGGGTTCCACAGTTGCCTGTGTCTTCAGACCAGTTCAGGTCCTCCGTGGTCTTCTCTTGCTTTGATGGCTTCGTGTTCAGTGTCTTCATGTTCCTTGTTCTCCAGTCCTGATGTCCGCAATGGCTTCATGTTGTCTTGTTGCCAATCCAGATGTCCTTCTTCTTTGGAGTTCCAGGTTTCGTCTGCTTCTTGTGCCATGTCTTTGTCTCCTGAGGTCCTCGTCTAGGTCTCCTGATGTCTCGTCTCCCAATGTCTTACTTCCTGATGTCCCAGGTTCCTTGATGTTTTTCTCCAGTGCCTTCCAAGTTCTCCTGTGCTCTTGAGCCTTCTTGTTCTGCCAGCTCCTTGGTTCTCCGGGTGACACGTCTCCGTCATTGGAGTTGCCTGCAGTGAATTCGTTTCCTGCGCTCCTGAACCTTCATGACCTGCCAGCTCTTGCAGTTCTCTGGATGACACAGGCTCCATCATTGGAGTCTCACTTTGGCTGGACTCTTTCTTGCGCTTGTTCTGCTCTCCGCGTGGTCCATGACCAGCCTCCTCAGGCTGTGTAAGGTGAGCAGTGGGACAGGGTGGTCCGCAACCAGCCCATTGGGTCCGCCCGAGAAGGTGGGCTGTGTAGGGCGCCCTGAGAGACAGCGCCAATGTCTACCTTCACTGCTTCTCACCTTGTCTGTGATGTCTTCACATCAGCCCTCATCTGTGATGTTTTCGCGTCAGCCCTAGTCTGTGATGTCTTCACATCAGCCCTCGTCTGTGATGTCTTCTGTGTTCCAAGGACTCAGTCTGCCCTCGTCCTCTATCCGGCCTGCCGCCCATTGCCGTACCCAGCGGCAGGTCCGAAAGGGCTTGGAACAGTCGGAGGACTGTTCATCAATCAACATTGCGTTGTTGGTTGTCCGGGGCGTGTAGGTCCGGTTGAGGATCAGACCTTGTTCCCCAGTCCTTGCTTCTGCCTTGTCTTGCTCTCGTTACCCATGCTCGCACCAGCTCACCTCCCGCAGTGTGGCTTGGGGCTCCTCCCTGGGTCATGCCGTGCCCAAGGGCTCACTTCACCAGCCATAGAGACGACCGAGCCCCTGTGCTTGTAACCATAGTTGAAAGCCGCCCAGCCCTCGGTCCATAGCAACCGCTGGAGGGCTCGCTCGTAACACATTCATTTATTTCCATAAAGCAAGCTTCCCTGCTTGGGCATTTATTCTCAACTGGGAGGATGGAAGAGAATACCACCTGTGTACCTATATGCTTTACTCTCTCTCCCAGAGCCAAGTCACTTATGACATGATCTGTGTGGTACCTAGCAGTATCATTCCTGCCAACATGGATGAGCAGCTTTGGATAGTAGTCAGTAGGCTTGAAGATTTTCAGTAATCCCTCCATAGTGTCTTGGATTTTTTGCACCCAGCAGTAGGGAAGTGCAGAGGGACGCCATACGTTGCATTCGGGATTCGGATTCGTCAGGGGGCGGATACGTTGCATTCAGCTGTATGGCACCCCGATTCATTAATACGTCCATTTCGATTCGTTCCCTCGCTAAAATTAAATTAACTACAACCCCCCACCCTCCTGACCCCCCACCAAGACTTATCAAAACTCCAGGAAGAGAGTCCATCAAGCTAGGTTGAGAAACATTGGCCAAATCTCATCTTTGTGTGAGTTTCCTCACTCTGAAGGCCATCAAATCTTCACAGGAGACCACTGTTTTGTTCGTACATCTCACGTTGAATGTCAAAGTGGCCCCTAACCCCCTACACTAATACCTAAACCTCACCTCAAGTTACTAGGTGGGCCTACCATAGGGCTATAAATACCTATCTAGGGAGAAGACATTATGGTTAGGCTCTCTCTCTCTCTCTGGCCAACTGCATATTAGCATAAACCACACTCCTTTTGCTATTGCATGTGATACTTAAAAATACATTTCCCAAAGTATATACTATGATAGTACTAATTAAGGTCCACCTGAATTTAAATGTTTTGATTCCACAAATCACTAAATTTATCTAAATCACTTTCTTGTGCTTGTCTTCTTACCAAAGTCAAATTATTCTGTATAGTCCAATTCCCTAATTAGTGGGTTAGTCTATAAAGATAGAATTGAAAGTAGGGGTGGGTAGGAGTTGGGGTGGGGAAGCGAGCCTCTTCCCTTCTACTCTTTCTTTCTAAGCTTAGGTAGAAAAAATGCCCAAGAAACAAAAAAGCAATGCAAAAAATCCCTTTTTCAAAAAATAAAAATGTTGCGATGTGGACCCTTGGGCTGAGGCAGGATTGGCAATACCAGCAGAAGGAGGTCCCTGCCATGGGTCCCGCATCATCGGCAGGCAGAGCAGAACAGTGCAGAAACCCCACTGGACCTTCACCACTACCAACCATCGTTACCCGCAGGTCTAGCCCTTGGGTACCAGGGCTAGCTGGACTTAGGAGCGGGTCTCTGAGCGATGAATCCAGAAGGACAATAGGTGAAGGCAGAACCAGACAGGCCGAGGTCAGGGGCAGGCAGCAGACAGGCGAATCCAGGGAACAGACCAAAGGTCAGGGCAGGTAGTAGACAGACGAAATCTGAAGAACGTACCAGGGTTGAAACTAGAAGAACCATCCGAGGAGCAGGAGAGCGGGTCTGGGTCAGGGGCTCAGGGCCGGGAAAAAAGGAGAGAAGAGCAGGAATACGGAGAGGCAGGAACACGGAGAAGCAGGAACAGGAGCCAGAACACGGGGAAGCAGGAACAGGAGCTGGAACACGGAGAAGCAACTTGTTGACTCTGGAGAGTGCAAACTGTTGCTGCGGCAAGGTTTGGAGAGCAGGGGCTACCTTAAGTAGTGCCTCCTGCTGACGTGAACATCCAGGGCCACAGGAAGCTTTCCCGCCGCGGCCCCATGCATGCCTAAAGGAAGTCCGGGTAGGTAGCGTGGTGGCGGCAGGGAAGCAAAGGTGGTGGCTCAGGACGCTGCGGAGAAGATGGGGCTGACTCGGGGGGGGGGGGGGCCGGGGTAAGCGTGGTGCCGTGGCCGGCTGCTGTTCCTGTGGCCGGCCATTACAACAAAAAAGAAAAAAGTAATTAATAAGAAAATGTCCCCTTCAAAACAAGGTCTCAACAGTAGAATTCAAACTGAAAAATTACCTATTTGTAGTTCAGCTATTTGTAGTTCAGCTCTTCAAAGAATGATAGATTTTTTTCTTAGCTGGGCAATTAATACAGGTGAACCTTTTGTCAACTGGTCATTAAGTTTCTCAATAAATCTCTTTAATTTTTGAATAAGACATTCTGGTATGGACAGTGGAGTTCTTTTCTTGTGTGTTGTCTTTGCCATGACCCTGTGGGACCCAAAGTTATTGCTTCTCCCAACTGGAATAACCTTGGAAGATGCTTTGTGAGTGGACAGAAAGCATCAGAATATGCGCTCCAGGGTGTGTCTGACTGAGAGTGGAGTGAGCAGTGTATCTTGATCTTCCACCTCACAGGGATAGCAGTAAAAACACAAAATATTGCTGCACATAGTCAAAAAATGTTAATGTTTCAGTACATGCTGCAGCACATTCGCTCCTACATGATTGAATGAATGGGAAGAACAAGGAGACCACACAGGAAGTTCATTTTTGGATATAATGCAGGTGTGAACACTTTTTTTTAAATTTTGCTTGATATATTAGGGCCATTATCAAACCTTTACCTCTATAGTTATCAACAGGAATGTTTTGACACTTCAAACTTGCAATTAGCATTTCAGTTGTTTTCCATTTTAAAGTTGAAAATTTCAAGAAACCTTAAATGTACCAGCATCTTTGCTGTACAAATTGGAATATCAATATGTGTTGTTCCAGCTGAGAAGCATGACATGTATGAAAGAATCATAAATGGCCTTTTCTCTCTGTGCAAGGATGGACTTCTGCACACTCTTACTACATAATTCAAAAAAGTGATGCTGTTACTTCTTAGATTATTATCTAGTGGAATGCTAATCCTTTTCAAGTAAGACATAATGTAACATACTCAAACCCGGTGTAGCTTTCACCAAATATTCAAAAATTGTTCAAATACCAAAGCTGAATTTAATATTCATGATAAATGGAGGAAAAGACCTCAGAATTAAAGCATGTCTACTAGTTATCTGAACTTGAAAACATGCTCTGTGTTTTTTAATCATTGGTCATAAAAACCTCCAACCATCCTGAGTCTTATTTATTCACAAGAACTAGATTTGAAATTATTAAAAATGTTTTTCAAGTAAAACTTCTCAAAGTTTTATCCATTCAATTTCTAATTATGTGCTGCCTACAATGCCCAAGCATTTCGCCGTCAAGGCTGCTTCAGGGTGTCTATTTCCTATTAATTCAGCATCATTTACTATCAGAGCAAACCGCTCTCTCTTCAACTGATCGAGTGCCCTGAAGCAGCCTCGTCGGTGGCACATAATAGGAAATTGAATGGATAAAGCATTGATATAAGTTTTACAAATAAAAAATTTAAAAAAAGTTTTTGTGAATAAATAAAACTCAGGAAGGATGGAGGTTCTTATGACCAATGTTTGAATTACACGGAACATGTTTTCAAGTTCAATTAACTAGACATGCTTTAATTCTGAGATCTTTTTCTCCATTTATCATGAATATTAAATTTAGCTTTGGTATTTGAACAATTTTTTAATATTTGGTGAAAGCTACAATGGGTTTGATTTTGATAATTACTTTCACCTGCTCATATCAATTAGAGTATTTCATAAAATAATGTAACATACAACAATCTTTTTCTTTTCCTTGTTTTGCTTCTGTTAATATTTGGATTTGAACCTCACTGTCTATTCCATGTCCACCTAACAACAACTGTAATTCCTTTCACTAGTAGTAACAAATTCTATGTCCTATGCTCTTTTCATGTTTAGGAATTTTATTACATAGCTGCTTATCAATATTTTCACATTTTGTGAATATTCTTCACTTTTTGACAGGAAACTGGGTTTTTTTCTTTGCCTTCAAAAAATAATGGAAAACAATACATCACTCCAAGCAAGTCACTGTCTTGGCATTTGTTCGCCACTAGAGAAGTCTTCCATTTGTGAAGAAATTCAATTACCTTCAGGTCCCAAGGCGTTTTATGGTATAGCACCAAGGAGACACTTGACACAAGTTATTGGTGTTGCAAATAAAGTCTTTATTAAACCAGGTCAAATTAGAAAGATACAAATTATTAGAAAGTTACAAGTATTGAAAAATCCAAAAGCAAGTAATGAGATTTTACAAGGAGGTTTCTAATCCTTGTTCATGTACCCTCCTGGGATTCCCTCACTCCTTCTTCTGAGGTTTAAGGCTCCCTTGGATAGATGCTGGTCTTTTTTGGTCCTGAGTCTCCAAATGCTTTAATCTTTCTCCTGTACACCTTTCTCTCTGTCCTCTGAACTCCCTTGGACTCCTAGATCAGAGCATCAGATAGGTAGCTCACATCTTTTCTACTTTCCTTGGCTAATACAAAAAAAGGAACAAGACAGCTATAATGTACACAGCTATAATATGCAGCAATAATAGCAGCCAAATGCTAATTGCTAATGCTTTTAAATTATATACAAATAACATAGGATTTGGTATCAGCTATAAACAGTGCTCAGAATATAATCCATAGTCAGTTGCCCACAATGGGCCACAATTGCCTCTGTATCATGCAGAGGCAATTGGGGATCACATTATATGCCAAATCCAACCCACCATCCTATTTTGAATTTTATTATTAAACAAATTTAATTTGTGATATTTTATTTTTATTTCATTTTATTTAATAAAATGAAATACTTTCCCTCATAGAAAAACAAACCCAGGGTGAGAGGTTTACTTCCTCCAAGCAGGGATATTCTCCATCTAACAGTTGGAAATCTCAGGAATAGCTACTTATAGTAAAGTGTCAGAAGCACCATCACAGTGACTATTCTGTGTGGCCCTATATTTATTTATTTATTTAATTAATTTATTTCTTTAAAAACGTTTCTATGCCACCTATACAAGCTATTACAGATCTAAGTGGTTTACAGATAAAAACATTCATAATCAGTATTGAAAAATAAAAACAAACATTGCGAAAGAATGAAAATTAAAATTAAATTAAAAGAAGAAACAGACTGTTACATTACGTTATAGAAACAGACTTTATGTTATGTTATAGAAATAGAGAGAAAGACCTTGAGTTTATGGATCGGTAAAAGCTAGTGAGTATAGGTAGGTTGTTACAGCTTTTTTGAAGTCTTTTTTTAGTTGTGAGCAGTCGAATGGGATTTGGCAAGGAATTCCAGAGTGTAGGGCCCGCTATGGAGAAGGCACGTTTCCGAGTTAAGTCTAACCTGGCTGTTTTGATATTTGGTACCTGTAGGTAATTTTTATCAACTAAGCATACATGGCATGGAGGCTGGTAAAGGCGTAAAGAAGAACACAACCATATAGACAAAACGTTATGTATTAAATTATGAATAATGGTTAAAGTTTTATAGTGAATAAGTTGACGGATTGGTAGCCAGTGAAGTTGTTTCAAAACAGGAGTGATATGTTCTTTGCAATGTGTATTGGTAAGTAATTGAGCAGCACAGTTTTGGATTAATTGAAGTGGGTGTAGAGTATAGTCAGGGAGACCTAGATAGACTAAATTACAGTAATCTACACTGGTTAGAATTAAAGCTTGAAGTACGGAACAAAAAACATTTGGATAAAGGAACGGTTTTAGTTTTTTTTAATAAGTGAATTTTGTAAAAAGAGATTTTTGTTACAGATAAAATATTGGTAGGCATGGATAAGTTGGAATCTACAATAACACCTAGATTATGGGCCTGTCTGGATATTGGAATGGAACAGTTTTCAAATTTGAGTTCTGATGAGGGGGGGGGGGGGGGTAATGAGTGGAGTTTGGAATGGTTGATAAATACATTATTAATGTTTTAGCAGTCCTAAGTGTGAATTGGTTATGAGACAACCATGTGTTTATTATTTTTAGGTACAGAGAAGCTAGTGACAAAATGTTGCTCCAGGATGTATTGTATGGTAAGATAAACTGAATGACGTCAGCATATATTCTGAAGTTTATGTTGAGACCAGATAGAAGGTGGCAGCGAGGTAGCAGGTATATATTGACTAGGATAGCATATAGTGATAATCCTTGAGGGACCTCTGAGTTGGTGTAAGATCAGTTTGAGTGGTGGGGTCCAAAATTGACTTGCTGTGGCCTATGGGATAGAAAAGACTTAAACCGTTGACTATACTGACTAAAGGACTCTGAAGGGACAGAAAGCAGGCTTTCCCCTTTCCCTAAATTTCAAACTCCTGTAGGGAGATGAGAAATTGGACTTCTCTCTCTCAGTTCCAAACCCTTTAACTAAAATATTCTTGGGCTTCTCAGAATAACATCCTGGACTGCACCATTGTGGCCACTCCTCTAGTAGAGGGACATAGCAAATGGTTCATTCCACTCACTAATCTGACAACCACGATATGTCCTCCACTAGGAGAAGCATAGGCTTTAGTGAAGGGATCACATAGACCCTTTTATACCAGCTTCTGATTTCTTCAAAATCAGGACACCAGATAGAAAAATATTTTTACTTTTTACTTTCACTTTAGGCAACAAGCCTAGGTCTTTGCAGAAGGCTGAATCAGACTATGTAGTACTACTCTTTCTTGCTATTTCTAAGCCTTTTTTTCTGAATATAGTAGTGCTAATGGTGATATCTATCTATATTTTGCTAGCTTTAGATAGGAGTCACAGTATGCATCTGGCAGCTTTTCTTCTTCATCAGTTGCTACAGACACAGTCTCCGTACTAAAATCCTTTCCATCTTGCTTTTGTTCATCTATTTCCCTAGATACTGCATTGCCTGAGCCAGACTGGAAAAAGGTCTTGTCTGTTTTGAAAAATTGGTGTCTTTTAGCTTTTTAAAGCTTCCTTTGTTTTATCCCCTTACATTTCTGGTTGCCTGATTTACATTCTTCCTTTGCTTCGTAGTTCTGCTGAATAAAATGGAGGCACATACGCCTAGATGTAACATTGTGTTTTTGTATTATTGTTTTAGTTGTTTTTATGACTGTGAAGATTATTAATGTTTTATACTGTAAACCATGCTGGACTATGATTTGGAGGTGACGGTATGTAAAAGATTTTAAATAAATAAAAAGATAAAAATGAATATGGATGGCGGTGTCTGGAACATTGCGCTTTTGAAATATAAGAGTTGAATCACAAATGCAGTGACCTTGCTCTAGGAAATGTGATATCATGTTGGAATATAGAAAGGGAAGTGTTCCTATTAAATACATTTATATGCAATCAAAAATAAAACTTAAAAATATCAGCTATGCAATGTAAGCGGGACCCTTGATTATAAGTGTGTCTAGTGAACAAAAGGCTGGAACGACTGAGCAGTCAGTGGCCCACTGCTAGTGATATGAGGTCCCTAATTTCAACATGTTGCATAAAAATGGTTTAGTGTTAGGATGCTAGGTTGATTAATTGCGCCTGGTTTATATTTACTAGGGATGTGAATCGTTTTCCATATCGTCTTAACGATAGAAATCGTGTGGCAGGGCAAGAAAATCGTCTTAGGCACGATTTTTTAGTTAAAAAATCGTTAAAAATCGTTTTTTCCGATTAGTGCGCACTAACTCGAGTTAGTGCGCACTAACGGGAGTTAGTGCGCACTAACTGGGAGTTAGTGCGCACTAACTGAAAATGATACAATTTGACACTTTTCAGGTCAGTTAAGGTCAGTTTAGGAATGAATATGTATTCCTATTGGCTGCCCTCTTATTTATTCATGTTACCAAGTTTCCTACTGACAGTATATGGGGGATGGGAAATGGAAACAGTTGGTAGCTTGACAAAACAAGTAATGTGATCAGTCAATGTGACTAGAACTTGTGCCCTAACCCTGATACCAGGGGTATTGTGATCTTCCTGCACACAGTGCCCTATCCCTATTAATACCAGGAGTGTTGTGATCTTCCTGCACACAGTGCCCTATCCCTAATACCAGGGGTGTTGTGATCTTCCTGCACACAGTGCCCTATTCCTGATACTGGGGGTGTTGTGATCTTCCTGCACACAGTGCCCTATTCCTGATACCGGGGGTGTTGTGATCTTCTTGCACACATCCCGGTATCAGGGATAGGGCACTGCATGCAGGAAGATCACAACACTCCTGGTATTAATAGGGATAGGGCACTGCATGCAGGAAGATCACAACACTCCTGGTATTAATAGGGATAGGGCACTGCATGCAGGAAGATCACAACACCCCTGGTATCAGGGATAGGGCACTGTGTGCAGGAAGATCACAACACCCGGAGGAGTGAGGGTCAGGCAGCTCCCCCCTGTCTGTGAAGCCAGCCTCTCACTAGTAATGCAGGGAGGGAGCTGTCTCAGACTTCACCATCCTCCCCCCCCCCCTCACCCACACACCATTCACTAGCTGGGACATGGGGGAAGTCAGGAGTGAGGGACAGGCAGCTCCCCCCTGTCTGTGAAGCCAGCCTCTCACTAGTAATGCAGGGAGGGAGCTGTCTCAGACTTCACCATCCTCCCCCCCCCCCCTCACCCACACACCATTCACTAGCTGGGACATGGGGGAAGTCAGGAGTGAGGGTCAGGCAGCTCCCCCCTGTCTGTGAAGCCAGCCTCTCACTAGTAATGCAGGGAGGGAGCTGTCTCAGACTTCACCATCCTCCCCCCCCCCCCTCACCCACACACCATTCACTAGCTGGGACATGGGGGAAGTCAGGAGTGAGGGTCAGGCAGCTCCCCCCTGTCTGCGAAGCCAGCCTCTCACTAGTAATGCAGGGAGGGAGCTGTCTCAGACTTCACCATCCTCCCCCCCCCCCTCACCCACACACCATTCACTAGCTGGGACATGGGGGAAGTCAGGAGTGAGGGTCAGGCAGCTCCCCCCTGTCTGTGAAGCCAGCCTCTCACTAGTAATGCAGGGAGGGAGCTGTCTCAGACTTCACCATCCTCCCCCCCCCCCTCACCCACACACCATTCACTAGCTGGGACATGGGGGAAGTCAGGAGTGAGGGTCAGGCAGCTCCCCCCTGTCTGCGAAGCCAGCCTCTCACTAGTAATGCAGGGAGGGAGCTGTCTCAGACTTCACCATCCTCCCCCCCCCCTCACCCACACACCATTCACTAGCTGGGACATGGGGGAAGTCAGGAGTGAGGGTCAGGCAGCTCCCCCCTGTCTGTGAAGCCAGCCTCTCACTAGTAATGCAGGGAGGGAGCTGTCTCAGACTTCACCATCCTCCCCCCCCCCCCCTCACCCACACACCATTCACTAGCTGGGACATGGGGGAAGTCAGGAGTGAGGGTCAGGCAGCTCCCCCCTGTCTGTGAAGCCAGCCTCTCACTAGTAATGCAGGGAGGGAGCTGTCTCAGACTGGTATCAGGGTTAGGGCACTGTGTGCAGGAAGATCACAACACTCCTGGTATTAATAGGGATAGGGCACTGTAAGAGATGACTGTAGTAGATTGAATAAAGATCTGATGTTTCTGCTCTCCTCACACCAAACAAAAACAACACACAAGCAGAGAAGCCCTTCTTACAAAGCTGAGCTAGTGAGTTAAGTAGGAGGAAAAGTAAACATACTGGTGCCAGTGTGGCTACTTAAAAAATACACTTACCAACAATCAATTACATATATTTGAACTGTGTACAGTTCCAGCCAGGACCACCTTTCTAAAATGCACAGTGATTGGCAAATTCAACATGCACTAGCATTTCAGGTGCCTGCTAACAAAAATAATAAACAAACAAGTTCTAGTCAGGTGAGTGCTGATCATTACATTACTTTTTTTGTCAAGCTTCCAACTGTTTCCATTTCACATCCCCCCAACCATATTGGTAACATCAATAGATAAGAGCACAGCCAGCCAATAGGAATACATACATACATATTCATTCCTAAGTGACCTTTACTGACCTGGGAAGTGTGAACACTTTGTTTCATTTTCTGTTGGTGTTCGTTAGTTTCCAGTTCCATTTCCCATCCCCCCAACCATCACCTCAGTGGTAACATCAATAGATAAGAGGGCAGCCAGCCAATAGGAACACATATTCATTCCTAACTGACCTTCAGTGACCTGGAAAGTGTTTATTTGTATCATTTTCAGTTAGTGCGCACTAAATCGAGTTAGTGCGCACTAACTCGAGTTAGTGCGCACTAACACGATTTAACGATTTTTAACGATAAATCGTTAGAATTTCTATTGTATCGTGTTCTATAACGATTTAAGACGATATAAACATTATCGGACGATAATTTTAATCGTTGAAAAACGATTCACATCCCTAATATTTACCGCAAGACAAGGGTGTCCAGGCACTATTCCCTAATCCTGTTTCAATTCTCCTCTGTGCAATGCGCAGACTACCAGGGCATTACTCAGCACTCTTGGGCCTGTAAATCCTGCCAGCAACATCTCTGGTTTCCACTACGGCTGAGGATCTGGGAACAGTGTCCCTCTCCCTAGTTATATGGCGCTTTGTCCCTCTCCTCTCTGCCTGTATGCACGAGGGACTCTGGGATTTGTAGCTCTAGAAAGAGCATGTCACATAGGGAAACTTAAATCCCCACTAATTTTCAAACTACAAGTCATGGAATTAACTGCACAAGCACAGGAGGGCCCTGAGTTCACCAGCAACTCACTGTTCAGAAAGCAGCTGCTTGTTCTTCTTTTGACTGGCTCTAGCAAATCTCACAATTCGGACACCCCACAGGTAGTACATAATTTTCCATAAATATCCTCATGCATGACCTACAGTTTAGCCTTAATTTGTTTCCTCCTGGTAACAGAGATTGCAGCCTGGGCCGAGCCCCATTGCATCTCTGAGACCTGGTAAATTGTGTTCCTACTCTGTCCTCACAACAAGTTATGCCTTCTTAGTGCTGCTGGACACCTAGTTAACATTCTGTCCCAGCTTTAGATACCAGATAGACTCAGTTCTTGATTACTAAACGTATTAGAGTGAAGAACAACACAGCGCTCATGACCAAGCACCCGCTCTCCTTAATGTGTGCAGATCCACCTCTCCCGGGCACCCAATTTAATATTTAAATTGGCTGCTGCGGTTAAAAAGGAGATTCTAGTGGAAATTGTGTGTCCCTGGTGCCTCCTCAGCATCGGGCGCCCAGGAAAGGTGATTGTCAGTGCAGGTTAGGAAACGGACACTCAATAAGAGCGTCCGTTTTCTCCCGCTACCGGCACAGTATACATCCACAATATACACAGCCTGGACCATGTATATTGTGGGTATATATTGGGTGCCCAGAAATTTTTTTCCTTAAATTTTTTTCATGTTTTCAGTTTCAGAATCATGAAAAAAAAAAATCCCTCCAACTAGTATCACCACTATAGTAGTAGGATGGATTGTTTTTTTACAATTAGCCCTTGAGCCCCAGCTGGCGTAATATTTGCCGCATTGCAAGAGTGCATTGGCCGCACCAGAAATGTTTTGCATCACAGGGATTTAGCTAATAGCCTCATCTACATGTACTTTACATGTGATGAACGCTATTAGCTGTGCACTTGATTGGATGAGCGTTTTGGACACGCCTAATCCCCATTTTACATCGTAGGTTATGGACGCGCATCCAATTGCCTGTTGAGACGTGCACTGGCTGCAGCACATGGTATTGCATCGACCTGACCTGTGGTTAAGGTAGAATGAAAGATAGCCACACAGACTCTGGAGACCGTCACAACTGCGGTGGAAGCTTTAGTTTAGATAAAGTAAGCTGCAACTGTAATAGAAGCTAGACTTTAAACTGATAAATGGCAATGCCTTGATTTGTGAGGAAGGATTCAGATGGAGCTGCTGGCTTGCCAAGAGCCTTTCCCAACTGTTGACCATTAGTTTTCTGGATGGGTAGTTACCAGGCCACAAACTCCACCCATATGACCTGTTCCTGCCTTGGTTAGTACCTCTGGTTCCAACTGTGTCACTAACTTTTTATCATCCTGTTCCAATTTTGTAAGGGTGTAATTGAGGGTGGCCTGAGACATCTTGCTCTGCAGTTGCCTTATTAAGAACATAAGAAATTGCTATACCGGGTCAGACCAGGGGTCCATCAAGCCCAGCATCCTGTTTCCAACAGTGGGCAATCCAGGCTACAAGTAACTGGCAAGTACCCAAACACAAAGTAGATCCCATGCTACCGATGCCAGTAATAACAGTGGCTATTGTCTGTCAACTTGATTAATAGCAGTTAATGGACTTCTCTAAGAACTTATCCAAACTTTTTTTAAACCAAGCTGCACTAACCACATCCTCTGGCAACAAATTCCACAGCTTAATTGTGCTCTGAGTGAAAAAGAACTTTCTCTGATTAGCTTTAAATATGCTACTTGCTAACTTCATGGAGTGCCCCCTAATCCTTCTATTATCTGAAAGAGTAAATAACCAATTCACATATACCCATTCTAGACCTTTCATGGTTTTAAAGACCTCTATTATATCCCCCCTCATCCATCTCTTCTCCAAGCTGAACAGCCCTAACCTCTTTAGCCTTTGCTCATAGAGGAGCTGTTCCATTCCCTTTATCATTTTCGTTGCCCTTCTCTATACCTATACCTGGGACCATTACATAGTCTCTCCTTGCGCGTACAGCCAGAAGCGTGTGGTGGTACAGGTCTCCCTGCAACGCCTGCAAGATCTAGGGGCCATAGTTCTGGTGCCCGCGGGGCAGCTGCGGCGTGGGCGTTACTCCATTTACTTCGTGGTTCCAAGAAAGGACAGGTCCTTCCGGCCCATCCTCGATTTTGAAGCGCGTCGTGGTTTCGGATGGAAATGCTTCATTCGGTAATCGAGTCTGTGCACAAAGGGGAGTTCTTAGCTTCTCTGGACCTGTCGGAGGCGTACTTCCACATCCCCATCCATCCGGACCATCAGAGATACCTGCGGTTTGCAGTTTTGGGGCATCACTTTCAGTTCTGCGCCCTTCCGTTTGGTCTGGCAACGGCTCCCAGGGTCTTCGCCAAGGTAATGGTGGTGATTGCGGCCGCATGGTGATGGGAGGGGATCTTAGTCCATCCGTACCTGGACGATTGGTTAGGTCAAGCGAAGTCGGAAAGCCTCAGCAGGAACACGGTACAACGGGTACTCCGGAAGTTGGGCTCCTTGGGATGGGTGGTCAACCCCGCGAAGAGCCATCTGACCTCCTCTCAGAACTTGGTATTCCTAGGGGCTCATTTTCGATACGGTCTTAGGGAAGGTCTTTCTGACGGAGGAAAGAGTCTGGAAGCTCTTGCAACAGGTGACGGATTTCCAATCTCTCTCTCATCCTACGGCCTGGGATTATTTGCAGGTCCTGGGCTTCATGGCCTCGACCATCGATCTCGTGTCTTGGGCATTTACACATATGCGTCCTTTCACTCAGATTTGTTGTCCCGCTGGAAGCCTCGCTCGCAGCTTCCGACACTGTCCTTCCCCTGTCGAGGGCAGTGGGTTCCAGTCTGCAGTGGTGGCTTTCTCCGTGCAACTTGCGTCAGGGGATGGACCTGGAGACTCCCTGCTGGACCGTAGTGACCACGGATGCCAGCCTCTCCGGATGGGGAGCGGTTTGTCGGGATACGTCGGTCCAGGGTCAGTGGACCAGGCAGGAAGCCTCCTGGTCGATCAATCGCTTGAGACCTGAGTGGTTCGCTTTGCACTTCAGACCCTCCTATGGTTGGTGGAGGGCAAGTCGGTGAGGGTGCTCTCCGACAATGCAACGACAGTAGCATTCATCACTCGTCAGGGTGGCACCAGGAGCCGTCCAGTGGCGGTGGAGGCACAGCTTTTGCTCCGCTGGGCGGAGGTGCATCTTTACCGGATAGCGGCATCTCACCCTGCCGGAATGGACAACGTCCAAGCGGTTTTCCTCAGTCGCCACCAACTGGATCCCGGAGAGTAGGAGCTCTCCGACGTCTTTCATCGTCTGTGCGACCGGTGGTCCACACTGGCTATGGATCTGATGGCGACTCACCTTCTCCTGTACGTATTTCCACCATGGCCGTTGGTGGGCAACGTCCTGCGCCGCATCGACAGACATGCCGGACAGGTGATTCTAGTGGCCCCAGAGTGGCCAAGGCGTCCATGGTTCGCGGATCTTTTGGCTCTGGCAGTGGACAGTCCACTGAGGTTTCATCCATCTCCCACGCTTCTGCGGCAGGGGCCCGTCTGTTTTCACAGAGGCAGATCGCTTTTGTCTAATGGCATGGCTTTTGAAAGGCGTCGGTTGAAGAGTAAGGGTTACTCTGATGCGGTGGTGGCCACGCTCTTACGTTCCCGCAAGACTTCTACGTCTATATGGCATATGTCCGAGTATGGGGAGTCTTTGAGGCCTGGTGTATCGACCACTGTGTACAGCCCGCCAGGGCGTCTATTCCAGAAGTTCTGGATTTCTTGCAGGCAGGCCTAGCCAAGGGATTGGCACTCAATTTGCTGCGGGTGCAGGTGGCGGCTCTGGGCAGTTTTCGAGGAAAGGTGTAGGGAGTGCCTCTTGCCTCTCACCCAGATGTGGTTCGTTTTTTGCGGGGCATTAAGCACCTTCGCCCCGGTCCGGAGTCCTTGTCCTTCTTGGCGGTTGAACCTGGTACTCAAGGCGCTTTGTTCGGCTCCTTTTGAACCATTGCGTCAGGTGACGTTGAAGGATATGACCTGGAAGACGGTTTTTTCTGGTGGTGGTTTCTTCTGCTAGATGGGGGTCCGAGCTTCAGGCCTTGTCGTACAGGGAGCCCTTCTTGCGGATTTCCGAGGCGGGAGTGTCCCTGAGAACCATTCCCTCGTTTCTCCCGGCGATGGTGTCCTCTTTTCATGTGAACCAGTCGGTGGAGCTTCCTTCCTTTGTGGGGGTGGATTCTTCTTCTCCAGAGGCAAAGGAGTTACTGAAGTTGGACATGAAGAGGGCTCTGTTACGCTATTTAGAGGTAACGACCGGTTTTCGTCCTTTCGGACCACCTCGGTTTTCGTCCTTTCGGACCACCTCTTTGTGCTGTGGAGTGGGCCCAGAAAAGAGCAGAAGGCATCTAAGTCAACGATTGCCCGATGGTTGATTGATTTCCTCTGCTTACCTGGTTCAGGGTCATCCACTTCCTTCTGGACTTAAGGCTCATTCTACTCGGTCGCAGTCGACGTCTTGGGCAGAGTGTCAGCAAGGGTCGCCACAGGAAATTTGTAGGGCGGCCACCTGGCAGTCTCCGGTTCCATGCTCCGAGCGGGACTCTCTCAGTCCCACCCTGGTTAAGATAGCTTTGGTACATCCCAGCTGTCCTGGACTGATCCGGGTACGTACAGGGAAAGGAAAATTGGTCCTTACCTGCTAATTTTCGTTCCTGTAGTACCACGGATCAGTCCAGATGCCCGCCCACGAAGACGATGGAGAGTCCACTCGGCTGGTGGCTGGTCATTCTCTATGCAAGTTTTATCTGCATTTTTGTCGTGTTTCGGGTGCAATACGGTTTATGTAGTGTTTTTCATATCCTCTGCTCTGTGAGAGAGGTGTTTCTATGTTTAATAGTTATGGTTTTTTGTATCTGGTTTTTATGCTTGGGTACTGAATCATACTGGCAGACACTAGGTGGCACCTCAGGGGTATAGGACAGAGTCCGCAAAGTCTTCTTCTGTCTCCATCTGCTGGTGGGGAGGCAAAACCCAGCTGTCCTGGACTGATCCGTGGTACTACAGGAACGAAAATTAGCAGGTAAGGACCAATTTTCCTCTAGCCTCTCCTTGATTGATGGCCATTTTGGAATCCCAAAGCAGCCAGGCATGAGTGACTGGGGATCACTCCTGCCCTTGTAAATGCCACAGAGACACAATAGGATAAGGGCTGGGGTAGTGGGAGGTTGAGGGGTTGGGTTAGGGGCCAATGAGACCTTTGTTTAAAAGGGTTTGGTAGATGGAGGAAGGTTTACTTTTTATCATTCTAGGTTATTGGTGGGGTGGGGGGCTTTTTCCTTGGTTTCTTGTGGCCTAAGGTGAGGGGGGAAGATTTGCTGCATCTGGCTGGGGAGAGGGACAGAGAGTACTGGGTTCAGGTTGATGGTAGGGAGGGCAAAAGTGCACTGACTGTACTAGGGATGAGAGATATTATATGCTAGGATCAGGCTGGGGAACAGTGGGGGGGGGGGGGCAATGAGGGAGGAGGGGCATGGTGGGGTCTGGCCTGTAAGGTTGGTCAAAGTGTGATGGGGAGCTTGTGCATCAGAATGTGCTGGCGTCAGGCTAAGAAAGGGGACAAAGTGTGCTGATTTGGGGTTGGGGGAACATTGAACTAGGACTGAGCCAGTGAGGAGGAAGAGAGTGGTGGAGTAGGGCCAATGAGAGGTCAGAGTGTGTTGGTGTTGAGGTGGGGAGAGGAGGGTAGAGTGGGTTTGGGTCAGGTTGGGAACGGGGGCTCAAAATGAACTGGGATTGGGTTAAGAAGGGGGGATCAGAGTGTACTAGGAGTGGACCATTGAGGGGGAAGGAAGTGCTAAGATTGGGCTGGGGAGGGGCGTCAGAGTTTGCTGGGTTAGGCAGTTTTGGGGGTGGGCTTGGGGAAGAGGATCAGAGTGTGTGGTTATGGGCTGAGGAGAAGAGAAGAAAATGCTGCAGAATTGCTGAGGAGAGTAGAAGGGAGTACTAGTTTCAGACTGGGGAAGAAGATAGTAAATAGGGTCCCTGGGGGATTTCAATGGGTTTCAGCTAGTTTAATCTATAATATTTCAAGTATCTGATTGCATGTAGGGAAGGTAATTTTCAAAAAATACTGTTTTATTAGCAGAAATGCCTTTTAAAAAATTGCCTGCCCAATATTTTATTTACTGAAAAGTTTTAATGTACAGCTCTCTTCAATTACAATCAATTCAAAGCGGTTGGCAAAGTTCCAAATACATAAAACATAAAACACAAAAAATAGTATGGCAAAAATATACAAGTAAATACACATAAAACTTCCCATAAAGTCTCCCATTGCACAATGAGTGCAACCCATAATAGAATTCAAGTTCCAAAACCCTGCCTAAAAATAATAATAATTCCTCAACTTCTTCAGATAAAATGATGGTTTCAGTTGTAACAGATGATAGGATGAAACACCTATTATTAATGAGAACTGAAAAGTACTTTAACAGAACAGTTCGTGCTAGACAAGTAGGACAGTTTTGCTCGGGAAAAATATAGAATGAATAAACATTTGTTTTAATAAAGTATCACTACGTGACAACAAAGATTTACAGATGTGTCATTGTGCACAATGTGAACTTAAATTTTCTGCTGTAGATCTCAGAGTTTTAGTTTATAATTACGGGGGTAGTTTTCAAACAGCCCACGCATAAGTGACACCAATTTTCAAAGTGGTCTTAGACACATAAGTCCGCTTTGAAAATTATCCCACCAAATTCACACACATTCAAGCACACCTGCTTCCTCATATGTGGAAAGTTTTCAGGAAATACTATGGGGCAGATTTTCAAAGGGGTACGCGTGTAAGATACACGCGTACCCCCCGAAAATCTGCCCCAAGATCCCCCTGCGCGTGCCGAGCCTACGTTGAATAGGCTCGGCGGCGCACGCAAGACCTGAGACACGCGTAAGTCCCAGGGCTTTCCTGGGGGGGGCGTGCCGGGGGCTTGTCGGGGGTGTGTCGTGGCGGCGTGCCATCTGGGGGTGGGGCCGCGGGTGTGGTTCTGGCCCAGGGGCATTTCGGGGGTGTGGCCGAGGCCTCCGAAACCGCTCCCGGGCCGGGGAATCACGCGCCGGTGGTCGGACCACGGGATAGGGGTGCATAGGGGCGGGGAGGTGTGGGTGAGGCCTGAATTTATGAAGATGAGATCCAAGGTATGACTAGCTTTGTGCGTGGGACTGTTGATAATTTGAGTGAAACCCATGGCTTTGAGGGAAGATAGTAGAGCTTTGCAATTGGAGGAGTGCGCAGTGGAATTGACGTGGAGGTTGAAGTCTCCCAAGATGATGGCTGGGGCATCAGTGTTGATGTGCTTGGTGATGATCTCAATGAGGTGAGAAGGATCTGAATCTAGGAGTCCCGGTGGGGCGAAGATTAGGCAGATTTGTAGTTGTTTTGACTTGAAGAGAGCGATTTCGAGTCTGGAAGCCGGTTTTGTATTCTGAAGGGTTAATCTTAGCTTATTTTTTGCTGCTAAGAGAAAGCCACCGCCTCTTTTTTTAGGTCTAGGAACTGAGAAAAGATCATAAAGCTGTAGCGGTAGTTGGTTGGTTAAAGCTATGTCTGTAGGTTTCAGCCAGGTTTCCGTGATTGCGCAGATGTCCGGTTGTGAGTCCAGTAGATAGTCGTTGAGGATATGTGTTTTTTTTGTGAGGGATTGGGCATTGAAAATTGTTAACGAGAAGAGTGATAGCCCAAGGAATTGTGTGAAAGAGAAAGTCATTATGGGAATCAACCTCTTATGCTGGAGGGGGTTAGGGTTGGTGGGATTTCTACGGTTATTATAGAGGTTTTTGATAATGGTTTTTGAAATGTTTAAATGTTCTTATCCTTTTTAGAGGTTTGATAAAGTTTTAAAACTTCCTTAAAAAAGAGATTTTTGATTTATTTATGTGATTTTGTGATTAACTATTATTTCCTTCTCAGGTGGAGCCTCCTAATAATATTCTCCACCTTGCACTCTAATTCATTATTTATTTACAGGAGAGTTACACTTTTAAGAAGAGTTCTCACTCTATTTGTGATGGGAAGGGGAGAAGGAGTTAAAAGAGGAAAATTCAATCTGAAACTATAAAATATTTTTGAAGGAAAAGAATAAGAATAGGTAATACTGTATTCCAATATAATTGAAAGTTGTGAAGTGTCCCCTCATTGGGATGCACTAATAATACTGGGCAAATTGTTGAATAAGAAAAGTTTAAAAGGCTTTCATCACAGGGATAATGGAAGAATATGCTATTAATGGAGTGAGATCTACCACATTTGTGAAAACTATTTTCATTACAATTGATGATGAAATATTCTATCTCATCCTGGTGGTGGCAGCACCTGTACTGTTCCAGCAGTGGCAGTGCTTTCTTCTAAATCCTATTAACCACTCTTCATTTTATAGTAATAAGCGACTGAAGAATGTATATTTAATGTTATGTATTGAATGTGTGTATTCTGGGTGTCATGTAAGCCACATGTTCCACCCTGCTATGCTGGTCATAGCTTCCTAGGGAAGGTGAACCCCCTAGTGGTGGGAAGATTTATGACACCACCTGCTTACTATTTGTATTTGTGTCCTGTTACTGGTGTAAAATGTTCGTAAGGGTCCTTCCTCAGACCATTTTTTTTTTTTGGGGGGGGGGGGGGAGAGAGTGAGGCAGAACCTCTCACTCTGGCCACTAGATGCCACTAAGCCCTGTCCTTATAATACACTTAGAAAGGGAGCCATTCATACCATTCAATCCCTCCCACCTGGAGGTTCTGCTTGGATGACTCGGTGTTACTTAGCCCTGCCATTTTAAGACTTGGGGGAGGGAGCAGCTGCAGAGTAAACATGTATTTTTTCCATACTCTGGTAGGGCCTCCCATCCTTGCCCAAAGAACTTTTATTTTAGAAGAGATACCTCACCAGAAGAGATACCCCTGCCAGAGGGTCCTTTAGTGGTGGATCTTGCTGTGAGAGACCCTTACGGCAGAGAAGATATCCATATTAAGATTTAAAACATTTTTTTGGAACCAAAGAGTACTTGGGAGGTTTTTGGATCCCCCTTCCTCACTGGGGTTTCAACACAGGAGTAATATCCTGGTCCTCAGTTTTTTCCACAAGAGAAATGACCAAAATTAACAGCTAAGAGAAAAAAACAACTGAACTAAAGGAAGAAAGGACAAGAGAAGGAGATCCCATCCGGATTTCCTCCCATGGAATCAGGACAGGCTGAGTGTCCACGGGAAAGAAGATCTCTAAAGGTAGGATCCCTTTCACTGGGATTCCTCGGGATGGCTAACAGAGCTCTCACTCTGGTGAATCTAAAGGACACTGTTAATTGTAATTAACTTTAGACTCTCATTTTCTGGCTCTAGTCCAGCCTTTTCAAGTTCAGTTGGTCTTATTTATAACTTACAACTTCAGCAGATTTACGCCTTAATTGTGGTTTCCGCCAGGAGACGTCCTGCTACTGCATGAGTCACAAACAGTTCAGACCCTGACCTTATCGTGCTGTCCGCAGACGTTTTCAGTTCCTATTTCAACTTGTTACTTACTGAACAGACTTAAGAAAAAGCATATGAAGTTAGCATGCCTAGAAAATCTTATGTCAAGCTCTTGTGCAATTAATAATATTGATCCACATTTATTCATTTATGTATTGGTGATTGCTTTGTTCCACTAAATCAAATGAGCATACAAAGCTCTTTGGGTCTACTTTAACTTAACTCCCTTTGGGGTAGATTTATAAACTTGCATGAGTGCCTCCATGTTTGTGCGCTACCCGGCGCACACACATGGGCATGTGATTTTGTAACGTGCGCACGCATGTTATAAAATTAGGGGTCCGCGCAAGAAAGGGGATTTGTGCACCTTGCCCGCGCTGAGCCGCGCTGCCTTTCCCCGTTCCCTACCCCCCACCCCCTACCTTCCCTTCCCCTACTTCCCCCGCCCTTTCCCCCCTACCTTTTTCTTTTTTTGCCTTTTGTTCTAAAACTTACTTCAGCCCTGGGGCTGAAGTAAGTTGTGCGCGCCGGCTCACTGCCGGCGCGCAATCCCTGGCATTGTGGCACATGGCCTCTGTGCCGGGAGCCTCTGACCCCGCCCTGCCCCCTGAACCATCCCGCCCCCTCCTCGCCCCTTTTTGCAAGCCCCGGGACTTACATGCGTCCCGGGGCTTGACACGCGTCGCCGGGCCTTTTGAAAATAGGCCCGATGCGCGTAACCTTTTGAAAATCTGGGCCTTTATCTTTCCACAAAGTCGTCTAAACTTTGTGATGATTTGGGATGGAATCTTAACCCTGCTGTGTAACTAAAGAAGAAGGAAAATAAAGCTGTACTTGAGTATACTTGCGTGGCTGTGTGATGGTTGGGGAAAAAATCAGGAGGTAATAAAGGGTTTAGAATTTTAGAGTTTTAAACTTCATCCCTTTAAGCTTTAGGGGAGTGAAATAGATTGCTGGGATGATAGGTGACCAGGGAGGGAGCCTTTCCTAAAAGTGTATCCCAGGGTTTTAGAAAAGGAAATAGCTCCGGGTATGCTGGATGTAATGCCTGTTGGAGCAGTGGACCAGAGTGATAAGGGGTGGTTGATGCTGTCTAGTTATCAGGCCCACCCTGTCAGCTGGCAGAGACACCCTGTGGGCGGGTCCGACTGGAGCCTCGCCTATATCTGCCCCATTCCCCATAGGTTGAGCCCTTGGGTTCCTGTGGCCGGCAGGACTTAGGTGGGTCACCAGGGCAATCCAAGAGAAGAGTCCAGGCAAGCGTGGGCCTAGGTTGGTGGCAGACAGCAGAATGGGTAATAAGCCAGAGGTCAGGGCAGGCAGCAGACCGCAGAACAGGTAGTAAGCCAGAGGTCAGGGCAAGCAGCAGACAGCAGAACGATGAAGGTCAGGCCAGGGTCAGGATCCAGGTAGTCAGTACAAAACAAAACAGGATAGACAAGATAAACAAGAGCAACAGGGCAAGCAAGGAAAGGAACAAGCAGATACCGGAACAAAAGTCGACGGGCAAGAAACTGGACAACGAGTAATCTGGAAGCTTTGGAATGTCCTCTTGGATTAAATGTAACCCACAAAGCTCAGTCACAAATGGAAGCACTGAAAAGATTCTTGAGCTCATTTTCATCTTTTATTGGCTAGCTTTTGATAGTTAGTTCTTTCAGGTATAGATGACAGAAAAAAGATTTGACAAGCTATGGGAATATATCTTTAGTAGGGAGGATGTTGGGGGAGATATTCATGCTGGAAGCATTGTTTGATGATTGATTATTCAGAGGAACTGAAATAAATCACTGTGAAATGGGAAGACGTAATAAAACAAATAGACAAATCAAAGAGTAACAAATCACCAGGATTGGATGATGTTCACCCCAGAATTGTAAAAGAACTCAAATGTGAAATTGACCTGTTACTAGTTATCTCTAACCCACCATTAAAATCAACTGCAGTAGCTAGAGGATGGTGAATACAACCTACCTTTTTAAAAAGGGATCCAGGGATGATTTGGGAAATTACAGACCAGTGAATCTGACATCAGAGCCAGGTGAAATGGTTGAAGCTATTCTTAATAACAAAATTACTGGCTATGTGGATACATAGTTTAATGGGGTAGAACTAGCATCAGTTTAGCAAAGGGAAGTCTTGCCTTACAATCCATTAGAACTTTTTAAGGTATTAATAACAATGTATCTAAGGGGAACCCGACTATATAATGTATCTTCATTTTTTGAAGGCATTTGAAAAAGTCCTTTATAAAAAAAAAAAACCTCCTCAGGAAATTAAAAGTTCATGAGATATGAGGGACTGGGGAACTATGCATTCAAATAGCAAATGCAATTTAATGTGGATAAATGTAAAGTTATGCATCTACGGAAAATATTCATAATTGCCAAATACATTTTCTAACAGTTAAAAACAGCATATATGTGTGTAGTATGCACTTATGTACATGCTGTGTTATAAACATAGATTTTGTTGCCAGAGGATGTGGTCAAGGCATCTAGTATAACTGGTTTCAAAAAACGTTTGGACAAGTTCATAAAGGAAAAGAAAAGTTCATAAGAGGAAGACTTGCGAAAGCCACCACTTGTATCTGGAAAGAAATTAATAGCGATGTCAAAGCCCGCCGTGGGAAATTTCTTATTTCCCGCAGTTCGGGCCTATGAAATTTGGGGGACCCAAATTTCGGGTTAGTGCGCACTAACGGGAGTTAGTGCACGCTAACTCCCCATTAGTGTGCGCTAACATTTTAACATTACCACGCATTAACCCAAAAACCGAATTTTCCCGAAATTTCAGGAAAATTAGTTTTGGTTTTCGGGTTCCCTGAACCAGGACAAATTAGGAAATTTTGTTGAAATTTCCTAATTCATCCTAAACGATTGCTCATCCCTAGAAATGAACTTACACCATGGAATCTCCTGGATACTGGATTGGCCACTGTCAGAGACAGGATGCTGGGCTCGATGAACCTTTGGTCTGAACCAGCATGGTACACCTTACTGTTCTTAGGTGAGTAAACAACTAAGAGCTGAGTCAATATTCAGCCACAGACTGTCTGGATAAGTTATCCAGATAAACTTACCCAGGTAACTTACACCATCTATTCAGAGGAGCAGCTGCACTGCTGAATGTACCTAGACAAATCTAAAGGTATCCATGTAATTTTAAGTTTATTCATACTGGGAAGCAAAGTTGTCTGAATATCTTACCTAGATAAATTTGAATATCTGAATTATCTGACCTGCCCAGAAAATGCCCCTGGAATGTTCTCCTTTTATTCATGTAAAATTTATTTGATGACAGAGGAAGGAATTTGAAACCTTAGGGTTTGTCTGTTTCAGTCAAAAGCTACCTAGACAAAACCCTTTCAATATTGACCGTTTAGAGATCAGTGGCCCAAATTCTACAGGAAGTCTGTCTTTCAGAAGAATGCTAAGGGAGTTTTGCAGCAATTACCAGAGGTAAGAAGCAGAAAAGATTTCATGATGACACATCTAAGGACTCATGTTCTACCATCTCTGAAAATAATTCAGCATCTTTATTCAGAAGAAATGCTTTTAATGCAATGTTAGACAATGTTATCTACGAATTAGAGCACTGATTCAAATCAGCTAATAATAGAGATGTGAATTGTGTGATCGATCGTCTTAACGATCGATTTTGGCTGGGGGGGAGGGAATCTGATCGTCATGGTTTTGTTTTTTTTAAAATCGTTTAAATCGTAAATCGGGGGAGGGCAGGAAAACCAGCACACTAAAACAACCCTAAAACCCACCCCGACCCTTTAAAATAAATCCCCCACCCTCCTGAACCCCCCAAAATGTTTTAAATTACCTGGGGTCCAGTGGGGGGATCCCGGTGTGATCTTCCACTCTCGGGCCACGGCTGCGTTAATAGAAATGGCGCCAGCGCTACCTTTGTCCTGTCATATGACAGGGCAAAGGTAGCGCCGGCGCCAATTTGGTTCCTGTCCCCCGACGTCACGAGCGCAGGATAACGCTCCCGGACCCCCGCTGGACCCCCAGGGACTTTTGGCCAGCTTGGGGGGGCCTCCGGACCCCCACAAGACTTGCCAAAAGTCCAGCGGGGGTCCGGGAGCGACCTCCTGCACTCAGGCCGTATTGCCGTATTGCAAAATGGCGCCGGCCATACGGCCGGCGCCATTTTGCAATACGGCAATACGGCCATACGGCCGGCGCCATTTTGCAATATGGCCCGAGTGCAGGAGGTCGCTCCTGGACCCCCGCTGGACTTTTGGCAAGTCTTGTGGGGGTCAGGAGGCCCCCCCAAGCTGGCCAAAAGTCCCTGGGGGTCCAGCGGGGGTCCGGGAGCGATCTCCTGCGCTCGTGACGTCGGGGGACAGGAACCAAAATGGCGCCGGCGCTACCTTTGCCCTGTCATACAGGGCAAAGGTAGCGCCGGCGCCATTTCTATTAACGTAGCCATGGCCCGAGAGTGGAAGATCACACCGGGACCCCCCCACTGGACCCCAGGTAATTTAAAACATTTTGGGGGGTTCGGGAGGGTGGGGGATTTATTTTAAAGGCAGGTGGCACCGTATAGACTAATGAATTTATTGAGTCATGAGCTTTCAAGGACAGAATCCACTTCATCAGATGCAGCATGCTGGTCCTCAAAACTCATGCCTCAATAAATTTGTTAGTCTATATTAAATGCCACCCACCTCTTGTCATTTTTGCTGTACCAGACTAACATGGCTATATCCCTTTGAAGATTTTCACTTATTTAAAGAGGTTTACAAAAAGCAATGGCAACTAATTTTCAGTGTTGGGGAAAATTTTTAAGAGTTGCTTGTATTAAAAGACCCATATACTGTACATGAGTATATGCAAACAACCCTTATTTTAAAACCTGCAAATTACGTATGTATATGCATGAGTGTGAGCTACAGAATGCGCATAAAAAGGGGCGTGTTCGGGCCATGACTATACAGATCTGTGTAATGATGATTTTAAAAGCATCCTACATGCTACTTATGCATGTACATTTCCTACAGCTCAATTATGCACACAGCTGCGAGAGAGACTTCTGGTTAGTGATTATGGGGTAGATTTTAAAACCTGCGCGCGGGTGTACATATGCACGCGCTACCCGGAGCGCACACATGTACGCCTGATTTTATAATTTTATAATATAAAAAAATAAAATAAAAATAATAAATAAATAATGTGCGCGCGCAGGCGCACGCATGTTATAAAATTGGGGGTCAGCACGCGCAAGGGGGTGCACAATTGTGCACTTTGTGTGCGCCGAGCTGCATTGCCTTCCCCCGTTCTCTCCCAGGCCGCTCCAAAATCAGGGTGGCCTTGGAGGGAACTTCCCTACCCCTCACCCCACCCCACCTTCTCTTCCCTTCCCCTACCTCCCTCTACCTTTTTCAGCTTTTTTCTTTTATTTCAAAACTTACTTCAGCTCTGGGGCTGAAGTAAGTTGCGTGCGCCGGCTGAGATACTTCCAGTAAAATTCAGGCACCAAATGAACCACGGAAGCTAACATAGTGAGCATTGTAGATCGACCCCCTTTTGTTCTCTTGTGAATGTGTTTTCCTTTAGACCATCTCTGCAATTAATATTAATATGATTGTATTTTAGCTTATGGTGGAATAGTAAATTGGGAACAAAAATGTTGATTAACCCCTGACGAGATCCAGTCTCGAAGCACCATCTTACTTGCATGGATCTTCACCATCTTTAAAGATATAAGTATTGAAAAAGTGTCTTGAAGAAGGATGTTATTTTTTAATTGCAAAACAAAAAACAATTTAAAAAAAATCGGATTGGACCTATAATTATTTATAAAGGTAAGAGTGCCGATAGAGCCTATTATTAGGTCTTAATATTCTAGCCAGAAATAAGAATTAAAAAATTTAACAAATGTCTAAACCAACACACACACACACACAAATACAAAGTATCGTATAGACCATTTTCACTTTGCTGCTGTTCTGCATGGGAGGTGTCTAAATCCACCACCCTACCACAGCCGTAATGGTGAACCAGCTGTCCGTTCCTTCTGCACGCATTTTGCCTATTTCCTGTTGACAAAGTGGCACAGGACTTTCCACTCATGGTTCAGCTTGTGGCGTCTGTTTTTGAAGACTGCATTTTTCTTCCCAGGGATCTTGTGGTATGAGAGCACATTCTGGATCCTCATTATCACTTCCTTGACCAGGAGATCAACCCCTCTGGGGAGGAAGTTTGGTTTCTGATCTGGCCTGCTCTTCTCTGAGACATTGTAGCAATGGAAAGAGAAGCTGCTGGCTCATTCCTTTTATCCCGGCAAACACACGTAAGGTGCACATATTTAAGTGGGGGAGTGGGCAGGGTATACACGGGTAAAGTTATGAGCATAACCAATTAAAATTAAAGGCATTTTAATGCATGTACATCATTCTTCACATAACTGTGCAATCTTACCCGAATAACGTGTATGGCTGTGCAGAGATGTTATGCACTGACTCCTCATTATATCCGGGTTTCCCCCCCAAAGGCTATCATTTGTTCCTTTCTTTACCAATGCTATTGCAGAACATGGATTTCCACTCTATGAGGGCATTGCCTACAATTTTATTTCATGCATATCCAATGTGATAAAAAACACATCACTGCCAAGCTGTATCTGTATGACTAGGTGGAGAGTAGTAGTTGCATAGATTAGGTGATAGCTCTATTCATCTTTTCTGGCACTTAGCTTGCCACCACAGGTATCATTTGGTGAGACAGTTATGAGAGCCAGACCAGCAAGCGATATGTCTTTGTATCTGCAAATATACCTTCATGTTAGGAGTATGTGGCCCTCAACATATGTATCCCACCTTGTGTTATCTCCAAGTGTGTGCTCTTGCTGTAGTGGATAGGCTAATTGGTGGTTATTATGCCATAGAATATACAACACACTTATTTATAAGTATAGAAGTTTCACTTTAATTCTGAGGATAAGCAAGGAAAGCATACAAGATTTGATTTTTCATTAAGTATAAGGGGATGGGATCAGGGTGGGGGGTGGGGGATGTTTCAGGGGGTTTCTTATGTAACTGGCTGATGTTTTGTTCATATAACTAGGAGGGGAGTAAGAACTAACTTCCTCCTAGGTGTTTGTATTTTGTTTGAAAATCACCAATAAAAAGCGTTTGTACATAAAAGAATATATACAAAGATAATTCCCTTTACAGTTTCCAGTGTGAGTCTTATATGTCTTGGAAAATCAGAAACACAGAGCTGGAGATCAGGAACAGGTCAACAGTCACTTTAATATCCAACAAGTTATTCTTCAAAGCTATTCTTTCTTCTGATCTAATCAGCCTGTCTTGACTTTGGTCTTTTATACTAATTTTTTCTAACCTATGTCTCAGTTTCTTCTCTGGGCTACTCCCATATAGTCTTGTCATTTGTTGAGGCATCAACTGTCTGTGCTAATCATAGTTAGAAACATAGAAATGATGGAAGAAAAGGACCAAACAGTCCATCCAGTCTGCCAAGCAAGCTTTTGGTAGCATCTGCTGCACTGTACATTCAGATCACCTCCATACTTATCAGTTTCCCTGACTGTAAAAGTCAGGGCCCTTGTTTATTGCTGTCTGAGTCCAATTCCCCATTATCTCTTGCCAATGAAGCAGAGAGCAATGTTGGAGCTGCATCAAATGTATCAGGCTTATTGGTTAAACCTAGTAACAGCTGCATCAGCAAGTTCCCCCCATGATTATTTGTTCCCCCAGACCATAAAAGTCAAGGTCCTTGTTGGTTGCTGTCTGAATTCAATTCCTTTTCCTTCTTTTCCCCCTAGGTGTGGCCAGATTGCTGTCTGTTTTCCCTGATATCTGCACAGTTAGCCTCATGAGTAACTGAATGCTAATATATCTGATCTCATGCTATATTAGTAATTATCTTTGTTCCACTAATATCTATCATGTTACAAAGTTCTTCACATTAACTAAATAGATCCTTAAATAATTTTTCACATCTGCCCTTTCCCATTCCTTTAGCCTCTTAAAATGTAAGAATGTGAAAGAGATGCTGCCAAGTACACTTCACATCAACCTCCAGCTGTGATCCTTGCTGTGAGGATTGCCTTCAATTAGTGAACTTTGCACCTTTGTTTTACCAGAAGAGGTTCAGGTATGCATATAAAGAGATCAGTAAGGACTGGCTGGTGTAACAGTCCTACAAAAGCTCCATAAGCTGCTTGTTATTTGAGTATGGCATTGGTAGACTTGAGGGGTAGGTGTTTCACAGCTATTATTTTTGTTGCTCTTTGAAGGGATTTCTTCAAGTTATCTGTCTGCTGTTTAGTTGAGTCTTAACATTAAATAAGCCCTTGTGAGGCAGGAGAGAGTTAGACTGCATACAGTTCCTTTATGATGCCTGGCAATTGTATGGAAACACAATTCAAGCATTAATTTAATGTCACGTGTGTCACTGAAGGGACATTAACAGTGCTTTATAGACCTTTATAAATAACTCTTACACATCCAGCACACTAAGACCCCTGGTGGATGGGAATGTAGAACCTTTCAGTTCAGGTGGAGAAGGACAATTGAAAGAATGGTGCAGTGTATTTTTTTCACCACTCCTCCTCCTCTACTATCTCCTGAGCATGCATTTGCCTCCCCAGACTTCCCCTCTTATATTTCCCAGTGTTCCTGATTTCCACCATCTCACTAGTGAACCTACAGTTCCTAAGGGGTAGATTTTAATACGTGCACAGGCTTCCTAGCATGTGCATGTTATAAAATCATGTGGCCTCACGCACATGCATGCTGGATTTTATAATCTGCGCATGCATGTGCGTGAGGTGCAAGGGGGGGGGGGACTTTTACAAACTCCACGCAGTGACGCATTCTGGGCTTTCCTAGTTCCCTCCCAGTCCACTCCAATTAAAAAGCGTACTGGGAGGGAACCTCCTTAACCCCCCTGCCTAACCTTCTTTTCTCTTCCCCTCTCCTCTCCTCCCCACCCCTAAACCTAACCTACCTGGCTGGAATTTTTTATTTTATTACTTGCTGCTTCTCTGGAGCAGAAGTAATTTACACGTGCTGGTAGGCGGCCGGCACACCCTTCCCCAGGACAGCGGCTAATGGCCGCTGTACTGTTCGGCATCTGTCCCGCCTTGTCCCTCCCCACCCAGAACCCACTCCCTAGCCCGCCCCCTTTTCATGGCCCAGGCCCAGCACTTATTTGCGTACTGGGGTTTACGTACATGGCCGGGCCTGTTTGAAAATTCACCCGGTGCGCATAGGGTTTTAAAATCTACCCTTAAGTGTTTTCCCATACCCCAGGACTGCTATTCCCTGCTTTCCTTTTGTCCTTAATCTGTCTTCTTGGGCACTTCACCACCACACTAAATCCTGTTTCCTCTAATCCCTTCCATGAACTAAAGAAAAGAATAAACCCTTCCTGGTCTTCTTTTTCACATTTCCCTCTGATGCCTTGTCTCTTTTCCCTACCCTCCTTCCTCAGATGTACTATCCTACCTCATTTACTTTCAACATCATGGTCACCAGCAGCATAGAGAGCAGGGCCTGGTATGCTAGCCTGAGAAACATGTAGGCCACACACCCAGGATTAGCTGATGGGTGTGTGGCCTACTAATGTGAAAGCTATCCCTTGGTGTGTATGTCCTGTCCTTTGCAGTTTGTACCACACTATAACCACATTCCCCTTCTGGGCTCAGCTATGCAGAATGAGAGTTTGTGGAGAGGGGGAACCTGAGGAAAGTGGTTACAGAATAAAGCCCCTACTGCTCTACCTCTTAAGCCCAAAATGAAAGTGGGAGAACTGCCATCATGCCATTCCCACACCAGAAAAGCCATAGAGGTCAATATTCAAAGCCATTTAGAGCAATAACTCACAAGTTATCCATTTAAATATTTACTTTTGATTATTGACCTCATGAAATCTATCAACACACAGGTATACACTGACAAAATTTTTGAAAAATAAAACTTTTTAAATTTTACTTTAACAGTATTAACATTTTAAAACTATTTACAAATTTTTAACAACAAATAGTGACAGGGAAAGGGCAAGTTAGGGAGAAAATAAGTAACAAAAATAATGCCAGAGAATTAGGGAGGCCCAGGAACTCAGGAGTCTGCTTGGTATAGGTGCAGCCTGAGGGCTATAACCTGCACAGTCAAGCACTACATATCGAGCAGACTCCTAAAGGCTACTCACATCCTCCTGTGCTAATCTGCCATCATCTGCACCACAGCATGAAAATGGCATCTAGAAAGAGGCTCTTCCCTGGGAGCAGGTGATGAGCCTCTTTCTGGCCGCTGGGCTGCAGATGATGGGGAAGGGTTCATAGGGGAAATCAGGCCTCCCTTGACCAGCAATGGCTATCCAGTCTGAGTCCTGGCATCCCTAACGCCCTCGTGCAAAAAGGGAGGATGCACTATTGTGTTGGGGAGAATGTTCGGGCCTCTGCACGTCTGGGGTGCATTGGTTGGGGATGGAAGGGTGGAATCACCCCCACTGCATCCCTTGGTAGTGGATAGGGTGGGGGGGGGGGAGTATCCTGCCCCTCCCCAGCAGTGGCTGCTGCATCCAAGGGGACTGGGCCTGGGACCTTACTGCCACCACCTGCTTCTTCCTCTTCCAAGAAGGAGAATGACAATGAGGAGTTGTCATCTGTGAAGACAAAAGCAATTGTGTGTCATATTGTGTGTTCATATGCTGCAGAGTATGATGAGCAGGATGACAGAAGAATTCCCTTTTCAGGAAGAGTTGAAGGCAAAGGGAAGCAATCGTAGCTATGGAACAAGCCTGTCATAAACGTGCTGCCTTCCATATAGATAAGATCTATGGACATCCAGATTCTTGATTTGAGCAGGATGTAGTTTCATGGAGGTTACTATGTGCAATGGGGTCTGGATTAGAAATGTGTGACAGCGTTCACAGTGACTGCTTGAAGTATACATAGCATGACATCTATCTAGAGCCATGACACTACACATTGTTATATTGGACAAGGGCCTTGTTATTTAAATGGAAATAAATGCTGGAGTAGGTGTTCACTCCCTGAAAGCGTCCCAGCTAGGCTAGAGGGTGTCTTCCCAAAAACTGCTTCAGGATAATTGAGCCTCTGACTGAAAGATTTGTGAAGGAAGGTTTGTGTAAGCTGAAGGCTGAGACAGGCTGGTGCAGAGCTGGAGGCGATTAGTGTGGGCATTGATTGAAAGAGGACCTAGATGACCTTGTTTACATTCCCAGTTGGCCTGAGGAAAATCTTGCAACCAGCCCCATCCCTCTGAACATGCAGCTGATCCATCATCATCTGTCTCTTCGGGTGCAGCTCCTGGGCCTTCTTCTTGAGGTCTTCGATCTTTAAGAGAACTTATCAAGTGTGAACTGTCGCTGTCAATGTGTATGGCACATACTGGTATGTAACTATACATTTTTCATAATTAAGACATGAGTAGTTGTAGGACACTTGGTTACCCCACATGCATAGCCTGACCTTATTCATTCTTATTCATTCTCCCTCACCCTTCTCTAGCCCCCTAGTAGCACTAGGCACCAGGCATTTTTGTTCCTGTGGAGGTTCCGCTGATCCCCAAGGACAAAGTAGAGGTCCCTCTCATGTTCCACCACCAAGGACGCCAGGCAGTGAATATCCCAAGTGATGACATTAGGCTGCTAGGCTGGAGGAGGCATTTTTTCAAAGGAACGCCCTTGAGGATCCGTGTCGCTGAAGCAGGAATATAACCTGCTCGCACATATGAGCACACAATCTTTGTTACGCGCATGACTATGTGCGGATTGTACGTGCATACGGCGATGCGCCTATTTTCCCATTAATCATGCATCATTTGGCGTGAAATTTAAAATTCAAGGGTTTGTGTACTTGCACCCACATAAGCATGTATGTGGGCACATGTGTGCTCGTTTTAAAGTTACTGTCCCTGAGAACACTGCCATTGACTAGAAGAAGTGGACAGAAGTCTCAGAAAGCTAGCATTCCTCAAAACTGCAGGTGTTGTAGTGCGGGACAAAAATGATTAAGCCACTTTGCTATTTTGTCTTTCAAGTGTGAACTTGCAAGATTAATTGACTTTGGGGAGATAGCTCAAGATTATGCAATGAAATGGGCCAGAAAAATAAAGCTTTAAAGTGAATTGATCTATTTTTAAAATGTTTGCAGCCATGTTGGTCCATTAGAGCAAAAAAAACCAAAAACAAATGAAAACACTGACTGGATAATATTAGGACCAACAACAAAAAAGTTACAAATTAGCGATGTAGAAGATGATTACAGAATTACAATAGAAAATGGTCTTTCATGATTCACGACATTTTGGGGTAGATTTTATAATATGTGCGTGCGAGTCCATGTGCACGCGGGTCCTGGGGCACGCGCATGGCCGCGCCAATTTTAGAACATGTGTGCGCTGGCGCGCGCCTGTTACCAAATCAAGTAGCTACGCGCACATGCGTGCCGGATTTTAGTATCCGCTTACACATCTGCGGACTGTGCGCGCAAGGGGGGAAGGTGAGAAGGTGAATGTATGCAAAGTCACTGCGGCGACACAATTGGGCCTTTCCCAGTTCCCTCTCAGTCCACTTCAATTAAGGAGCGGACCGGGAGGGAACTTCCCTAATCCCCTACCTAACCTTCCTTCCCCTTCCCCTCTCCTCCCGACCCCCTAAAGCTAACCTGTTTTTTTTCTAATTTTATTTGCTGCTCCTTGGGAGCTAATGGCCGCTGTCCCAGCCGGCCTCCGTCCCACCCTGCCCAGAAAATGCCCCCCCCCCCCCCCGGCCTGCCCCTTTGAAGAGGTCTGGCACATGTGAAAGTCCCGGGGTTTACTCGCGTGGCCGGGCCCTTTTGAAAATTCATGCGGCGTGCGCAAGGCCCGGCCACGCACATAAACCCCGGATTTTATGCGCGGCCTTTTTAAAATCTGGCCTTTTATGTATGCAGAATGGAGTGTGTGTGGGAAGTGGGCTGCCTGGCAAGTTTGTAAAAGGCCCAAAGAAATGTTGTTTGGGGCCCTGTAGATAGCTGAAAGGCTTTGAAAATTTACTCCTATGTTACTAATTTCCTTAGTGCAGACTGATTGGACTTGCCCGTTTCCTGTTTTGTATTGTGAAAATAGGTTGCGTTTCTTGCTTTGCTGATAGGGCAGAAAAGACAGAAAAATCTAGGGCATGTAAATATCTTTACTTCTATGCTTTTTGCCTTCCTTGATTTCTTAACTGAAAAAGATGATCTGAAGCTCAGCTTTGGATTTTATGTTAGTGCTGCTTGCGATCTGGAACAAAGCAGCAGCGTCTGGCTGGCATGGGGAATCTTTATGCTGCAGTAAATTCTGATCTCTTGTCTTCAAACAAGACTGCAGGTTCGTAAGATATTCATACCCTGAGTGTCTGCACTAGGAAACAAAGAAGCAGCCCAGAACACAACACCTGCGTGCTGTTTTCCAGTAAAAATCTGTCCCCAGAAAAGGCAGGTGCAAAGCTCACGAGTTCTTTGAAACCATGGGTAATTTTCAAAGGGAAAATACGCTCAGGTTAAAATATTTTGTGATGGCAAATTTATTATGCTTCATTCACCCAGTTTAACCTACCCACTCTTTTGTCTCTGACTTTCTTCTAGCAGCTTCTGGCAGTGCCAATTTTCAATAGCTCATATAGTTGCAAGGTACGTGCCCAACTTTTAACATGCATACTTTGTAGCAAATTTTCAACATGAAACTACACATGTTGTTTCTCTTTAAAAATGAGCTGGAATGAAACATGCATTCTAAAAGTGCCTGTGCGCTTTGTACCTGTGATTTGTATGGGTGGGAAGAAGTACAGGAGGCAGAACAGCATGGCTACTGTGAATGCATGCATGCTGTTTCTTCTCCCAGGCTCATCTACCCAGGGGGCACATCTTTTTAACCCAACGAAAATCACATGCACTCTGCAACCTTCCATGCACTTTTATCTGGTTAGAGAAAGGTGATTTTTCAGCCAGGATAATTTCCTTGGGTAGATTGCTATTTAGCCAGGTAAAAATCTTTGAAAATTGCCTTGAAAGGTTTTACTATACTCCATACCATTTGGTGAAGACATTCCTTTTCAGATGGTTTTGCTTCTCCCACTGTTGGGATGATGGAAGCCCTGTATCCTAATTTCTTTTACCTCCCCTTTCTTCTGCGGCTATAAATCTGACATGGGAAGAATTGGTCTTCTACAGACTGAGTGATGCTCAAAATGGCTTCTAAATCAAGTACAATTTGATAGCTGCTTATCATCTCAGTCTAGACTATTTTGGGATATATGCTTTATGCCCCAGCACTGTGTAGGAATGGTGTTGGTGCGGTTTTATGAGCCTGTGGTAAGGTATGCAATGCCCTGAACTCATATCAGCCCCAGAACAATACAGAAAGAAAGAAAATCCCTTAGAAATCTGGCTGGCCCACATTGCATTGTAAAAATAATGAGTTTACAGTATTCCTTTAAATGCACAAAGAAGTATTAAGCCCATCAATCACTCGCATAAGTTCTTTCCCAGGGAGTACTATTCTAGACCCATTCTCATTTCTTTATGCTATATGCATCACCTGATGCAATAAATGTGATTGAAGGTGAGCAATTTTACATAGTAATATTATTGCTCTATTTTCCCCACTCCCATACAAAACCTATTATGCAGTGCCAGTGTATAAGTACTGAATTCAGATGTAGTTGGTAGATGCACATGTATATCTGAAGGGTAGATCAAGAAGCACATTTGGGATTTGGATGACTTTTTTTTTTTTTTTTTGCAAGTGGTGACATCATTTATTGGCCAAACCTAAGAATTATCCAGAGAGATTACAATCAGTTTTCAAGGTCATATAGGTCTCTTTTTCACCTGGAGGTGCTTAGGATAAGAAGCACTGAATAAATGGAAATTTATATTTATATAGGTATGACTGTATGGTAGGCTTGCTGATGTGCTCAGAGGATTGTTCAATAGCTCAAGAGTAAGATGTCTAAGAGCTGAGAACAGGGTAATTTAGTTACAACTTAAGAATAGTATTTATGAAAGAAACCAAATTGATGAATCAAATTTTCTAATACCTTGGATCCCATGCAATATTTAAATAAAATTTAGGTACAGAAACAGTGATTACTGAGCAAAGTCATATGTTGCTTTCTCACAAGTATGGTTAATGAAATAGGAAGACGAATAGGATGCCAACAAATATACAACTGAAGCGTATTCAGAGTAGTTAAATCACAAGCAGACTGTGATACATTACAGGAGGACCTTGCAAGACTGGAAGATTGGGCATTCAAATGGCAGATGAAATTTAATGTGGACAAGTGCAAGGTGTTGCATATAGGGAAAAATAATCCTTGCTGTAGTTACATGATGTTAGGTTCCATATTAGGAACTACCACCCAGGAAAAAGATCTAGGCAGCAGTCAAAAAAGCAAACAGAATGTTAGGAATTATTAGGAAGGGAATGGTTAATAGAACGGCAAATGTCATAATGCCTCTATATCACTCCATGGTGAGACCGCACCTTGAATACTGTGTACAATTCTGGTCGCCGCATCTCAAAAAAGATATAGTTGCGATGGAGAAGGTACAGAGAAGGGCAACCAAAATGATAAAGGGGATGGAACAGCTCCCCTATGAGGAAAGGCTGAAGAGGTTAGGGCTGTTCAGCTTGGAGAAGAGACGGCTGAGGGGGGATATGATAGATGTCTTTAAGATCATGAAAGGTCTTGAACGAGTAGATGTGACTCGGTTATTTCGAATAACAGAAGGACTAGGGGACATTCCATGAAGTTAGCAAGTAGCATATTTAAGACTAATCAGAGAAAATTCTTTTTCACTCAACGCACAATAAAGCTCTGGAATTTGTTGCCAGAGGATGTGGTTAGTGCAGTTAGTGTAGCTGAGTTCAAAAAAGGTTTGGATAAGTTCTTGGAGGAGAAGTCCATTAACGGCTATTAATCAAGTTTACTTAGGGAATAGCCACTGCTATTAATTGCATCAATAGCATGGGATCTTCTTAGTGTTTGGGTAATTGCCAGGTTCTTGTGGCCTGGTTTGGCCTCTATTGGAAACAGGATGCTGGGCTTGATGGAACCTTGGTCTGACCCAGCATGGCAATTTCTTATTGTTGGGTCCATCGGTTCCCGGCGCCCTTTCTCCGCCCTCCTTACCTCTTTGGCACCTCCCTCTTCGCCCGCGGAAAGATTGGCTGCCGCGGCGTCCTTCTGCCAAAGTCCTCCGGCATCCCTGGACTGGCTAGACACTGCAACTCGCCATGTTTCCTGGAGGCCTAGGGGTGCGTGTGCGGCGCGGCCCCGACTGAAGTACTGGCAATGGAGTGAATGTCAGGGGCGTCCCCCTGAGATGACGTCACCTGCGACGGATATATAAGGTCTTAGAATTTGCTAACCGATGGAGTTAGCAAGGGTTGGGTTCGGGTTACTCTACCTAAGCTACTCGGTCTCCTCGGACTTACCAGGAGTACCCGCTCCTCAGGGGCTTTGCTCTCTCCTTTGTTTTTCAGGTGACAGTCTGGAACCGATACTCGCTCCTCGAGGGCCCTCGTTCCCAGACTCCTCGTTCCCAGACTCCATATACTTTTCTGCCTGGAAGTCATCACTGCCAACTACATCAGTTAATTACCATCGTTCTCTCAGAGCTTTCCCTGGAACCAGGTACTCGCTCCTCGAGGGCCTATACATTCCAGCTTCTGGGCTTCTATGAGACATTGTGTGAGTCTTACCATCAGGTTCGGTACATGAACTCTGCTTACCCTGCCTACTCACTATATTTCAGTTTCTCTATAGCTCAGCCTCCAGGATCGCTGTTCCAGTATCTGAGGGACTATAGCCCAGTCGGGCATTCCAGCTCACTACTGCCATCTCTGGCGGTTCAGTATACTGTCTAATAAAAGAACTAGTGTGTGTCTGTCTCCTAACTCTGAACCTGACCGGTGGTCCCTCTTGGGATCTTCCCCCGGGGGTGTGGTCATCTGCCACTGGTCCAAGGATCCACCCACAACTCTCCTAAATAACATCACTTATGTTCTTATGTTCTTAATCTGGTCAAAAATAGACTTATTAGATGGAAATGCTGTACAGCTGACAGAGAATGAGGAATGATGTGAATGAAGCAGATAAAGAGGTCTGACTAAATCTGTTATAAAATATAATTTTGAAAATGTATTAATATAAGAACATAAGAATATAAGTTTTGACATGGTAGGTCAAATCAAGGATCCATCAAGCCCAGCATTATTGTTATGCCCGTCAGTCGTAGACAGCTGCGACCGCGTCTACTTATATCCTGCACCATTCTCCTGCCCTCCCCGGGTTTGCTTGCAGTGCAGGCTAATCTCCACCGCCGTATTCCCCATGGCTCCTCATGGCGTCCGAGACACCGCCGCCACCCACATCAACTTTGGGCCTTCCTAGGTGCGGGCGCGCGCCACCGGGCCCTCCTTTGAAGCCTCTTCGGTGGGAACCATGGGGATATCCCTGATTGATGATGTCATCGGATCAAGGTACTTAAGCTTCACCTTCGCCCTCAGCTAGCCAATGTGGCAACTGTTATGATATTGAGGTGTTTAGTGGATTCTCAGGGACAACAGTGATGGTTTCTCCTATGGGGATGAGCCCCGTAGGGAACTGTAGCACCGGGCTAGACTCAGATGCACAAACACAGAAAATATATCTTTTATTATACAGCTTGTCTGGTTCACCAGAGGTGGCAGCAGAGAGTGGATTAGATAGCAACAGTCTGTGATCCTCGGCATGGGAGATCCGTCCCACAATGGTGGTGTAAGTCCCGATGCAGATGTCCAGTAAGGCACTGTAGGAGAGACAGACTGGCAGTTGTTATTACACACTCCCTTGCAGCTGAGTAGATAAAGGTCCCAGTGAGCAGTAGAGAGAGGATAGATATCAACAGTCTGTGATCCTCGGCAGAGGAGACCCGTTCTACAATGGTGGTGTAGGGCCCGATGCAGATGGGCAGTGAGAAACTGTAGATGGACAGAATGGGAGAAGTAGTACTCACTCTCTGTAGCTGATAGGTAGTGTTCCAGCAGGTGGAAGAATTGGTAGCAGGCACCAGGATAGACACACAGGCCCTCGAGGAGAGAGTACCTGTAATTAGGATAGGCACCTGGAAATAAGCAAAGGGCCCCCGAGGAGCGGGTACCCAGGTTAGTAGAACCCCGGAGGATGAAGGTAGCTTCCAGCAGAGTAGAAGTGGCAGAGCAGCTTCAGATCGGAGCGAATCCGATCTGTTGCTAACTCAGCAAGAGTCAGCAAATTGGCAACCTTTTGAAGAAGGAAGCAGTGATGTCACTCGAGGGGAACGCCCCCTAGGTTCACGCCAACACTGCTACAAGACATGAGGTATGCGTACGCGCATGCGCGCGCCCTAGGAAGCCTCAGATCAACATGGCAGAGCTTAGTTAATGGTCCCACAGGGCAAAGAGGAAAAGAGAGTCTGGGGCCAAGCTGAGGTCTGGGAGGGCAGCAATCAAAGAGACACCAGGTACAGACCAAGGGTTGTGGCAGGCGGTAAACAAAGCGTAATCCGATTTTGTAGCAATGGTCAGTGGCAGGTGGCAAGCAAGAGTGTAGTCCAGGTCCAAGCAGGGGTCAAATCCGAGAAGTCAGTCCTAGGCAAAGGCAGGATGAAGGCAAGGAGGATGGACTGGAGAGGCAGGGCAGTGCAGGAGGCTGGACGAGGCAAGGACGAGGCAGGCTGGATAAGGCAAGGATGATGAGACAGGAAGCAGGAACACATGGCTACACATACTGCAAAGCAGGAGATCAGCTGCGGAGGCAAGGAAAGGCTGAGCAATTAGCGCTTAAGTAGGGAGGCCTGGTGATGTCATCTGCAGGCGCCGCAAAGCGGCTTTCCCACCGCAGAGCCTTTATGGAATAATTGACTGCACATGTGTGCGACTATGGGGGCAGTGCAAGGAGACTAATGGCAGCATCCAAGCCACATCGAAAACCTCTGGAGTTCCGGGGTAAGTGCTGCTGGTCATGGGACAGCCCTACGATCAGCAAATGTTACAGCAAGATACATTTGCAATTTCTCACAGTCCTCTTGTGATTTAACAACTTTGAATCATTTTTTATGATCAGCAAATTTGACCATTTCACTCAGTATTCCCATCTCTAAGTAATTTATAAATATGTTAAACAGCAGTGGTCCCAGGACAGATCCCTGCGGCACTCCACCAGTCAACATTCTCCAATGAAAACATTGACCATTTACCCCTACTCTCTGTTTTCTTCCTTTTAACCACTTTTCAATCCACACTAGGACACTGCCTCCTATCCCATGACTTGTTAATTCTTTCAAGAGTCTCTGCTTTCTGAAAGTCCAAATACACTATATCAGCTGGCTCAGCTTTATCCACATATTTATTCACACCTTCAAAAAAATATAGCAGATAATGGCAACATTTGAGAGAGATGCTCCAGAAGGTATGTTATTTTGCATAGGCCACGGCGAGCGCAAAGCCCCGGGATGCCCGTAAGTCCCGGGGCTTTCCTTGGGGGGTGTGTTGGGGGCGGTGTGGCATTCGGGGGCATGTCCAGGGGCATGACGGTGGTCCGTGGGAGGGGCTGGAGGCGTGACAGCATCCGGGGGCGGGGCCGAGTACTCCGGCACAGCAGCCTGTGCCGGGGCAGGGAGCTGGCGAAGCGTGCAAGTTACGCCTGCCAGAGGCAGGCGTAACTCAACAAAACTCAACAAAATAAGGTAGGGAAGGGGGATTTAGTTAGGGTTGGGGGGGGTGGGTTAGATAGGGGAAGGGAGGAAAAGGTGGGGGGGGGACAAAAAAAAAAGTTGCCTCCAATTTCGGAGCGGCCTCGGAGGGAACGGAGGCAGGCTGCGAGGCTCGGCGCGCGCAGGCTGCTGATTTTTGCGCAGCCTTGCACGCGCCAACCCCGGATTTTAAAAAATACATGCGGCTACGCACGTATCTTTTAAAATCCGGCATACTTTTGTTTGCGCCGGTTGCACGAACAAAAATATGTGCCTGTGTACTTTTTTAAAATCTGCCCCTAAGATTGTATAAATTGTTTACTGCGTTCTCTTAGTTTTGCTCTGTCAGTTAGATGCAACTGGTATTGAAATTTGTATTCATTACAAGTTCTATCTCTTGTATGCCATGAAAAATTACAAATAGTTTATATAAAAAAATGTAGCAGATTAGGTAGGCAAGACTTTGAAATATCTTATATACTGTAATTATCCTGGCATACAGTGCAGGAAGTTATTTTTATATAGAATATGTGGGTGTTCCTTGGAAAGCTGTGACAACTTTAATTCAATTATTGTAATTTGGAGGGCCAGAAAACCTGGACTTAGTAACTTTAAAATTGCCCTACCTAAACATGTTTACGATTTTACATTTTGTGTGCATTTCACATTCTGTCAGTTTTTATTTGTCTTATAGCAGGAAACACTTGCATGAAACTAAATATTTTTTTATTGTGGAAAACCACCTACAATACTATGGATAAGGAACTGGGAAGTAAGATGGTCATACCAACAAGCAGCCCCGGCTTTGTCAATGGGCACCCGTTCTGTTCGTGACTAGGGTGATAAACATTTAGGGGCAGCAGGATGGCTAAGATTTGCTGCCTTCCAGCTCTGCTGAATCTCAATCAGCAGAGAACAACCAGCCCTCTGCTACCCTGTAATATAGCCCCTTACAGATGGTAGGGGTGGGAAGCAATGACAGTGCTTAGGGGCTGCAAAATCCTGAATCTATCCCTGCCATCAACACTGCATCCTCCCTTGCCCAATGCAGGTACATTTCTGAACAATTATCTGGAAGAGTATAGGGTGCTTGGAGGGCAGGACGGGTTCTGACAACGGGTCTATGCTTCTAAATTTCAATCTGGAATGCAATGACATACCCTTCCAACATGATTTTTTGCTTCCATAATTTAATATATAGAAAATGACAAGCAGGAATGAAAAGCCTTATATATAAAACAGTTTCTATCTTGTATCTAGTAGCTTTTTCACTCCTTAAACTGCGGGGATTGTGAGCAGGATGTGGGAAACAGAGTTGAATAAATGGACAGTAGCAAAAGTTAAGGTTTTGATGATGGCATTATTACTCATCAACTTCAAACTTACACTTATTCTACCATCACTTGGTATGTTTGTTTTGCTTTTGAAAATTAACCTATCACTTCAGACTTGGTGATTTTGGAACTGCTGGTTCTACATAAGCTGGTCACATATTTTATTGTGCCTTAAAGGTGAACATCAAGCTATTGCCACCTTTAAGACAAATGGGATTCATTTTTAATAAAGTGCTTAGTTGCAAAAATAACTTTTTAAACAACTGGGTACTGTGGCATTTGCACATATATATGGCCACATGTAGTTTTACCGTAGTATTTTATAACCTGCGTGCATTAATGCATACTATAAAAAATGCATACATTTACTCTGCAACATACACACGTATATATGCTTCGTGCAAATGCATGAAATGGATCGAAAGCAAGTATGTCAATGCATTGAACACTTGTACATTTCCTACCTATTTTAATGATATACATACATATATTTTATATGTGAAAATTAAGTGAGACATGCAAATTAGTATAATTTAAAAAAATGTGCAGCCTAAACTCCCCCAGAACTCCCACCCAGTCTATAGTATACAAGACAAATATTTAACATTACATATGCAAGATAATTAGCAGATATAAATTTGCATGAGAAAATTGGCAAATATATGACGGCAACTTTAAAATGAGCATGCGTGCGCCCACATAAGCACATATGTGGGCGCGAGTGCACATATGTTGAAATTTTAAATCGTCCATGCACAGGTGCTATTTGAAATAAGCTGTGTGTCGCATGTGTTCCTAATTTTAAGCGGTTATGCCAGGTACTTTGGGTCCTTGCCAAAGCGTCTTGGAAACAGGATGCTGGGCTTGATGGACCCTTGGCTGACCCAGTATGGCCTGTTCTTATGTTCTTTAGAAATGTTATTCACATATTTTTCCTTGGGACTTGTTGGTTTTTTACGCATGTAAGTGAGCACATTTTAAAACGTGTGCATGAAGGAAATAACAAGTTTGACCTATTAGTCCACCAGTGTGCCCAGTCTAGCTCTAGGTCATCAAGACCCCCTCCGTTTATTCAGCCTGTATGTCCACCCCCCACCCCCAGTTTCTGGCTAAAACGATTTTTTTTTCTACAGACTTACACCTGATAAAGGGCAGAAGTAAATAAATATGCGTAGGTAACAGCCCTACGCAGGTTGTGTTAGGCGGATTTAAAATCAGCATTTACGTGTGTAAATGTTAGCCCCGCCCTGGAATGCCAGTGCCTGACCCTTTTTTTTATGCCCCTCCTGTTTCGCACGCACGCGCATATACACGCTTAATTTGCCGGTTTTAAATTATGAGCTGCTCGCGCTCGACCATATACTCCAGGATATGGGCTTTTTAATGCGAGCAGCTCTTTTAAAATTCACCCCTATGGTGGTAATTTTCAAAAGGATTTACACACTTAAAACCGGGTTTTACTCATGTAAATGTACTTTACTCATGTAAGTGGGCTTTTGAAAATTGCTATAATATATGCCATTGAATTGTCTATAGGTTATAAACATGTTAGTGCACTTTACAGGCATAAATGGCCTTTGACATTTGCTACAATGGTGTGCTTTGTAACCCCTTTGAAAATTCACTCCGTGTGCGTGGTTTTTTTTGTAAGGCAGCATGGGTTTGAACCATCGGTCATGGAAGTGGTAGGCTGGAGATCTCTGCTGAGAAAGCTTTCCTATTTATTTAATTTTTTTTTATTTTAAAAATGTATAACCCGCTTATATTGACAAGTCCTGCTAAGCAGCCTACAACATAAAAATAATGAAATCAAACCATATACAATACTCAGCAATAATTTAAAATCTTACCATCTTATTATCAACCCTTGGGGGAGAGGCTTCTAGAAACATGATACCCATTTAAGACTTTTTTGAAACAATTTCAAATCCGATATTACTCTAAGTTCATTTTTTAAACTATTCCACAAGGCTGGGCCAATTATAGATATTGCCGTGATCGTGTTTCTTGCAGACGGGCAACTTCAATGCTAGGAGTCTCCAAAAGGCAAGGCCCGCGATGTAACATAATTCTTAAACAAACTGGATAAATAAACTAGGGTCTTGTTTTGAAGAGATTTAAAAACCAACAAAAATAACTTTAAATTTTATACGCTGGGCCACTGGGATCCAATCAGTATCAGAGTAATATGATCTGTTATTGAGGTTTTACTGATGGGTCTGGCGGCCAAATTTTGAAGTAATTGTAATAATGCCCGTAGTTGAACCTTGGACCCACATAGCAAATTGCAATAATCAAATGATGTCAGACGAAAAGCCTACAATTGTATGAAGGTTTGATTGGTTGAGTAATTACTGTAGGTGATGCAAAAGCTTCAATTTAAAATATCCTGATGATCTCTTACCCATGGAGAACTGGGAGAAGCACTAGTATTGTTAACGTCCCAGGTATTGTGGGCTGGGTATGTCCTGCTAAGCATTCACTGGTTCAAGGTGGACCCACTCTGTTCTCTCTGTCATTTTAGGTCCTAGCCAGCAGGATGTTCACTGCTGGCAGAATGACTTCCAAATGTCTAAGGCTGGGTCAGAGCAGGCTGGGCGGAATATATTTAACTGCTTGGATCTCCTCCTTTTGTTGCCTGGTAAGGAAAACCACATTTTTATTGTTTCTGGGTTGTTCTCCTGAAACCTGTAAGACAGAAAACTAATACAGGGTGGCCCATGGAAAAGAAGCTCGTCTCCAATACCAGTGCATTGGAGGCAGACTATTTTTCCATGGGCCAACCCTGTACTATGTTTGAGGTTTATAAAATAGCATGAATGCGCGTATATGCCACTTACTTGCATATTCCCGATTTATGCAAGTAAGTCCTACTTTATTTTCATGCGTAAAATATATGTGCGTATATTTTTAAAATAGGAAAAGTATGAGTGTTAAATGCACTGATATGCATTCTTACAGTGCATTACATGTATTCGTGTGTAAGCCTACATATGCGCAGATGTTGCGGGGTAGAAATATGTATATTTTCTAAAGTTCACATGTATCATACACCCGGGTTATAAAATGCTAGCGTTGATCTGTTCACAGCCATATGTGCACATTTATACCACTGCATGCATTGGCTTGAAAGTCAGCCACAATATATGCAGCTACCTTCTGTTGAAAAAGTGGCTGGGCAAGTGCAGCTAAAAAGTCAGGAGTTAATTTTCAAAGACTTACGCGCATAAAAATGAGCACTTTGCGCCTTTAAGTCCATGTATTTTAAACATGCGCGCATCAAGGAATTGCCAGTTTTACCAATTAGTCCACCGGTTCACCCAGTTCTTCTCCAGGTTATTGAGAGCCTCCTGGTTCTTCAGCCAGAACTCCCACCCAGTCAGTACTGCACGTTTAATATCTCTTAAGCCAGATAATTATCAGGTGTAAAATTATGCGAGTAAGTGGGCATACCTGTGTGGGTAAATGTCTTTTAAAAATAGCAACTTATGCAGGTAAATGTTGGCCCCGCACAGGAATGCTCCTAAATTGCCCCTTTTTTACACGCATATATGAGTGCGTGAAAGTGGAAATACGCACGTATTTTGGACTTTTATAAAATACGGAATACGCAAGTAGAGTCTGCTTACACTAATTTTTAAGTGCATAAAGTTTTAAAAAATTACCCCAATTCTGTTTAAATAATGATTTGTTATGTAGCTAAAAGCACTGATATACAAGGTGTTGACTAATAGTGTAAAATATGTGCTTTATCAGAATGCATACACTTAAATGTATGCACGGTTTTCAACTACATGTCAAACCTACCAAAAGCCTCTTTTTAATGTGGTTAAAGGTATGCATCTACTTTCAGGGAACTGAAAATCCACTAACGCAGATCATGCTTATCTATCTGCATAATTCCTCATATTATCCGAATAGATCCCAATTAAGCCTTTGAAAATATATCCCTATGGGGTAATTTTGTAACAGCCTGCATAAATATTAGCAGTTCCCTGTACGCACCAGGATCAGTCCAGACTGCTGGGTTATGCCTCCCTTCCAGCAGATGGAGTCAGAGAAAAGCACCTCCCATATAACCCGGTGTACCACCTGTGATCCTTCAGTATTTCTCTGACTCCCGCAGATGAGAGGATGGCATAATCTGTGGTCCTGATCCTTTCAGGAAATTATTGTTTGGTGATTAAATTATAGTCAGTTTTCTCCTGATTATTCCTTTGGCTAGATCAACACAGTGTAAGTTTAAAAAAAACCCAAAAAAACTGAGCACTCTTTAAGGGCAAGCAAAGTTGGGCAGTGCCTTACGGCCTTTGTACCCGGAGCTTTGTCCCTTTTCCGGTGAGTTTAGCGGGGGAGATTTACCAGTGGGCCAGTTCCTCTCCCCCCCTCCCCCTCCTATACAGATCCAGAGACGCGTCATTCCTCCGGTGGGTGCTAGTGTCTGTGTAGTGAGGGCAGGGAGGGTGATTCTTCCTGCCTTGTACACTACAATGTGTTGGCCACTGTGATTACTGGGGTTTTTCTCCAGAGGGGGAGAGACGGTGAGCTGGGGGAGGGAGTGAAGGAAGTAATCATGAGGGCAGTAGGAGGTGAGAGTGAACGAGGTGGATGAGGAGATTGTGCGGGGAAGGGAGAGAAGGAGGTGAGGGCATTGTGGGGGAGTGGAAGTGAAGAAAGTGAGTAAGTGGACTGTGGAGGGGATGGATTGAAAGAAAGAGGGGATTGTGGGGGAAGGGAATGAAAGAGGTAACTGAGGGGATTGTGTGGGGGTTTCAGTATGTAAGAGAGTGACAGTCGGGGGGCAGAGTTGGGAGCAATTAGCATGGCCTCCACAACCAAAAAAGATATTCTGCTGCCCCAGTCCAGCCTTGTCTTCCAATCCCAGAGGGCTTTAGAGACAGAACATATTGTCTTTTCATAGTGTACATTCCACTGTTCAGAGTGCCCCTGATGGCCACAGACATGACACACCGACTGACCAACCCACCAATCTACCCAAGCTTTTTACATCTGTTAGCCCCCTGTTCAGTTAATGTCCAGAATACAGGGGCCACTAAGAGTCTCAGGGCCAATTTTATCTTCCTGGATCTCAAATTCTTCCTGCCCTGTACACTACCATATATTGGCCACTGATATGCTGGCAAGGATTGTAGGGATGGGTGACAATTCTCTTCTTTGCAACCTTTTTTTTTTAAGCCCCATAAACCAGATCATTAGTGATGGAAAATGTTGCACTCTGTACCTTTGGAGCTAGGTTTTTGAAACAGATCCCTTTGAATCCTCACTTTTAAGCTTGTGCTTTTGCTGCTGTTCAGGATGCAAACTAAAGGACTTATGTGTGAAGAGCATTTATTGAAGTTATTTCTATTTCTCAAAATGCTAAACCAGTTATGAAATAACAACAGAACTTACAAAGGGAGTCCCTACAAAGCAACATAGAAAAAACAGGTAAATCACATAAAACAAGGAACAGACTGTACTAGGCACTTCCAAGACTGCTTTCTAATTTCTCTACAGTTTGAACAGAAAACACTTCATTGATATTTTACCCCTGCCAAGGAAAGAATATCAAAGAATAAAGACTTTTTGTGATTATGTTCTTTTGAGTAAATCAGTAGGGGAACTTTTTAAAAGTGATGTGTAGGAGGGAGGAATACAAAGCAGCATAATTTTTAACTGGATTTTGGGCACTTTCCTCCTGTGCCTTGCTTTGAAATAATATGCCAGTTAGATTGACCAAGAAATCCCAGGTTCTTAAGCCCTTCCACACCCTGAAAAATACAATAACAATCAGACCATTAATGACTAGGTAAGAAAACTGCAATGCTAAAAAAAAATAGAAAAGCAAAACAGAGTCTGCTTTCCTATAACTGGGAGCAAAGATCATATTTTCATGGTGTTATGGTTAAAGAAAGTCCTCAGGGAAAAAAAAATATAGATCAGAATTGAATCATTAAAAATGAGGAAGAAAGAGGCTGCCTTGTGACTCAGGCCATAGTGCTGCCCAGAAGACTTGTTGGAACCACAAGCCCATTGGGGGTTCTTAAGGACTGGGCATCTCGTGGAGGTAATGCACTTGAGCTCTAGAAGGGAGGGATGGTGGTAACCTTTTCTAGCCGAAGCATGGTGCTAAGGGTGCTCCTGAAGTACACTTCCCTCCATTCCACAAGGTCAGTGAGGCTTCCATTGTTACCTGGACATGACAGGTGATGGAATGGGTGCTTATAAAAGGAGTGGAAAGATGACAAAGAATATATGGCACATGTGAATTGAAGGTAATGGGAACAATATTTTCAGGGTTTAATGTCCTTAGTTTGACCATTCAAGGAATAATTTATAGCAAAAGCCCTCTAGATGGTGTTATAAAATGTATCTATGCTTTTTTTTTTGCTAACCTACCTTCGGGTGAATAAGTATGGATTTCATAACACCTTTGAGTCATCTTGTGAAGACAAGAGCTCTCTAGCAAACAGGCAGACAAGCAGAACGATAGATGCCTGAATCGAGCTCCATTGCACTAGGTGACCTTCAGTCTGCCAAATTCTGGTCACCACCAGCTAAGGATATTGATACTGTTATACAGTAGTTTCTAAGGATGCTTGTTTCCATTCAGAATTTGCCAGGAAGACAAATAGGGAATCTTCTGCTAGCTACTGCTCTACACCATAGCCCTTGTGCTGCACATTACATTATACAGATTGCTAACCTTATTAAGGTTTGTCAGTTTTTCCCAGGCATGTCTAAATTACATGCTAAATTTGTTACAAAATTTTTCAAAACTACTTCTCTCATGTCATCTGAAATAAAAACACAGATTTTAAACTGACAGATGTAGTTTGGAGTATCCCTGCTGCAGAATCTGTAAGGAGTAGGGAGATTGTGAATGCCTTTCAAGGGGGTCTGCTTAGACAAATGGCTATGGAACCCACAAGGGGAGGAGCGATAGTGGACTTGGTGCTCACAAATGGAAATACTATCTCTAATGTCCGGATAGGTGCCCATTTGAGTGCCAGTGATCATCAGAAGGTATGATGTGTGATGGAGAGAAGTCACATGAAGATAAAATTCATGGATTTCAGAAATATAGACTTTGAAAAAAATAGGGAAGTCTCTTGAGAAGGAGCTAGAAGGCTGGGAGGAGACATGGAACAATAGTGGGCTAAATTAAAAGGAGCTATAACAAAGGCAACACATCTTTATGTATGAAAAGTGAATAAAAGGAAAAGGAAACCACTGTGGTTCTATAAAAAGGTGGGAGAGGGTGTCTGCTCATGCGTTCTTTGTAGCCGGTCTGTATCTTACCACAAAATCAAAACGGGTAAAGAATAACAACGATCAGACCTGACAGGGGTTCAGTCGCTGGGCGAGACAGAGGTGCTCCAAATTTTTATGATCTGTATATATTGTGATGCGATGTTGCGCTCCCTCCAGCCACTGTTGCCACTCTTCCAAAGCCATTTTAATGGCTAATAATTCCTTATCTTCGATGTTCAGCGGGCAAAAGCTTACAGGAGAAAAAAAAACATAGACGGAGCACCCCTGTATCAGAGTGTTGGCTTAATACAGCTCCTACTCATATAGTAGAGGCATCAACTTCTAGGATGAATGGACACATGGGATCTGGGTGGAGAAGGCATGGCCCCTGGAGGAAAGCCTGGTTTAGCTTGTTGAAAGCAGCTACTGCCTCAGGAGACCATTCTTTGGTATTTGCTACTTTTCTGATGAGAGCAGTGAGAGGAGCCACAATCTGAGAGTAATTGGAAATAAAATGACGATTGGAATTTGTGAATCCCAGGAACCTTTGTAAGAGGTGAAGTCCAAAAGACTGGGGCCAGTTCAGGATGCAGGTCACCTTCTGGGGATCCATGCAAAAGCCGTTACTAGGCACTATATATCCCAGGAAAGGTAAACTTTCCTTCTCAAAAATATGCATTTCTCTAGTTTAGCAAACAGCTTGTTGACCCATAGACATTGAAGAACTTGATAGATATCCTAGCGGTGGGACTGGAGGTCTTTAGAAAAGATAAGGATATCATCAAGATAGATAACCACACTGACATACAGAAGATCCCGGAAGACCTTGTTCATCATATTCTGAAATACAGCGGGAGCACTGCACAAGCTGAAGCGCATGACGAGATATTCGCAATAACCATCCTGTGTATTGAAGGTGGTCTTCCTTTCATCACCTGGCTGGATATGAATAAGATTGTAGGCTCCCCAAAGATCCAGTTTCTTAAAAATGTTAGCTCCTTGCAGCTGGTCTAGAAGTTCTGCAATAAGCGGCAGGGGGGTAGTGATCCTTTTTTGTTATGGCATTTAGACCACCAAGGAGTCCCCACTGACTCCTTGGTGGTCTATGCACGGCTGTAGCGCGCTGTCCTTCTTGGCCACGAAGAAGAACCCTGCCCCTGTTGGAGAGGTAGAGGTCCAGATGAATCCTCTCTTGAGATTCTCTTGGATGTATTGAGACATGGTCCAAGAAAACAAAGAGGTAGGCGATCTATGATACCGTCAGGTGAACACAAAAGGAATAGATGCCGTTATCTTTTCCAAATACTTTATTGATGCAGAGACGTTCCAGATAAATTGCCCGACTCTGGCCGAGTTTCGCGGCCTTCTAGCCGCTGCCTCAGGGGCTACAAATAAACAATCAGTATTGAGCAAATGAATATCTCACAATAGATATTGAGCAAATAAATATCTCACAATAGATATATTATTAAGATCTTATAAATATTAAGAAGAAATTTATATAATCAATAACATCTTTTTTAAACATTATAAAGATCTAAATTTAAAATCAGACTAATGAATTTCAATAAAAAAGTTAAAATACATAAATACACATAGAAATAAATTCATAAATAAATAACAGTGACGTTAGACAATAACCTTTAGACAATACTTTACCTCCAAAATTCAAATCATTAATAATGTTTGATTTATATAAATTTCTTCTTAATATTTATAAGATCTTAATAATATATCTATTGTGAGATATTTATTTGCTCAATATCTATTGATATTGGTCCAAAACTCTATGGCATAATCCATCAGCGGTCTAGACCCCTGCTGGAGAAGCAATAACTCGGAACTGGTGGTGTTCAACCTGCCCAGTTCATCGAAGACTTGTTTAAAGGTTTGACCAAACCACTGTAGATCCTGAAGGAGAAGGTCTTCTTCTCATTCCCATAAGGTGGAAGCCTAGGCCAAAGCCTTCCCATCCAGAAGGGAAAGGATGAAAGTAGACTTAATGGTGTCATTAGGGAATTGAGTTGGCTGTAAGTTGAAATGCATGAAACACTGATTCAAGAAGCCCAATACTGATTAGGATCCCCAGCATATTGGGGTGGCACCGGGAGATGGAGTGTAGTTGAGGCAGGTGCAGACACAGGAACCTCAGGAGACGCCGGGCTAACTGTCGAGGTCGGGTCCAGCTGGGCACTGAGGCATTCCATCTTATCTTCCAGCAACTCTAGGAAATACTGCTGCTGTTGAATCTTTTGAGCCAATCCCAGAATGGCTTGGAGCCCTGAAAGATCCGCCAGGTCCATGGCCTCAGCAAACTGTTACAAAAGTGGACTCTGGGTCTGAGTCGAGGTTCTTACCACCTACACTGAGGAGTCCCTGCAGGTTCTCATGGTTGGTAGGCAGAGCTGGCTGATGTGGAGTCCCAACAGGACCGTCACCAATACCAGCCCTCGTTCCCCTCAGGTTGAGCCCTTGGGTGCCGGAACCAGCTGGATTTAGGAGTGGGTCTCCAGAGAATAGCTACTCCAAGGGACAGCAAGCCAAAGGAGTCGAAGTTGAGCCAGAAGTCAGGGCAGGCAGGAATCCAGTGAAGTCCGTAATCATTCCAAGAATCAGAGCAAGCAGCAATCCAACGAAATCTGTACCCATTCCAAGAATCAGGGCAGGCAGCAAACCAGCAAAGTCCATAACTGTTCCAAGAGTCAGGGCAGGTAGTGAGCCAGCGAAGTACATATCCATACCAGAAGAAAAATAATTTTCTCTGATTTGTTTTGAATGTGCTACACACTAACTTCAGGGAGTGCCCCTTAATCTTTGTATTTTTTAAGAGTAAATAATCGATTTACAATTAACCAGTCTATTCCACTCATGATTTTGTAGATCTCTATCATATTCCCCCTCAGACATCTCTTTTCCAATCTAAACAGACCCAACCTCTTTAGCCTTTCCTCTTAGGGGAGCTGTCCTATCACCTTTCTCATTTTGGTCGCCTTTCTCTTTACCTTTTGTTGCACGCGCTGGCTGCAGCATCCCACAGCTGGTCGTACTCACCCAATGCAGTCCTAGTCCAATCCTGACTCCTCTTGCAGCAGCGGAGAGCCGCCGCCAGCATCGAACCTCTCCATGGTTCAGGGCCATTGCTCAGGATGCTGAAGCCCGATCCCTCTGGTGACTCTCTAGGAACATGTGCCTCTTCACTATTTTTAAATGTTTTTGAATGTTGACCTCAAGCTTTCTTAATAGGAGAAACAGGACTACAATATCGAGAATGCTGTGAGATGGGCATAAAACCATAAGAGCTAAAGTAATCTCACAAGGTGACCTAGGGTCACTTGGAAGGTGAGCACTTCATGTTTTATTTACATTGAAGAAAAGAATCAAATATGTACATCTGCCACAGGGCCACCTTTGACAGTGCATTCTGCATCCCACACCATCACATTGCAATAGTATTATGCACTTGCTAGTGCCAATTTTTGTGATCCAGTGGTCTCATGGCATACAAATGCTAAAGATGATAAATCTTCCCCTTATAGTCTTTATATATTGCAGTTATTTTGATGTATAAACTTCAGTTTAGATCACAGGTAGGCAACTCTAATCCTTCAGTGCCACAAACAAATTTGGTTTTCGGGATATCCCTAATGGAGGCAGTGCATGCAAATCTCTCTCAAGCATATTCATTGCAGATATCCTGAAAACCAGACCTGTTTACAGCACTCAAGGACAGGAATTGACTAGCTCCAGATTAGATCCTCCTTGATCTCATGTAGTGCTGAAAGCTGCGAAAATATTATGGTTGTAAAGGAGCAAATAGGTATTCATTGTCTTACTGTTGTGATGGGCATTATATTTCCCTGGTTAATACAAGAAGGTGGGCTGTACGGGAAACCTGGGAAGGAGATCCAGTATGTAAAAAATGTCAGAATAGGAGGTTAACTCTAACTCCCAGAAGGCACAGGGGTTCTGGAGGAGAAGGAACTTCCCAGGCTTTGCCCTATTGAGAGGACGAGAGAGAGCTTGTCTGAAGGGGAGGTGGGGCAGGAACAGAAAGGAGCTCTACTAGAAGCAGATGAAGAGACAGAGGAGATGGAGGTGTAGGTATTGAGCAATCCTGAGGGTAAGCCAGAGCCGATAGACTTGGGAGACGAGTGGTGGAGATCCCCCTCCAGAAGAGGACACCCTCATGGAGACTGCAGGTCAGGAGCTCTGAGCGAACATTGTCATGGGGTGGAAGTAGTTGCACCATAGTGAAAGGGGAAGCACAAACCCCAGCTGCAGACTACGGTGGCACATGGCAGTAGGGCTTATTTCCCTAAAAACCAGGCCCATAGAGTGCAGCCCCAAGCTTAGACTGTGCAGGGAAGCAACAGTGAGCAGCGTACAGGAGGATTAAGGCGAAAATTGCTTTATCATCATATGAGTTTGAGATTGATGTGATTTGATAAAGTAAAGCTATAGAGACTTTAAACTACCAGGATAACCTGGGACTATGTGTGCTTAAGACGTGAAAGGATTTTGAACCTGTAGCTGTGACACCCTAGAAGGAAGGGGTAAAGTAAAGCTATAGAAACTTTAAACTACTGGAATAACTTGGAACTATGTGTGCTTAAGCTCAGCTCACCAACTGTGGTGAGAGGATTTGAACCCCAAGCTTTGAAACTCTGGAAGGAAAGGGGTAAAGTATAGGCAATAGAGACTGAAGTACCTGGCCTGGGGAGCCTCTTAGGGAGGAACTGGAGAAGCTGCAAGGAGGAGTCGGGCAGCGGAACTGTGGAAAAGCACTTCCCAGAGGCTTAACCAGTGTTTCAGTTTCTTATGAAAGCAGAGAATTCCAGCCGGATTGCGACTGGGAGAGTGGACGGTGGCACGAACCCGTGACACTCTGTTTCTCTCTCTTTGAAGCTACATTATTCTTGATGTGGTGGCAATAGAACTGAGCTAATTTAATCTCAAAGGTGCCACTGGAAGTACAGTTCCCTAACATGTTTAATCCTATCAGAATCATTTATTGTAGTCCTCTAAGTAAGATTGATTTTCCAGTAAGTAATAACCGTATGATAGATCACAGCCTGCTCAAGTTTGAAGACGCCATGGTTAGCCTGCAGTGTTAATTTGGTTCCCAAAGCTAGCAATAAGTTTGTTTGATTTTATTAGATAAAAAGGAAGAGATGCTACGATGCCTGAACTAGAAAGCTATAGCACACATTGGATAATGTTTTCAATAGGGTCTTCACCTAACTGCAGTTACATGTGTATTTTTAAACACATGCATAAGTTGATTTTCAAACACAAGGTTACCACCTAAATTGAATTTTTTAATTGGGTTGTTAAGTAGGTAAATATGTGTGCATACATTTAGGGAATACTTTAGGTGCGTTAGCGGTATACCATCCTGCATATCTTTTTAAGAATATAAGGTGTGTGCATTCATCTAATACACACCCATGAAACGCCTGTCCCCTCCTCTTCCGCCGCCTGCCAGACTGGACCCCGACATGCCTCCTTTTTTTTTTTTTATGGCCATGTTTGTACATGTTATGAAAGTGTGCACATGCATTCAGTCAACTAAAAATTCACCTACCCACCTATGGCTGACTTACGTGGGCTAACTATTTTTATACCCCTAAAGTCAATTTAGGTCCTAACATACTCAAAGGATTTAAGTCTTTGAAAATGTATGCCTTCATTTCTTTGGGGTTTTTTTTTTGGTTGACTTTAGAATTTCTTGTCCAACGAGGGTAACTTTCATATACCTCTATGCGATCCCATTTACGCATATACACTCATGTGGCAATGTACTACAGTATTTTACAAGTTGCGCATATCAAGTTCGCACAGATGACTAAATACACTTATGTCTACCCCCAACATATGCGCATGTTTTCTTATGTGTGAATATCTGCAATACATTGAAAGCATGTATTTTTCCTATCTATTTTAAAAACATATGCATGTATATTTTCTGTGCAAAAAAATTGTGCCTTACTTATGGAGAACCCTGTTCTACACGTAAAAGTCAGGATTTCTTAAAACATTCATATGTAATTGAAATCACCAGTTTTCTGGAACCTCCAACAGTTCACTCAGTCCTTCTCCAGGTTATCGAGAACCACCTAGCTCTTCACTCTGAATTCCCCCCCCCCCCCGGGTTCACCCAGATCTCCCACCTAACCAATAATAAATAATAGATGAGTCTGATATCAATTGAGCAAGAGAATTAGCAGCAGTAAAATTACACAAAAAAAGTTGACAAATATGCGTATGTAAATCTCATAAAATAGCAACGTGTGCATGCCTGAGACTCTGCCCCAGAATACCCGAAGACCATTTCCTTTTTCATGCATAAATGTGCAGGCAAGACCCAAAATATGTGCGTACTTTCGATGTTTATAAAATAGTGTGTATGGAAGTACAAGCTTCTTACACACATATATGATAATTTTACACACATAAATGTTTTGAAAATTCACCTTTAAGTATGGACAAGGAAAGACAGTTTTCATGTATGTACATTGAAGTCCAAGGTTAAAAAAGAAGAAGAAAAAAACTAGGGATGTGAATCGTTTTTTGATGATTTAAAATATCGTCCGATATATTTTAAATCATCAAAAATCGTTAGAGCCGCGATACAATAACAATTTCCCCGATTTATCGTTAAAAAATCGTAAATCGGGGGGAGGGGAAGGGGGAGGGAAAGGGGGAGGGCGGGAAAACCGGCACACTAAAACAACCCTAAAACCCACCCCGACCCTTTAAAATAAATCCCCCACCCTCCCGAACCCCCCCAAAATGCCTTAAATTACCTGGTGTCCAGAGGAAGGGTCCCGGTGTGATCTTTTACTCTCGGTCCTCCGTGCGTTGTAGAAATGGCGCCGGCGCTACCTTTGACCTGTCATATGACAGGTCAAAGGTAGCGCCGGCGCCATTTTGTTTTTTTGTCCCCCGATGTCAGGAGCGTAGGAGATCGCTCCCGGACCCCCGCTGGACCCCCAGGGACTTTTGGCCAGCTTGGGGGGGCCTCCTGACCCCCACAAGACTTGCCAAAAGTCCAGCGGGGGTCCGGAATGATCTCCTACCGCAAATCATTTTTCCGTACAGAAAAACGATTCGACTGCAGGAGGTCGTTCCGGACCCCCGCTGGACCCCCAGGGACTTTTGGCCAGCTTGGGGGGGGCTTCCTGACCCCCACAAGACTTGCCAAAAGTCCAGCGGGGATCCGGAATGACCTCCTGCAGTCGAATCGTGTTGCCGTACGGCCGGCGCCATTTTGCCTCCGGCACAGCGGCCATGCCGGGGGATCATGCGCCAGCACTCGGCTGGCGCGCGCAACCTACGCCTGCCCAGAGGCAGGCACAACTTATAAAATAAAGGTAGGGGGTGATTTAGGTAGGGCTGGGGGCAGGTTAGGTAGGGGAAGGGAGGGAATGTGGGGGGGTGGAAGGAAAGTTACCTCCGAGGCCGCTCCGATTTCAGAACGGCCTAAGAGGGAACAGGGAAAGCCATCGGGGCTCCCCTAGGGCTCGGTGCGCGCAAGGTGCACAAGTGTGCACCCCCTTGTGCGTGCCAGACCTGGATTTTATAACATGCGCGTGGCTGCGCGCGCATGTTATAAAATCGGGCGTAGATTTGTGCGCGCCAAGTTGCGCGCACAAATCTACGCCCATGCGTAGCTACTAAAATCTGGCCCTATGTATTGTAAACCGATGTGATGTACCATATGAATGCCGGTATACAAAAACAAATAAAGAAGGAAAGAAAGAAATTCATTAAGGGGCGGATTTTAAAAGGGTTACGCACATATGTTATGTGCGTAACCCTTAAAAAACCCCCAAGCGCGCACTGAGCCTATTTTGCATAGGCTCAGCGGCGTGCGCAAGCCCCAGGATGCACGTAAGCCCCGGGGCTTTGCTAGAGGGGCGTGTCGGGGGCGGCGCGACGTTCGGGGCATTCCTGGGGGGCGTTCCAGGGGGCATGGTGCCGGCCCGGGGGCGTTCTGGGGGGCGTGGCCGAGGCCTCCGGACCAGCCCCCGGGTCGGGTGATGCCACCGGCGCGCGCGAGTTACGCCTGCTTCAGGCAGGCGTAACTTTTGCGATAAAGGTAGGGGGAGTTAGGGAGGGGAAGGTGGGGGGAGGCGGAAGGAAAGTTTCCTCCGAGGCCGCTCCTATTTCGAAGCGGCCTCGGAGGGAACGGGCAGCACTCGCAGGACTCGGCGCGTGCAAGGTGCACAAATGTGCACCCCCTTGCGCGCGCCAACCCCGGATTTTAAAAGATACATGCAGCTTGTTTGTGCCTGGTGCACGAACAAAAGTACGTGCTCACGCTTTTTTTTAAATGTACCCCTAAGTGGTTATGAATATGAAAATAATTCCAGGTAGCACCTCTGCTAACTAATTCTGGTTATTCCATAAGTAATCATTTTCAGGTAATATCTTTGCAGGTGTATTGCAGATACCACAATGTGCATTTAATTTAGGGATTTGGGGGAAAGAGGGCCTATTTTTACAAGGATGTAATTATTTAACTGGGAATAACCATTGTGTCTCCAATCTTCTACAATCTATTGCCAGGGACAAAGATTACCTTGGATATTCTCTTTAAGGATCAGTCACTGAAGAGATGACTGTTGAAAAACGATGCTAATTAGCTGGTTTGCCTGCTCACCATGGATAAAGTAGTGTGGTAATACAGTTAAATGGATATTAGTAAAGGACAATAAAGAAGAAAATATACAAAGTAATGCCTTTTTATAGGATTAATTTAGTACATTTCTTGATCAGTTTTTTGAGATCTAACACTCCCTTTATCACTTTTATGTAGCTCTGTTTCACCCCTGTTTTCAACTATAACACTCCCTGCCAGTTCTCTCAGTGTACTGACAACCTATTTTTGGACTGCTTCTCCACTTCCAAATACAAACTGCCTAGGACACAATAGTGAAGTCACACCAAAATGTTATTACAAAACTCACATCTTCATTGCTAACCTATGAGACTGGTTAGCTATTCCTTAACAGAAATAGTCATACCTGAATTTCGGCTGCTTCAGAAGTTATTTGGCTAATTGAAGTCAGTAGCAGAGCTGGTCTCTGTGCTGCTGGGATCCTCTCTGCTGTGTCTTTAGCTTTCAGCACTTCCTATTGCCTTTTGTGATATTCCTGCTTGGAACTCTCGTGCTGATAGTTTTATATGTGATGGTCATGAATAGAGCTTAGCCTGTCATCATGGGCATTTGACTCATACTGTAAGTGCCTGGTATTCAGCTGCTAATCAGTTCTCATTGGTTAACCAGTTCATTGACACTCATTAGACAAAGCTCTAGATCAGAGGGATGCTCTGCTATGTCAGAGCCAATTGTCATTAGCTAGAGTTCATTTTAAATCTAATTGATTGGCAAAGACATTCAGTCCATGGAGTCACTTCAGTTATATCTTCTTGGTAGAAAAATTTGTATCTGCAGTTAGCCATCCAGAGTCTTTCTGCAATGTGCTGCTTTTCTGACTTTTAAGATCCATGCTCCAATGACATCAAAAGATATAATAACATTAAAATGATGGCAGGTAAAGACAAAAATCCAAAATGGTCCTTCCAGTCTGCCCAGCAAGTGGCTTATGGTAGTAATTGCCTCATCTTGCATGTTACCTCTGTGCAGTCTGTTAAGAGTTTAGCTACTGTATTCTGCAGGGAACTCTGCTTGCAGAGATATTACACTTAAAATTAACATAGGATACCCCTTTTCTTCATTACCAACCCCAAGCATTTAGGGATCCACAATGTTTATCCTAAGCTTTTTAAATTCACTCTCTTGTTCTCATCTTCACTACCTCTTTCCAGGCATCTACCACCCTCTCTGAGAAGAAATATTTCCTGATGTCAGATCTGAGTCATCCACCTTGAAGTTTCATAGGTGACCCCTAAATAGAACTGAAACTGGCTTAGTAAACTGATACAACCCATTCATTTCAGTTGTTTTCCTGCTTACTTCAGGTGTACTTAATGAGAGAACATTTTTGACAATTTTAGAATCTCTGTAAACGAGTCCAGGCAGTTAAAAGGAACTGGGTGTAATTTGGTCTGCATGTTCTTCCATTCAACCCCATCACTAGCTGTTTACAAGCCAGCTTCAGAATTGTACCTGCACTAAGGTGAATGGAGCTAGTTTTCTTCAGTAAAATATAGACTGGACAGCTCAAAATTGAATGAATCAGAGTTAATTCGACAATAAACTTTACTTTTGTAATCTTAAAATGCTCTCAATGTGTAACCAGGGTAATAAAAGACTGCTCGATAACATTACATACCATCCTAAAACAGTACAAACAGCCACCCAGCCCAAAAACTGTCCATTGGCACGGATGCCCACATTTTAAAATCCACAGTATTTATAACAAAATAAACATTAAACAGGGATTTCTAGCTCCAGCACAGCTGATCCCATCCTTAATTCATTTTTACTGTTTAATATTTTTTCCACTAAATATCCTGGGGAGAAATTGGGGGTTTTTTTGTGCTTTTAATTGCATTTTTTCCCATAACAGGGGTGTGACAAGGACCCCAGATCATCCCTCACTTGTCCCCCTGTGTTTTTTGTTTTTTTATTTAACTTGTTTTAATGGAATGGCCTTCTGGGCTCATTCCCAGTAAGGCCTAGGTAAATTCCTTCAACTAATATAGAATAATTTGGCAATTAAGGGGAGGCAGCATTCAAATACAGTTCTTCCCTTTGAGGGTGCTGGGATGGCCATCCCTCTAGTATGTAATAAAAACAGCTCTCTCCTAAGTGCTTGGAGGGCAGTGCAGTTTGGTTTTGGAATTAGGAGGAGGTTGGCGTGTACGCCTCATTGGATTTTATGGGCCTACCCATAGGCACAGGTACTTCCTGCCTGTAGTGCAAGGGAAAGGTTGGGAATCTGCTTTGCAATCCACACCTTGGCTCTTTGGTGGACTTTTGGGTTATTTTCCAAATTTTACGTTTTTTTCTTTGAAGTCTATGAGACCCTTGGGTGTTTGCCTGGATGGAGGTCATAAGGAAACCTCTTCTTAGGGGGCCCTGAATAGGGAAGAGCTGCCCCTCTGCAACCTTCAGGAGGACAGAAGTATGGTGGTGACCCACTCTATGGACCTTCTGATGTTTTGAATACGTTTTTAGGCAAAATAATTTTTTTAGAAGAAGTAAGAGGAAGAGTTTTGCTGCCCTTCCAGAGGAACATCAAGAGCTGCATGTTCCAGATGGATCCCTTTCATCATGGGATTTGATAAAGTAAAAGAAATCAAGAGAAACATTGGATAACAGTAAGACCAATATCAAATTACAACTGAGGATCCCCACTTGGAGTCTTCATCCCTGGGAGAGAGAAATATGGGATTCTGTGCAGAGACTCTGTTATTCGTTTTTCTAGCCAGTTGTAGGGTTTTTTTTTCCACCCAAACAAGGATACCCCTGTCCACCTAGGAACTCATTTATTCAAGTTCTGGATTGTTAGGGTGTCCCTTGCCCTTAAAGAGATAGAGAGACTCTTGCATAGATACAGAGAGCAAAAACTGTAACAGCTACCTGTGGGATAAGAACTGATGTGAATTATGCCTATTACCATTCAGAAAGCACCTTCAGTAAAGTTTATTTTTGGACACTCACCCAGAGTCTCCTGTATCATTTGCTTGGCACTCATATCCATTAGTGGGAAAGGAAGGAATATCTCTCCCAGGGAAGAGAAATAGTATCACCACTGCTACTTAAGGCCTTGGAGGAGCTGGCCTCCCCATCAGTTAAAGAACCCGGCCCTGGGGAAAGAGACTGTATGAAAGAGTTTGAGCTAGTCATTGGCCCCAAGAGAACACAAATTACTTTTATGGTTCAATTGGTATTAAGTGGTTACCTGAAGATGAGGTTAAATTAACTTGCTTGTATGTCTACATATTTTTTTTTATATTCTATTTTAAGTCATAGACCCGCTTCTTTTATCAATATTTTTTTCAATATTCTGAGTAGATCCTGCACCTATATGTTTTTTCATGGTGCTTACTATTAAATCGGTGTTAACAATTTTTTAAACATATAGGCATATAGATGATCTTATTTTTCTTTCGGCGTTATATATTTTAAATGTTTAGTTGTTTGCCACCGCGCCGTACAATGAATGGTATAATGCCTGTATAGTTGGTAGGGGTGTGCATTCGGATTGACCGCATTAGTGAAACGCAACTCATTTTTTTTTTTTACTTAAAAAATTGATTCGACATAAACGATCGGATTTCCCACATATCGAACATAGATATGTTCGATATGTGGGAAATCGCGATTGTTGAGCCAAAATAAAAATATAAACCCCCTCACCCTCCTTAATCCCCCCCCCCGACTTACCACAACTCCATGGTGATGGAGCGGAGTGAGGACGCCATTTCTGCAATCCTTGGCGAGAAGCATGTGACGTCGGCGGCACGTCGAGTGACGCCGGCGCCACGTGATTCCCGGCGAGTTCGCGCCGGACGGCTCGTTCGGCCCAAAAAGAACTTTTGGCCAGCTTGGGGGGGTCAGGAGGCCCCCCCAAGCTGGCCAAAAGTTCTTTTTGGGCCGAACGAGCCGTCCGGCGCGAACTCGCCGGGAATCACGTGACGCCGCGTCACTCGACGTGCCACCGACGTCACATGCTTCTCGCCAAGGATTGCAGAAATGACGTCCTCACTCCTCGCTCGATCACCAGGGAGTTGTGGTAAGTCTGGGGGGGGGATTAAGGAGGGTGAGGGGGTTTAAATTTTTTTTTTGCACATATGTACATATACCCAACTCATTGGATTTTTTTTATGTCCATATTGGCCGCAAGTGGGACCCCCTTTCGGACATAAAAAATATGAACATAAAATTTTGCTCTGCACATCCCTAATAGTTGGTTGCAGTGATATTTTAAAGTGGACATTTAACTACAATATAGACATTTTATAGCGCATTTTTTTATAGTGATTCTGGTCATTCAATCAAGCGGACATTAGCCCCAATTAGCCATGTACAGTTTTCGGACAATTCCAAGGTTTCAAATAAATATGGTGCATTACATGTTAAAATAGGTCCGGAGCATTTTTATAGTTGCAAACTTGTAATCGGTGATTGTAATGATTTACTTTCTTTCATGGTTACGCTCACGTATTTGTTTTAATATTAATCCTGCGTCTGTTAGCCTTGCTGCACCGCACTAGTACACGTATTTGAACAATCCCCAGTTCAATTTGAGTTTCAATCTTTATTTCCATTTAACTTTATTTATTTTTATTAACTGTATGTTGTGTTAGTGGCCCCCATTTTTAATTTTTTGCAGACCACAAGACTGCATGATTTATGGCGCACTAAGTTCAAGTGAATTTTCTGGTTCACATAGAGTTCATTCATATACAGGTAAAATTATGATATTTCACTGTATTTTTTGACATCCGTACAATAGTGTCTTGTTTCCACTTCAGTTCAAGTCTTGGTCATGGTTTTGTTTTTTTATGTGCTACCATGTGTCACCTGGTTTTAATTGATTTTTATGTTTAAGATATTGTATGCTTTGTAATTTATTTATGTATGTCCTGTATTATTTATATCGTTCATTTTTTATTTTAGCCCCTGAGGCAGCCTCAAGTGGGGCGAAACTCGGCCTGAGTCGGGCACAAACTTTAAATATATGTCTCCTATCAAATAAAGCTCAACCTTGGACAATCTTTGGCATCTAATCTACATTGTTGCCTTCTCGCTGATGTCAACAGGATTGTGGCCTTTTCTTTCAAATCATGCTGGGGGCTTTCCCAGGGCCCCTGGACACCCATCATACCTTCTGCACTTTTCCTGCAGTGGTACATAATTTTTTCAGTCAACACCATGGCTCTGCCATTGGCAGAATTGGCAGCTATGGCAGTGGCTCAATGCATAGCTGCTTGCTCCAACCTTCCCTTACTACAACCTCAAATGGCTTTAAAAATGTCTAGGAGAGCTTTCTCCCACTCCCATAGCACTTCAAATGTGACTCGGAGTGACTCAAGGCATCATCATCGTGCTGTCTGGTCTCCCAAACAGTCTTTTCTCATCTTGCACCTTAACTCCATGGCTACCTGCACTCAGGACCATATCCTCAGGCCCCTCACCAAGCCTCTTCAACTCATCATGACCTTTCTTAGCTCGCAGCCCTAATCACTAAATGCTGCCCTGCTTCTGATAATGCAGCCTTATGCTGCCATCAGCCTCATATCGCCATGACCCCCAAACCCCACCAAGACCGCCAACCCCCCCCCCCCAAAAAAAAAACAACAAAAAAACCAGTGGCTATCTGGGCAGTCTAGCCATCCTCCAACCCCGTTCCACAGCTCTGGGCCCCACCATTAATGGGGTCACGGCTAACTTCAGCCAGGGTACCCAGGAACACGTCAGCAGGTAATTATTTTATTTTTAGTGCTATTTACATTTGCAAGGTAAATTAAAATAAAATAATTTCTTGCAGTGACTGCAAGAGCTCCCGAATCAGGGATGTAGTTGTGCTGGGAGGTGGGGAATCAAGCATCTCAGGCAGATCATTTGCATTCCACCATCTGCCCCCAGTGTGGGAATCAGTCCAGCCTGTGTCGGGGCCTGCCTACAGCCTTGCCCCCCCCCCCCCTCCCCCCAAGCACACTGCAACAAGACCAGGCCCTTTAAAATCTGTGTTCCACAACCTCCCTGGTCACATTGGCTTTTCTGTGGGGCATCACAGCAGTGATTTTTGGGGTCCTCCAATGTTCCTGGGTGAAGATATATGTTTCTTAAAAGGCATCTTCAGCCCTGAGCCTTCAGTAGCAATCTTTCGGCGGAGTGTTCCAGCAGAGAGTGTCATGGTCACAGCATGTCTTGGGTTGGCTTGACTGCCTTGTGTAGACAGTGATAGAGTCCCTAAGGGTATTGGTGGGGCACATAAGAATATAAAATATGTCATAATGGGTCAGACCAAGGGTCCATCAAGCCCAGCATCCTGTTTCCATCAGTGACCAATCCAAGTCTCAAGTACCTGGCAAGTACCCAAAAATTAGACAGATCACAAGCTACTATTGCTTATTAATTAATAGCAGTTTATGGATTTTTCCTCTAGGAACTTATCCAAACCTTTTTTAAACCCAGTTACACTAACTGCCATAACCACATTCTCTGGCAATGAATTCCAGAGCTTAACTATGCGCTAAGTGAAAAATAATTTTCTTCAATTTGTTTTAAATGAGCTACTTGGTAACTTCATGGAGTGCCCATTAATCCTTCTATTATCTGAGAAAGTGAATAACCAATTTACATTAACCTGTTCAAGTTCTTTTATGATTTTGTAGACTTCTATCATATCCCCCCTCAGTTGTCTCTTCTCCAAACTGAACAGCCCTAACTTCTTTAGCTTTTCCTCATCGGGGAGCTGTCATTTTGGTCATCCTTTTCTCCACTTTCTCCAATGCAACTATGTTTTTTGAGATGTGGCAACCAGAATTGCACACAGTATTCAAGGTGCGGTCTCACCATGGAGAGATAAAGAGACATTATGACATCCACTGTTTTATTTGCCATTTCCTTCCTAATGATTTAATATTCTGTTTGCTTTTTTGACCACCACAGCACACTGAGCTGATGATTTCAATGTATTATCCACTATGAAGTCTAGATATCTTTCCTGGGTGGTAGCTCCTATGATAAAACCTAACATTGTGTAGCTACAGCAAGGGTTATTTTTCTATACATGCATCACCTTGCACTTGTCCACATTATATTTCATCTGCCATTTGGAAGCCCAATTTTCCAGTCTTACGAGGTCCTCCTGCAATTTATCACAATCTGCTTGAGATTTAACTTCTCTGCATAATTTTGTGTCACCCGCAAATTTGATCACCTCACTCGTTGTACTCCTTTCCAGATTATTTATAAATATATTAAGCACTGGTCCAAGTACATGAAGTGTGGTCCTACTTTTGCTGCATTAGAGGAACATAGCAGGGCGCAAAAGGGGAGTTGGAGCAGTGTGGACCGCTGCTGCTGCTGCAGTGATTCAGGAAGCTGCAGTTGAAAGTTGTGCGGGTTGCATCTCGGCTCATGGGGGTGCTTGCTTCAGGGTGGTTAAAAAAAAAAGGGGGCTTCTCTGAGGGATGTTTTTCCTCCTTCTGTAGCTGGGTAATGCTCTGATCGCACGATCATGTTGGGGACCTTAGAAAGATGTGCATGCTGGGGTGGGAGCTACTTTGTTAAAGGGGTCATCACCATGGACTTGGCACAATCCTCTCGGGTCTCGGTATTGGGAGGTAGCATGTCACAGGACATAAGGCAACGGTGCTGCGGTTGGCATTTTATATATTGCATTGGGCGTGATGGCTGGTATCCAGGATGGTTTTGTGGTTGCACAGGTGGTGCTTCCTCCTTCCCTATTTAGACCACGTGCACAAGGAAGCAACTCTAGGTTCTTGCCTCGCAGCTGGACCCTCTCGCAGTTGGGGAGCGAACTGAGGCTCTGAGCAGCTGCCACGATGGCATTTGTTCAGAGGCAGTGGCAGCCTTAGCAGTTTGTAGGTCCTCATGGGCAGTTTTGTGGCCCTTCCTTATAGTAGCTATGTAAGGAGTAGAGCTCCTTCCCTCTTCCCTAAGCCACTTAAACACTTGCATGAAATGAGATTGCCCTATCCCCATCCTCCACTCTGCCCCAATATAACAATAAAAACAAAAAAAGTAGCTAATTGGTAATTGGGGGCATTATTCTTTGCTGGCCCCATTTTGTCCCATCAAGGTTGCTGCTTATGGCGTATGGCCTGGGTGCTAGTAATTTCTTCTAGCTGTTTTCTCAAATTCTCTCTCATCCTGTTTAATTACTTTTGCATCTGACTTGCAAGTGTTATGTTTGTGCCTATTTTCATAGTTTGGGTCTGTTTTCCATTTTTTAATAATGCCCCCTTTTAGCTTTAACTTCCTCTTATCCTCACCATATAGCCATGCTGGTGTTGCGCGTGCCATCCACACTCGGCCCGCGCATGGGCCTGCTCACCTCTCCAGCTCCTCTGGGGGTCCCGGGTCATCCTCCCCTGCAGCGGTGGCAAGCACAGCTAGGCCCCGGTGTCCCGCGGCGGCGGTCGCCAGGCCTTCATCCTCCAGCCAGGCCTCACAACGGGGCTCGGCGTCCTCCATGGCATCGGCCCTGCCCCTAGGTGCGCGCGGACCACCCAGCACCTTAAAGGGCCAGGGGCGGATCCCAGCTCTGCGGCGCGCCCTGATTGATGGGACTATAACAGGAAGTTCCTACCCTGACATCCTTGCCTTGGCAATCGGGTTGATCCTTGTGATTTCTAGTTTGCCTCTGTGTTCCAGTCCTGTTCCAGCGTCCTCCTCTTCCAGCGTCCTCCTGTCTCCTCGTCTCCCCAGGTAGTACCTTTTGGATTGTCTTCTCGGTAATGACCTCAGCTTCCCTTTGACTATGTTTGATCGCTGTCTGCCTCTGACCTTCTGCCTGTTTCTATGACCACGTCTACATGCTGCCCGGAACTGACCTCTGCCTGATTACGACCACGTCTGCACGCTGCCTGAAACTGACCTCTGCCTGAACTCGACCACGTCTGACTGTCTCCTGGAACTTGACCTCTGCTTTGGATGACTACCCATGGACTGACTACTGGTAACTGACCTCTGCGTTGCCTGACTATCTACGGACTGATTCCTGGCTCTGACCCTTGCATTGGCTGACCATGCTTCCTTGACTCTGGCCTTGATCCTTTCTATACATTCAGAGACTCTGTTCTGGCCTTCTCAGGCACCCAGGACTTCTGACCTGAATATCGACCGCGCACCCTTGATCATGGTGGGCAAACCCCTGAACTTCCTATCAAGGAGATCCTGCAAGGCCCATCTAAGACCAGGCGGCCCGGGTACCCAAGGGCTCAACCGGGAGTACTAGGGTTGCTAGTGGCGAAGCACTAGCTAGCCACTGTCTCCTCTTGTGCTCCGCTTCCTGGTGGCAGGCACTCTCTGGGTCCAACCAGGGAGCCTACCAATCCTGCACTAGGCCAAGGGTCCACCTCCTGACACAACAGCTGGCAGTCTTCCTTCAGCATTTTAATGCATGGAATACATTTTTGTCCCTTAGTGCCATACATTCTAACTCTCCAGGCTTATTTTCAGACTTCTTGCATCTGTATGCTGATATTGTAAAGTAAGTTTATTTGTATTTCTATGTTTTGATGCATCTACCACCTGCTTATTATCAGATTACAGTATATAAGCAGTTTGGGGTCAATTTATCAGCATGATCAGTATTTAAGTTCTCCAAATCATTTTTATCTACATGCTCTGTATTTAAATACACTGCTTAGAAACCAGGGATCTTCAAAGTTTATCACATGCCTTTTTTACTTTTGTTGTTGTTTTTTGTCTCCATCTTCCCTATTGAGAGGCCATTTCATGCACCCTTGGTCTCAATGCATAAGAGGGCCCCAAATGGCTTCCAGTGATAATGGATTCTGATTACATAAGGAGAATCCAGATATATGATAAAAAAAAAACTCCAACCCTATGGCTGGATAAGGTGGATGCTGAATGTCGGTGACCTAATCAATTTGTAATTCCTATTAAGACTCCAGCAAGGACTATTTGGAACTATTGCGGACATATGTGAGTACATCAGATCTTGTCTAGGATTCTAAACATTATACACTGTTGCTTATTTCTGGCGGATGATTTATTTCACAGCCAGAGTAAATGTTTTATTCACCAAGTCTTTTGTTTCATCCAGGTACCTATTTCTAGTGTTCATGCCACTGTATCCATTTTCAGGCAGTTCATGTGAGCCAGGCTTTCTGTGCATGGCGAGATATTTGAATTCACTGTCATTTGTTTTGTTCTGCAAGGCATTTATCACATCAGGGTAGCTGCTTCCTACTCGCCAGCACCGTGTTTGCATGTTGGGCATGAGCTGGAAGACACTACACTTGTCTCTGCCTGATTTTGCATGTACTTCTCATGAAAAAGAACCCAGAAGCCCTATTCTCATCTTTAAGAGTACAATTATTCTTAGTTTGGAAGATGCTATGCTTGTCTTCTGCCTGATTTTGCATGGACTTCTTAATAAGGAGGACATGGAAGCCCTATTCTCATCTTCAAGAGCACAATAATTGTCAGTTTTACTTCATGTCCCATTTTTTTCTTTCCTTCAGCAGGTCATTTGTGGTATCCAAACGGCTTTTACTTGGTTAACCTAGTCTGACAATAAAGCGGGCATCACTTTCCCTTCAGTGTGTCACCCATGCATCAGAGTCCCTATGCATGGTGATGTCATGAAATGCATTGTCATCCTCAGACTGGTAAGATATTGCATTTGGGCATCTGCCGCACAGATGCTCTGTTTGATGTTAGTTGATATTTCTGGAGTGAGTTGGTAAGCTGCCTTAGCTATTTCATCTTGGAAGTGAGTGATACATCCCTGTGTGCTGCCATCCTTGCACCATTTGAAGCTACGAGAGTATTCTTGCAGTTGAATGCAATAAAGCCCTGGCTTGTCAGAGTGTCACAGACAGAACAGGTACATATAGGGTGCCTTGTACTGAGAGTGGCAGCTCAGACAAGAAGCTACCTATTTCATGTCACTGAATTTATTCCCGGGTTTGTTTTATCTTCCATGAGCAACTGACCCAGCTACTGACCTGCTGTCCACAGGTTCCATCCACTGAAGTGACAACATAGCTTGGGAGGCAGCTTTTACTAATGATCTCATTCCTTCAGATTCTTACTCCTGCAAGTGAATGGCGATCCTGGATTCCTGGTACATTCTCTAGTGCAGGTGGGCTTGCTTTATAGAAACCTGTAAGGTTATACAGTAATATGGTTGTCACCTTCTCTCAAGTCTTTCACTAGGCATTTCAGTCTTGCTGTGTTAGCTAATAAGCAGGCCGTTTCAGTACGGTGCACTCAGGCCGAGCACACCGTTAGACCCTGTTTGGTCGCGCATTTTCGACGCGCTATTATTACCCCTTACATTAAGGAGTAATAGCACGTGGAAAACGCGCGTCCAACCCCTCCGAAACTAATAGCGCCCTCAACATGCAAATGCATGTTGATGAGCCTATTAGTTAGTCCCGCGTGATACAGAAAGTAAAATGTGCAGCCAAGCCGCGCATTTTACTCTCAGAAATGAATGCCTGCCCAAAGGCAGGCATTAATTTCGGCTGGCACCGGGAAAGTGTACAGAAAAGCAGAAAACTTTTTTTTTTCTGTACACCCTCCAACTTAATTTCGCTATGATATTAAGTCGGAGGCCCCAAAAATAAAAAAAAATTTAAAAAAATCTGCCCGCAGCCCACAGGTTGGAAAACGGATGCTCAATTTTGCCAGCGTCCGTTTTCTGAACCCGTGGCTGTCAGCTGTCAAACCCGCTGACAGCTGCCGCTTCTGCCAATAAGGAGGCACTAGGGATGCGCTAGTGTCCCTAGCGCCTCCTTATTAGCGCAGGTCCTCAATTGCATACCGAATCATGCGCCCAGGAGAGTGGCCTGGACGCGCGTTGGAAGAGCGGGCGCTCGCCTCGGAGCGCTGGCTCTCTCGCCATTTTACTGAATCGGCCCGATGGTTTTTATATCTTCCTGTAGTCCTACAGCTCTTTAATTATTCCTTCTGTTCCTCATTCTAGTAGGCAAATTCAGGTATGGTCAGCTTGGACTCTTGGTCTAGTCTCTAGTATAGGCAGACAAACTGTAGAGAAGTCCAAAGTTGGGTTCAATGTACAACACTAGGCTATGTCCTTTTTCTCTGCAAGACTGTGATATTATATTTTGGCTACACCATGCTGATTGAGTACTTTCTCTTCCCTCTACGATACTGCTGGATACACATCAGCATTGCTCTATTCTCATGCCCTTGCCCAGTAAATGCTGGTTAGCCAGGTATCTCAGTTTTTCGACACGATACTAGTACCCGCAGAGCTCGGTCATTCTGATTCCCTGCTTCACCAACACTTAAGGGAAAGACCTTATGTCATTTGCTTCAAAAAAATGAGGCAGTGACCCAGGAGCGGCTGGATTGGAGCCATATTTTGTTTAGGCAGCTCGCAGTATGCATTACTCAGTTCTAAGTATGGGCCAGTTGTGTTGATAGCTAGGCGCATTATGCTTATAACAATATACAGTGTTAAGCAATTTAATTCTTCAAGCTGCGAGTTCCACTTTATGTCCACTAGATTCACTGTATCTGCATGAGATAGTCGATGATGTTCTAATATGCCAGCTGGCCACATGTTTTCTCTCAAGGAGAGATTTAACAATTTAAAAGCAATTAGCTAGTTACAGTCTGATTCTGGCTTCACAGCTAAAATGTAATTGCTATCAAAGCTCTAGGCTAGGCCGCATGTGCTATGTCTCTTGCTTCTTAAATATTTGCCACCCTCTTTCTCTCTCAGAGTACTATTATGTCTGCAATTTGGCATGAGGTAAGAGGTGGTTTATTTCTTTGGTTCCTTCTCTGGTTTCAAGTAGCTCTGCACAAGTTTTTCGCTTGTAACTTTTTAGGTTTCATCTGCTATTGTTAGTGCAAGTTTGAGAAAGTGTATGGAAAAAAAACCTCCACTTGTTGATCAGTTAATTTAAAGGATAACAAATCCTCTTGATTTCTTATGACCGGCAGTATAAATTATGTGGTGATGCTCTACACTGAGCTTTCCCACATCACTCAAAGGAACGACTTCGTATTGAACACTCTGCAGAAGCTTTCTCTGGGAAGAATGGGATGGTGGCCCAGATGTGAGCTGTGGCCAGAGATAATTACCGAGTTTGAAATACAGTCCTATACAGCTTCAGCAATTATGCAGTATCTTTGCAACCATACACTGCAATTCTGAGCTCCAGATAAATGGCACCATACAGTTTTGCGGGTTAAACATTATATCATTTGAGATTTCTGTCCAAGATCTTGGGGTCGGCACATTCTATGTGATAACCCCAGTAGGAGGGACCTTATTCTCCGTTCCCTATATGAAAAGGAGCAATTTACATAAAACAATTTGAGGAGATGGTGGTGGTAGTCATTTGATGTGGCTCCCAGATGTTGGTGGCAATGTACAGTTTGCATTACAGTGTGTCAGATATGGGCATTGATGGGTGTATCATAATGTGCAGTTTGTTTTCAGTACTATACTACTTTACCGGGTTTGGAGTGTAGACACAGAGGGTCTCGCTTATGTGTAGCATTATTTATTCAAGATATGGCCACAGATAGGTTAGTGGGGAGCCCTTGGCAAGCAAGGTTTAGGTGCCATGGACTGTGGCAGGGTTGACCACATCTAAAAGGATCACAGCAAATATTGATTTATAAACTGCTGGGACAAGAAATGCCAAGTAACTGGCTTTCCTTTCTCAACATTGCATGAGTATGGGAGAGCTGGGATGAAATGCTTGTCAGTCTTTGGCTTTGACGGCTGGGATTGGCCTGTTTACCACCCAAAAGAATTATGTTGCATACCCGTGACTCCTGCTTTTTTACAGACCAGGACATCGTCGTACTGCAGACAATGTTTATCCAGTAACCAATGATTGAATTAAAGGACAATATTAGGGGCGAGACTTTGACGGCCCTGCATCCCAGACAGCGAAATGTATAGAAGGTGGCTACCTTATATAGCCATCCCAGCGGTTGTGTAATGCTTATTCAGTGTTTGTCATGATGGTAGTTGAGTGCTTATGAATTGAAATACAGCACCTGAGGGCGTGGCCATCCTGTGGGTATTTGGAAAGTTAGATGGTGTATTTTTTATATTCAGTGATTGAATTGTTGTATGCAGCTGACCCATGCTGCAGCCATATAATAAATAATAAATATCTTTCTTCTTGAGCAACAATCGGATACAGAGTTTCCTTACACTGAAGCAGTTTCAAAGGGGGGACAGTTGTGAAGTGAAAGGAGTGACAATAAACAGGCTGGGTTGGAGGAAGTAAGTTATACCTGTCACAGATGTGGACTGGGAATATGACACAAATTTATAATAAAGATAGTTGCATAGGAACAATGGTCAGGGAAAAATGGGAATGAGTAATATCTGTCACAAGTTTAGGCAGTCACTATTTTTGGGTCAATCAGCAATATCTTCAAGGCTAAATTCATATATTCAAAAACATAGACATTCTGGAGTGTAGGGAAGTAGGTGAAACACCATTTTCTGATAAGACCTATAGGTGCACATCTTTCTGCAGGGATTCATCCATTAAGAAAGGTAACAATCTTACGGGCCGATACAGTACAGTGCGCTCCGGAGCGCACTGTTAACCCGCCATTGGACATGCGTTTTCGACGCGCTAGCGTTATCCCTTATTCAGTAAGGGGTCAAAAACGTGCGTCCAATCCCTCAAACCTAATCGCAACATGCAAATGCATGTTGATGGCCCTATTAGGTATTCCTGCGTGATTCAGAAAACAAAATGTGCAGCCAAGCCGCACATTTTGCTTTCAGAAATTAGCGCCTACCCAAAGGTAGGCGCTAATTTCTTCGGGCACTGGGAAAGTGCACAGAAAAGCAGTTTTTACTGCTTTTCTGTGCACCCTCCGACTTAATATCATGACGATATTAAGTCGGAGGTCCCGAAGGGTAAAATAAAGTAAAAAATAAAAAAAAATTTGGAAGTCGGCCCGCAGCTGTCGGGTTGAAAACCGGATGCTCAATTTTGCCGGCGTCCGGTTTCCAAGCCCGTGGCTGTCAGCGGGCTCGAGAACAGACGCCGGCAAAATTGAGCGTTGGCTGTCAAACTTGCTGACAGCCGCCGCTCCAGTCCAAAAGGAGGTGCTAGGGACGCGCTAGTGTCCTTTTGCCTGTTTTTACTGCCGGGCCTCATTTAAATACAGAATTGTGAGCACAGGAGAGTGGCCTGTGTGTGCGCCGGGAGAGCAGGCATTCGTCCGCTCTCCCGCGGACTTTACTGTATCAGCCCATGTATCGGCCCGTTAGTAAATGGGATTCACATCCTGATGTGGTGAAAATACAGCTCTAGATAAGAAGAGGATAGTGCTGTCATACAGTTATTCTTGAACATGTGGATTGAGTATTTGCTTGTATGAGGAAAGCTGAGTCACAACTTTAAATTAAAGTCTGACAGTAGCAAAAGAAATAAAAGAAAAAAAAACCCTTGAGATTCACGAAATAAAGCAAATATAAGTATAAATGTTTTATCCTATTATATATGGCATAAAAGAAATTGATATCCCCAGTAATTAACTTTTAGGCATTCCTGAACTCCCATAATAAGTTTCTTTGGAATTCCAGTATCTTACATCTGTCTATATATACTATTGTATTGTTTGCCTACACACACACTCATCCCCTTTCTGCTCTTACTGCTATTTCCTGCTTTCCCTAATACCCTAAAAGCTGCTGCATTAGGGACCTTCATTTTCAGTTTTTATTTTATTTTCTCAGGAATTTATCTGTGATTATTGCAACAAGAACAAAAACAGGAGAAATCAATGGAAAAAAATGACTCCTCATTTTTCCAAGTATAAATAATTTTGCTTTTTGTAATAAACCCTGAGAAAATAGGAGAAAAATAAAATAAAAATTGAAAATAAAGATCCCTATGCATAACATATATAAACTCATTTTTATTGCTTTTCCTTCATTTTGCCTCTTAATGAGTTTTATTCCATAAGACAAACAAACAAAAAAGTTCCTGAGAATTTAGACATTCACAGTTAGACTTTACACATAAGAATCTACATATATGCCAAAAAACAAAACAAAAGAAAAAAAGGCTCAGAAAAAGAAAATTCAAAAGCAAATTCAAAATTACTTGAAGGGTCTACAAAAAAAAAAGCAATTATGCAAATAATAAGATACAAGAAATCTTTACTGATTTGATCAGGAAGACATTTGAAAAGAAACTGAGATTAATAAGAGCAATCTCTCCTTGTGAAAGAGAGAAAAAAAGGTTTGTTCTTTCAACTTCCATAAAAGGAGGAAGGAAGGGCTAGGGGGACTAGGAAAGGGTGGGCATCTTCAAACAAAGATGGGTGCCATCTTTTCTAAAGGAAAAACTTTTACAAATCACAAACACATAGATCCATTCCATTACAAATACTCATTCATGGATATATTCACACCCATACTATATTTAATCAAACGTATTAAAACATCTGTGGATAATTGTTTTCCTTTATATCAGAAAGTTCCATCTGCTTATCTCTTCAGGAAACTCTGATTGTTTGTGATAGCAAGCAGTGATGTTCTTACCCTTAAACATCTTAAATATTCTCTTAAAGGTTTAGATAACTCATTATCTGGTGATTTATTTCCTATACAGTTGACTAATAAATCTTGTTCTTTCACATAAGTGAGGGTCTAGGAGAATTACCTCCTATCTTTGTCTTTATTTTAAAAGTGTGCCATAAGCTGCTATGTGGATTTACAAAATGCAGTAAATAATACAGAGCAATCATTAACCAGCTTTCTTTCTTCTATCACAAGCTAAAGTCGTAAATTTTATACTGTCTGAGAATATGCTACATCAACATCTTTATTTTGTAAAAAGCCTTTCCATGTAGTGGAAAGTGTTCTAAACATCAAAATCACAGAACATATAGAAAGACATGGTTTAATGGAACAAAGTCAGCATGGCTTTACCCAGGGCAAGTCTTGCCTCACAAATCTGCTTCACTTTTTTGAAGGAGTTAATAAACATGTGGATAAAGGTGAACCGGTAGATATAGTATACTTGGATTTTCAGAAGGCGTTTGACAAAGTTCCTCATGAGAGGCTTCTAGGAAAAGTAAAAAGTCATGGGATAGGTGGCGATGTCCTTTCGTGGATTGCAAACTGGCTAAAAGACAGGAAACAGAGAGTAGGATTAAATGGGCAATTTTCTCAGTGGAAGGGAGTGGACAGTGGAGTGCCTCAGGGATCTGTATTGGGACCCTTACTTTTCAATATATTTATAAATGATCTGGAAAGAAATACGATGAGTGAGATAATCAAATTTGCAGATGACACAAAATTGTTCAGAGTAGTTAAATCACAAGCAGATTGTTATAAATTGCAGGAAGACCTTGTGAGACTGGAAAATTGGGCATCCAAATGGCAGATTAAATTTAATGTGGATAAGTGCAAGGTGATGCATATAGGGAAAAATAACCCATGCTATAATTACACAATGTTGGGTTCCATATTAGGTGCTACAACCCAAGAAAGAGATCTAGGTGTCATAGTGGATAACACATTGAAATCGTCGGTACAGTGTGCTGCGGCTGTCAAAAAAGCAAACAGAATGTTGGGAATTATTAGAAAGGGAATGGTGAATAAAACGGAAAATGTCATAATGCCTCTGTATCGCTCCATGGTGAGACCGCACCTTGAATATTGTGTACAATTCTGGTCGCCGCATCTCAAAAAAGATATACGGTAATTGCGATGGAGAAGGTACAGAGAAGGGTTACCAAAATGATAAGGGGAATGGAACAACTCCCCTATGAGGAAAGACTAAAGAGGTTAGGACTTTTCAGCTTGGAGAAGAGACGACTGAGGGGGGATATGATAGAGGTGTTTAAAATCATGAGAGGTCTAGAACGGGTAGATGTGAATCGGTTATTTACTCTTTCGGATAGTAGAAAGACTAGGGGGCACTCCATGAAGTTAGCATGGGGCACATTTAAAACTAATCGGAGAAAGTTCTTTTTTACTCAACGCACAATTAAACTCTGGAATTTGTTGCCAGAGGATGTGGTTAGTGCAGTTAGTATAGCTGTGTTTAAAAAAGGATTGGATAAGTTCTTGGAGGAGAAGTCCATTACCTGCTATTAAGTTCACTTAGAGAATAGGCACTGCCATTAGCAATGGTTACATGGAATAGACTTAGTTTTTGGGTACTTGCCAGGTTCTTATGGCCTGGATTGGCCACAGTTGGAAACAGGATGCTGGGCTTGATGGACCCTTGGTCTGACCCAGTATGGCATTTTCTTATGTTCTTATGTACAATTTTCTTCTTGGACTCACTAGCCTCCATCTTTCTGCACACTGTCTTACAACATTCACGTTTTCATTCTTCAGCAGGCAGAAAATAAGTGCTAAAATCTCAGTATTCTCCTTATCATACACACACATAGGGACCCTATTGATCAGGAACAAAACAAGCATACTATATATTCAGAATTCTTACTGAACCAGCAGCTTATCATGACCACTTATGTTGCTTCCTATGGCTCAATGAAAACTTCCTGAAACCCATATTACAGGAAGAAAAATCAGCAGGAAAGAAATCTAACAATGGAAAAAGGGAGTTTGGCACCATCTCCTCATTTATCACTTAATATAGAACATTGCTTTTAACTATTCTTCTGTTTAAGTATTCGGGTACGAGCAATGAAGCAGGTAACCCCACTGAATACTGTGTAGCCACTGTCCCTCAATTTCACTGAGAAAAAGCCATAAACCATAACTTCCTCCATTGTCTCTGTCCTGTACATTTACTAAGCAAACTGATTGTAAACATTATTCTGTGGGTCTAATAATTTAGGTATTTCTTCCATTACTTCAAAGCTATAAACATTTTTGTCTTTTTCCTCAACTCTATCAATAATCTTTGCTATAATCCATAACATTTTCCTTCCTTTCTGGAGAAAACCTTGAGACCTGCAATTCTAAACTTAAGGTGAGTAATCCTTTTTTGTGTAGAGTCCTTATCCATCCCTATAACAAAGCAAGGAACACATATCAGAAGCTTCCCATTAAAATCCTGAATTCCTATTGCCCCAAGGCAGACTTGGGACCTTGGGTGACTGACAACTCCCAATCCCCATGCCCCTTTCTACTGGAAATGAGAATAATAGTGGACAGTGGGAAGTCACACAAAGTTTAAACAAACATCAATCCTTATTTTCAATTAATCAATCCTATGTCCCTTTTTTGTGGATTACAAAATACTGATGGGGCAATGGGGATTCATGCAAACCAAAAAATGTACTGACAACCCATTTTTGGAACATTTCTCCAACTTCCAAATACAAACTGAGTAGGACTCAATAGGAAGTCACACCATACAGCTGACATCCTTATTATACTACCCTGTGACTCTAGTTAGCTATTCTTCAACAGAGGATAGCTAATCAGCTGATAAATAATTAAGGTACATTTTGCTTGTAGACTACATATAGCATATAATATCTAAAGCTTGTTGTTGAGGCACATTTGTGTAGAGGGACTCAATGTCTATGGTTACTAAGATAACATCACAATTTATATTGGAACCAAAATTTCAATCATATGCATCAAATCTCTAATGGAAGACTGAATTAATAGTGTGCATGGCTTCAAAAGAAGATTTAATAATATAGAGCTGGGTTCAAAAAGAGAGCCATTGACAGAGATGATAGGTTCCCACGTAGGTTGTCTAAGGTCTTATGTATTTTCAGATGTATAACACTGGAGTCCAAGCATGTTCAACCTTCAGAAACCAATATTCATTATTGGAAATAAAACCCTATTTTACTTTTTTCAAATAATGCAGAAGTACATGATGAAAGGTGTGGTGTATGATCAACAAACAGTTTTTTGTAAAATGTTTCATCAGACAACTGACAAAGAACTTCATCTATGTATCGTTGGTATTCTATGATGACAACTGCACCGCTTTTATTGGCAGGCATTACTACATACCGTGGATCATTTGCTAAGTGTCTTAAAAACCCTCATTTCCTCTTTTGGAACAGGTAGAGACTAGAGTGAATCAAGATGGAGCAAGAGTACATTGTAGAAATATCATCTTTGTGTAGCTTTCCTCATTCCAAATCACATCAAATCACTGATGTGTACTGTGCTGTTCATACATCTGACTGTGCATGTAAAACTGGCCCCAAATCCCTAGACCAGCACCAAAACCTCACCTTGAGTTACTACATGACCCTCCTATAGTGGTATAAATAGTTTACTCATATAAGAGCCTCCGTCGTGATGTTTCCCACGAATGTCGGTATAAAAAAAGTAAATAAATAAATAAATTATAAAGTCTCTCTCTCTCTCTCATCCAAAATAAAGACATACCTGTCTGGGCAGCTGCAATAAATTTAACACACGATGTGGTAAAATACCTGTGTGAAGCACTAAAATAGTGCATGTTGTGGTAACTCAAAAATTACCCTAATCATGCCCCTTTTCCTTATCAGGGGCGTTATTCATGCAAAATGTATAGCATTTTGTTGAATATAGAGGTAAGTTAGCTGGCCCCATTGTGTTTTAGAATCTTTTTATTGTATTTTCTTGGTGTGAGATGCAGAGTATGAGAATATACATACATTTTTTTTCCTTCATACTAATTTGCAGCTAGAAATGCTGATAATCTTACAATTTCCAGGGCTTGACCCATGCAACTGAAAACTTCACCACAGAACATTCCAAAAACGACCAAAAAGGAAGCCAATATTTTGGTGAGTTAAATACAAAAGGGAAAATTTCCTCTAAAGAATTAGCAGGAGATGGAGGGAATTCAGTAGCAAGAGAGAAGGAGCATTCCTCAGTAATTCTACTAAATACAGAGAATGTTGCATGGTGTTTCAGCCATTATTCCAGGGTTGTATTCTTTGGAATTTGATTTTAGCCTTTTCTGAACCTTTTTGTGGCAGAAACACAGAACACTTTCTAGTTCTTCTTAGACTACTGTGTTAAATGGAAAGTATGAGGAATTCAACTGAACATATTTTTTTTTGTTCTGCACTTACCTCTCAGTCAAGGCAATTAGCCCAGTGGGATATGACTTATAGCCTGCGGTGTCAGAGTCGCCTATACAAAGCATGTGATTGGTGCTCTCTCTTTTGCTTGTAATCACTGTGTTTTGCTATTGTGTTGATCTAAGGCTTTCCTTGCAACATTTTCTTTTATGTCATGTCAGTGCACTTCCGAAATAATTCTTTGAAATGCTTCTTTCCCTCCCTATAGTTTTCTCTAAAAAAAAAAAATTTTTTAACTGTACCCAAATGGTTATGAAAATGTAATGATTATTTTTATAATAGAATCTGTACACAAAATCCTAATTCCACTTCTAATGTCATAAAAGCTGCCAGATGATGGTAGAATCCCTCAGAAATATCCAAAACCCGAAGCATAAGCATTTGTGCAGGTAGCCCCTCAATTATGGTGCACCGTTTTTGAGTCTGCTAGCCATACAAAAGGCTCTTGGTGGAGAAGATCCAGATGATCATGGTTGCCTGGTTTGGAACATTGTTTTATAGATCTGTAATTGTAATGCCATTGAATGACATTTTATATGAGTAAGTATTGTGTTAATATGATGTTGGGGAAAATAAAGTATAGTGAGGGTTCCTTTAAAGACTTGGACTTTTATGACTGGGTGATCAAGGTTTAGTGAAATATATAAACAGTTGGAGTTTTGGTGGGTTTTTGCCCTTTTCTGCCCTGCCCTTATAGAATAGGGTAAGTAACAGGGACCTCCAGAAATGTGAACCTCTAGAGTAGCCAGCCTATGGGCTGGTGAGCCCGAGGACCCCCCCCCCCCACCAAGTAGGGAGATGGGACCCTAAAGGGGCCCTTTCCCTGATAGGGAGAAGTTTTCTCCATCCCCTGAGGAGCTTATTGGTGTGGCGAAATGGAGAGGCCAGAGGTCGTGGCATGGAGTGGGTTTTTCCTCCTCTCGAGGAGCTAAACAAAAGGGGAAGAGAGAGAGCTCAGGAGTGGAGTAGGTTTGAACAGAGGAATGCCCCAGAGGAATCCTTGAAGTGCAATGGTCCGGGAAACCGCCACTGGGAGGAAGAAGGTGTGGAAACTGGAGGAAAAAAAGGTCAAAGGCCACAGGAGGTGTGAGTAAATTGACGTGAATGGGACGTTGCATGTGGATGTGAATTTCGGTATGGGTATGCACATGCATACCGGGGAACCCTCAAACACATTTGAGATTTGGGTAACAGCAGACAGATTCTGATAGTCCCAACTTATTCGCTCAGGTGATCTGATGCAGTATTATTGGAAGAAATGTAGTTGCTATGTTCCCAGATCCTGACTGTAGCCTGCCCATGAATGTCTGATACATTCAGCATTTAATTTATAACCTGCTTTTACAGTAGTTGCAAACTGGTTATCCATAAAAATAAAGTTAAGCCTTTGGAAATTTGAGCATGGCATCTACTATGCTTAATTGGCCAGCACAAATGGATTTATGGGACTGGAGTTCATAGAAGGGAGTTGATGAGAATCCTCCCTATCCAGACAGGGCTGAGAGTGATTGGGGATATTGATGCTCTCACTATACAGGTTCACTTCCTCACCTGCATGACCAACTATTGATCTCACCAAACAAATTTGGAAGGGATGACCCTTAAACAATAAGGAAACCCCAATCTATTACGTTTCCCATCAGGGAATTATCTTTGTACCGTCAACTTCATCATGGTTTAATCCTGCATATTTGGCATTGTAGTGGTTTGTTGATGCAGTTCTGTTTCTGAACCTCTTGAGGTAGAAAGTGATAATGATGGTGTTAGCGATTGGGGCAGGAAGCAAACAGGGATTTTTTTTGGAGAAATCTGTACGATAGTTCACCTTCAAGATAAAGTATTAGAGGACTTTATAAATAATCTCATCTGTGTTACTTCTCCTCCAGGTCACCTGTTCTAAAGGTGTTAGTATATACTTAGTTTTTGGGTTAAACCGTGAAGTGTGTTTTGGAGCCTATTATAAGTTTGGGGGATACCATAATGGTCTAGATTGCTACTCTGTTTTATTCAGCTGCAGGGCATATAGAGGCCCATATTCAAAAGGATTTAGCTGGGTAACTCAGAAGTTAGTCAGCTAAATGAATATTTGGGCACATATCCTGCTAAATTCTAGCTGGCTAATAACGAAGGCCGAACCTTTTGGTTCGGCCTTCGTTATCGGCCAGCCGCGGGAAATTTCGTTTTCCCGCAGTTCAGGCCGATTTTATTTCAGCTGCCCCGAAACGAAAACCGAAACCGACCCCATCCCTTCAAATTTAATTAATTACAAACCCTCACCCTCCCGACCCCCCCCCAAAAAAAAACTTGCTGAAAGTCCCTGGTGGTCCAGCAGGGGTCCTGGGAGCAATCTCCCGCTCTTGTGCTGATGGCTGCCAGTAATCAAGATGGCACTGATGGCCCTTTTTCCCTTACCATGTGACAGGGGCTATCAGTGCCATTGGCCGGCCTCTGTCACATGGTAGGAGCAATGGATGGCCGGCTCCATCTTCTCAGGTTTTCTCTAGTTATCTGGTAGGTTTCCTCCATTTTACTCTAAAGGCCACTAAATAAAAACCTGACTTGGGAGTCAGGTTCCTGGCCTTCCTATTAATTTCTCACTATGTTTAACAATCCCCTTGGCTGCATCCTGTTAGCAGCTTGAAGGGGGGGAAATCTTGGTGGAGCCCTGTGGTGTTGCCCTCATGGCAAATGGGGACTAGCTGGTCCCAGACTCCAGAACTGTGACCAAGATGCCATGAAGCATGGCCTTCGGGGGTCTAGCTGAAGTGCTCAACCAGACTATCCATCTGTTGATGATTTGCAAAAGAGCAAATGTGTCATCCTTAAACAATGCCCAAACCTGCCTAACATATGAGATATGAAATTGATCTCGCTATCTATTAATAACTCATTAGGAAACTCAAACTCACAGAATATCTTTAATAGCTCCCAGGCGATTACTATGTAAGGTTCTAGTATTAGAACCTTTTGGTTCTAATACTAGAACCAAAAGGTTACTAAGAGCCAAGAGTAACAGATAAGTATGAGAAGAATGAGAAAAACAAAATTGCGAAACTTGCCGGGCAGACTGGATGGGCCGTTTGGTCTTCTTCTGCCGTCATTTCTATGTTTCTATGTTTACTGGAAGCCCCTTTAGCTTTTGTCCAGGGGCCCCATTAGATCCATAGTTACCTTGGCTAATAGTTCCTCAGTGACCAGGAGATATATGAGAGGTGCTTTGGCTGAAGTACATCCAGAGACCAGCTGGCACTAAGGACATGAAAGGCAAAATTGCCTCACCCCGATCCATAAAGTCCTGGCCAATAGAATAACTGTTTTAAATGTGCGAGGGTATTCTGGATGTTCAGGTGTCCCACTAAGGGGTGAGCCTGTTCCAGCCTCAGTACAGCCTTCTGAAACACTTGAGGTACTAGTGATTTTTCCCAAGAAATTTGCCCTGATAAATCTTCCGTCCTATACAATAAACCAATTGCACCTTGAAATTGGGGTATAAAACAATCTTTATTGATCAAGCCTCTCTCCCAATGCATGCTTGCTCATAGATGCATTTTAGACTAGGGCCTATCTATTGTTCCTGTAGGAAATCAGAAAACTTTCTGACTTCTACCATATCCTCCAACCCCATCTCGAGAGTCCCAAAGGGTATCAGGCCATTTTTCCCATGCTTCTCCCTCATTCTCTGAGCTTTCAATTTCTGTCTCTATCCTGTGGCAGAGAACACATCTCCATCTTGAAATAACAACACATCTCTCAGGGTCTATACCCGAGTAGGTGCCCATGCTAGCAGAGCCCCTGTGGGTACCTAGTCTGCCCCCTGTCCCCTAAACTGGCCATTCTAGGCCAATCTCAATCCATAATCAGGAGAATGGGTAGCTCTTTCATAAATAGCCATCTTAAGGAGGGTGCCATAGCTTCCTACCTTTACCCACACCCACCGGATTGGATACCTTCAGGTTTCTCCATGCACACACCAGATTAAGACCTTATTAGATTCTTGTTTATCTCTTCTCCTTGTCTGGGATTAGCCCCAACATCTCTCTGGTACTACCTGTCATTAATATTAACTGGTTTGTACCTGTATTAAGTAGGGCAGTCATAGGAATGCCATTTATCTTAACCTCTTTCATATATGGGTTGGTGGGTGTGCTGTCCCCACTTGTAACCTCTGCCCCTTCCCTGTGCATGAAAATATCTCCCAGGGATAGTCACAGCAGAAATGCCCTAGCTCAAAGGAGGCATAGCAACTGGTCTGATAAAGGGGCTGCCTCACGCCTGGTGTGCTGATCTCTAGAGCTCCCCCTCTCTCAACAATAGGATAGGAGTTTTATACGAAGAAGTTTCCTCCACTTTGGAAGGTGGCCTCATATTCTTTCCTGGGGGAAACCTCCTGACCAGACTGCTTGTGCTTAACTGGGTGCCATTTACAGAGAAATTAGCATCTGCCTCCAAATAGTGCCCTGTCAGTGACCGCAGTGCCATGGGTAGTGGTCCTCTGCTTCACCACCCACTCCTTCATCCTGCTAAGTATACAGTTAATACATTTGTAATAGACCACTTCTGAATGGGCAGTCTCCAATCCCTGCTTTGGTCATCGAAAGATATTACAGATGTTGCTCATGAGAGTTAGGATGTTATTCCAGAGAAAATATGTTACATTGTTCCCTTCCCTCTAGGCACATAAACCCACCTAGTCAATACTCTTGGGGGTAGGGAATAATAGACTACACTAGAATTAAATTATAATACCAAAAATAATGTTTTACATTTTCCCAGCTGATCATAAGAAACACAGTTAAGTATAAAAGGTTCAGTTTTACTACATTTCTTTAAAACAATATTTCCTTATTAATTAACTGGTAACCAGTTATAATTTTTTCAATAAATCAATGTGTTCTATGCTAAAACAATTAAACAACTATTTTAAGAATAATAGTATGCGCTTAACTTAACTTTTTTTTTTTTTTAAAGTTTCAGAGCCCTCCAGACTGAATGAAACGCAGTCGCAAATACAGAACTATTTTTTGGTAAGTCTTTCTCTATTGTTTTGTTTTTGCATTATCTTAAAGGTAAAAACAAGATCTGCTGTTCACTAGGATATATTTAGTATCTTGTAGTATAATTTTAAAGATATTTAATCGACTTTTGTTTTTTATTTATTTACTTACTTACTTACTTTGCCTATTTAGATTCCAGCTAGTTCCAGGTCTACTATTGTTCTCATTAACGTTGTTGGTCAGTTCGTGTGTATGTACAGTGTAGCTCACATTTCCTTAGCTTTAAATTGAGGCATGCCGAATTCTTCTAATCAGGTAGTCTTTCTTCTGATTTGGTGACATCCAGTGATATCTGCTATCCTTCCTTTAACAAACAGGCCAATACAATAAAGTGCATGCAAACCATGTGCACAGTTACCTCTCCTGGGCACTCGATGCAATAGGCAAATGGGCCATTGCACTGAAAAGGATGTGCTAGAGATAAATGTACATCCCATGTGCATCCATGGCATCAGGCGCCCAGGAAATGTGGTTGTACTTAATTAATGAGCATCGGTTTTCCTAACCCATTCACAGCCACGGGTTAGGAAAACGTTTGCTCAATTAATGGGCATCTGTTTTCCTAATCTGACTGCCAGCAATATTTTTTTTTTTATGCTGCTTCCTCGATACCAAGTAGGAGGAACATAGAAAATAATTTTTTTATTTTTTTTTTAGGCTTTATGGGGCATTTTTCAGACAGCTTGAAGCGCGTAAAGACTTAATACCAGGTCTGGGGTCGGGCACACGTGATTTTTTTTTTTTTTACATCAGGGATACTAGCTAATAGCCTCATCTACATGCATTAACATGTGAAAAGTGCTATTATAACTATAAGCTGGTTTGGGCACATGTTTTAGACCCGCTAATCCCCTTTTTGCATCAGGTGAGAGCGTAGCGTGTCCAAAACATGTGTCGAAGTGCTCTTTAACCTGTGCGCTAGGCTCATCGCACAATATTGCATCGACCTGAAAGAGAAACTAATTACACTATACCTGCTAATCTTCTGTAAAAATCATTATAGGAATGAAGCTTAGGACCTGTAATGACAGGAAGCCATGTCTTATAATCCATTGTCAATCACAAACTTCCCTATTTTCTTACTCCTATAGTCAGACAAGATTTGTCTGTATTGTTTTAGCCCTTCTCAAGTAACAGAACAGGTTAAGTAGAATGTGTCAAATCTCCACAATTATATTTTTTCTCTCTGATAAGAGAGGTGGAGACTGTCAGCCACTTTCATAGATTAAAAAGAGATCTTGATGATGTCATTTTGTAGGTCCTTCTCTGTTCGGACCAAAAATTTACCACCACTATTGTTATGTGTCCCGCCTGCGGTAGGCCCGCGCCCGGGTCTATTCACCCCAGGATCTCAGCTGCAAACTCCAGTTCACCTTCACTCATGGCGGTGGGCAGCCGTCTCCGTCCCCGAGTGCCTGCAGCCTCCTCTGCCGCTTCTGACTCCTGCGCGGCTCCTTCCCGCGCCCAGTGAGCCTCCCAGCACAGGCCACAGAGTAACGCTGATGTCCTGCTTCCTCTGGGCCTTGGCTTAGGCGCACGCACGCGCAACTCCCCAATTCTTAAAGGAGCCAAGGTGGGAAAATAGCCCGCGGTCCTGGTTGATGACATCACTGGGCCTCTGTGTAAGAAGCAAGGCCCAGCCACTTGTTCCCTGCCTTGGCAACAGGTCTCCATGATTGCTCGTGTGCTCATTGCCCTCCGTTCCTGGTTCCTGTCATTGTTCCTGTCGTTGTTCCTGGTTCCTGTCCCTGTCGTCCTTCCTGACTCCAGCTCCTCACTCCGTTCCTGGTTCTTGTACTTGTTTGCTCCTTCGCCTTCTCCTTGTCCCCTTTAGACTAACCCTCTGGCTTTGACCCCTGCTTCATTGGACAATGCTTGTATTGATCTCCTGGCTCTGACCCTTGCTCCGCTTCCTTGAACCTTGCCTGTTCACCGCCTGCCCAAACTTCAGCTAGCCTTTCACTACGCTTCAGTTTCCTATGGACTTGGCCTTTTAAGCTTTTGCCTTCTATTACCTGGTCGCCCCCGTCTTACACTGTTCCTTTGGCGTCCAGGTCTTTGGAACCCTGCCACGTCCAGACCATCCCTGGTCCTCTGTCTCCTCTGCTGGTCCCTAACACACCCTTGCTACCACCTACTGAGAGTTGTCGCACGGAGGCCTGCCTAAGATCAGCCGGCCCCGGCACCCAAGGGAGGAACGAGAGCTGGTATTGGCAAAGCTCCAGTCGGCCTCCGTCACATACCCTGCTCCACCTCCCGATGGTGGGGACCCATAGGGCTTGCCCTGCGGGTAGCGTCAACCCCACCTCAGGCCAAAGATCCACTACCAGTGCAACAACTATAATCACAGTAAGCTGCTCTCACCATCCTAACTAGAAGAAGATTCTTAAAGTCCACATTCCTGCTTCATTCTTATATTACGTCCCTCGCTTTTTACCTTTAAAATGGGAATCTGGTTATTCCCTCAATGCAATTTATATTAGAACTCATTCATACATCACATACAATTACTTTTAACATTTTTACAATCTCTAAAAATAGTCTTGCTTGAATTTATTTTCTCCAGTGCTTATACTATAACTGCCAGAAGTGTCCAGTTTTCCATGGAAAACTCAATTTCTGACTCTCTGTGTGAGTATCCACCTCCCAGACAACTTGCTCTCTTGATGTCCCAACTGCTACCCCTAACTGTCACTCACTCCAAACAGGCTTCCCTCACAAACCTCTCTGTTGCCCAGCAATGCAGCACATGCCTAGCTCTGAGACAAAGATTCAGATAACTTTATTGACAAAACAATTTAAGAATGTTCCTGCCTGCTTGCTCCTCCTATGGCTCCTGTTCCCTGGTCCATGGCAAAATAAATAAATAAAAACACTTTGGGCTCTTTCTTTCTTTTGGTTACATATTATATTAACCCCACTGTGGTTACCACTTCCATGTTGAACTTCCCCTTAGGTTCTAAGTCCTTCAAACATTGTACCTATGCCGGTAGCCAATCACCAGTCCACAAGAGCATCTCTCGAAAATGACTTCTGTAGGCTTCCCTATTTAGCTCTAACCAGTCTTTAATATCTGCTTAATTTGTGCCTGCTCAGGATTCAAAACCTTGTGGGTCACTTGGGCCTCCCCAACTAAACACAAGGCTAACCTATGGGCCCAATGAGCCTAAGGTCAATCTGCCACATCAGCCACCTGCTCAATGGTAGTTACAAAGCCTTAGGATCATTGACATCTCCTATTGCAACTGTCTCAAGTTCTTGGCCATAGCTGAAATACCAGAACTCCTTGGCCCATGAATGATATCTTCCTCTGGCACAGTCTGTTGGTTGATGAGTTGTCCAGTGGATTTTATGTGCTCTTTGACAGATGGATGAGGGGCTGCAGTTGATGGCTCTATAACAACATTTGTTGTGGGGTCTCTTGTTGTTGCTGCAGCTGTCCAGAGAGCCACTTTAGGACCTCTTCCGACACCATGATCCCCCTGCAATGCCATCAAAACAAACAAAACCCAACTGTGGTCTGCAAGGGATCACAAAATGCTCTCTTCCCTTATGGCTCCGTTTTGGGTATTTTTCCCAGTCCTAAGTCAGGCCACCTTTACTAAGGGATTGGCCTTGAGTTCCTTATGTTTCTACCCTGCCAGCTGGCAACTCTGGAAGCTGGAATTCCAACCGGTATCCAATCCTTGTGGCCCAGGTAACCTTTAGTTTAGGCTGCTTAAAAGCTTGCAGTGCCAAAGAGGTCACTCCTTCACTGCTGCCAATTAGGGTTGATGTTTTGTCACTGAGATCCCACCTCTAACAGTACTTTTCAACATCCTACCTTTGAGGCTTTTAGTGCCATTCAACACAGTCCAGATGACAGCAGCCAGGTCTCCTCTGCAGGAGCAAAACACTATAACTGGACAAAAAATGTCTGCCTTTTGGGTAAAGTTCAACTGCTGGTATATAGCAAATCAAACTCCTAGCAAGTTCGTTCAGTCTTCTGGCTTAAAAGTGCCGCTTCTAGCAGTCAGGGGAGCATGCCAGTACTCAGGGGAGCATGCCAGTACTCAGGAAGTACTCAACAACTCACCGGATTAGCAAAGCTTGGCTCCAGCAGCAAAGCAAAACTCAAGTGGTAGTTAGTGCTTCCATGCCAAAAAAAATAAATGCTATGTCCTGTAGCAAAGAAAACTCTGGACTCAGTTGGTAGCTCAGTCTCTTTCAAACAAACAAAATGTAGAAGCACTGTTTTCTCAAAGCAATCAAAAAGTAGCTCAATATTTTCTTCCAAACAATGCTGCTAGCAGCAACAGGGAAAACAGAGGAATTAATCAGGGATGCAGTTTTTCTCCATCAATCAAAAAGGAGCAGTTCAGCTTTCTTTCAGCTTTCTTTCAATCCCACCCAGAAAGAAAGGTAGACAGGTTCCCCATTAACAATACTCCTTACCTCAAAAAGGATTAGAATTACAATAAGCATCACTTTCACACACTGTTACACACACAGCTAGTGTTTCCTAGGGTGCTTGGGTGCTCTTCCACTTAGACTAGGCCTCTGACAGGATCCTGCAACTGAGTCTTTCCCATGCAACCACTAGCACAGCTCTCCCTTCAGTCTCTAGCATAGTTCTCCCTGCAGTCTCCAGGACAACCCTGCCTCAGATTTCAGCACAGCTCTCTCAACAAGCTTTCTGAAAAATCCTCAGAAGAGATCCTTACTCCTCTGAAGTCTTTTCAAGAAATAGTTTTCATATACTTTAAAAAAAAAAGGAAAAAAAACCTTCTTATCCAACAAGAAACCATTTAAAAACTCCTTGACTAAGGAACACAGCTTTCAAAATGTTTAGTATGTTCAAAACATTCTTTTAAGGCAAATTACTTCTCAAATCTTTCTGTGCTTTGCATCAACTTAGTGTTGCTATACAGACCTGATCACCCAGCTGCTTTGAGATGGGCTAGCATTACTATATGGGATGACAAAGTTTTCTTTTTTTTTTCTCTGAGAGCTGCACAGAACTTGCTTTTAACTACTTTTTAGATTACCCAGAGTAAGCTGCACGGAACTTGCTTTTAATACTTTTTAGATTACCCAGGGTTTTATGCGCGTAGGTGGTCTTATGTGCGCCGGGCAAATTTTCAAAGGCCCGGCCTGCATGTAAACCCCCAGGACGCATGTAAGTCCCGGGGTTTGTGAAAGGGGCAGTCTGGGGGCAGGGTGGGGTGGGGCTAGAGGCTCCCAGCAGGCACAAAAGGTAGGTTAAATATTTTGGGGGGGCTCTAGGATAGGGATAGGTGGAGGGTAGGATAGGGGAAGGAGAAGAGAGGTCAAACTAGGGGGTTGGGAAGTTCCTTCCCAGTCTGCTCCTTAATTGGAGCAGACTGGGAGGGAACTGGAGAAGGTCCCGATCCGTCGCCATGCATAACTGCAAAAATCCCCCCCCCCCCTTGTGTGTGCTGACCTGGCATTTTATAACATGTGCGCACATGTTATAAAATCACACGTCCATGTGTGCGCATCAGGTAGCACTTGCACATGAACGCGCACGCGCAATCTTTTAAAATCTACCCCTATATTTTTAACTTATATGATCTCACCTGGTGACCACCACCACCACCAAACCCCAGTTTCTGACAGGTTTTAATCATTTTTCAATCAGAGGGACCCCCTGGGAAAAGGGGTAGGATAACTGAATTAATATTCACTTCTGACCCTCCAAATGTGGTCAGGTCACAAGCACCCCTAAATCATACCAACACTTGAAAAATGTTAATTTTTACTAATTGGCAAATTATTAAATTTATTGGCGCCTGGTTTGCCAATGTGCTTACCAGGAGTTGACACTAAGCTGGGAGTCTCTCTTCATGCTCCCCTTTTGAAATGTCACCTTTTTATACTTTTTAGATCATTAGTTTAAGTTTTATTAACTTTTAAACTTTAATTTTCCTACAGGCACCGTGTAGGTAACCTCTCGCTGATGTCACTACCCCATATCTGAGAGGACCCTTTGGCCTGCACTGTAAATGCATCAAGGCTTTGATTACAGCCCTGACACTGTCTGCTGGCTTAAGCTGGCAGAGGCAGCATTCTCAGATCTGCTGGTGCAGTGTGGCAGCAGCCGCACTGAGCTGCATTTATCTATTAAAAAATAAAAAAAAACTCAGTGCGGCACTTCTGGGCTCTCTCTGGCTGCCAGGAGCTCCCCAGGCTCCCGTGGCCTCAGCAACAATTGGGCAGGTATTTATTTTAATTTATTTACCCCATTTACATAGGCTTAAGTCTCCCTGGGACTGGAGACTCTTCCAATTCTGTTCACCCGTGTTGCAGAGGTGACTAGACTCCCCACCCTTACTACACTCAGGGACTCCACTTTCAGAGCCCCACTGGTCCAGGTCCCTCCCCAGGAAACCTGGGAAATGTAGTTCTTACATATGGCAGTCTTGTTTTGGGGTTTATCACTCTTGTTCCCTGTGGCCTGTATACCACTGTCTGGTATGAGGTGTGGGGATTAATTTACCACACAAAGGCATATCTGATGTTCATCACTTGGATGCAGCACAGTGGGGGTGCAGCTCAGCCCACCTTTACCCCGCTGCTCTGATCCCACTATAGGTACTGCCTCCCCTGCCTTAGGCAGCTGCCACCATTGTGTCATCTGGGAGAGTAAAGCTTGTGTAGCATTTTGGCTGGTTCATTTGTTGCTAGTAAAATGGATGCTACCGCTCTTCACTTGGCCAGCTGTGACTGCATACAAGCGTGGAAATAAGTGTAGAGGGCAGTGATAACCTGTCTACTGAATGTTGGGAGAGGAGGAGCCCCCCATCAAACCCCCTTCAAAGGGGTTTGATGGGGGGCTTGGCCAACAGGGCTTTAAAACATTTATGTTGAGGGGTGGGAATTGGTCCAGGAGGTCCGAGATCACACTTTAAAAAAACCCAACCAAAACCGTCAGAGTGCCACTTAACCAGAAATCTTTTGAAGATATGGAATTAAGAAGCAGGTTATCTAGCCATATAATGCCGGATGACTTTAAATCTATCCGGCCATATTCAAAAGCTGTTTTAAGTAATCGGATAATTTTAATCAAGGGTATTGAGTGAGACATTTATCCCACTGAATATCCAGGAGAAGTTGTCCAGTTAACTGTAGCCCGTTAACTTGTCTGCTTGTCAGTTTACTGGATTTCAGGCCCTATTTATTCAGCAAGGCTCCTGCCATCCTGTTCCTCTGCTGCATCCAGCTGCTCTGAGTAAGGGTCCGTAGCAACTCATCAGCTTTACAGGACCAGAGCCCAGCATTTCCTGTGGCATGGACTGGTGACACCAGCACTGCTCTAACATGAAAGGAAGCTCTCTCCTCTGGGAAGGTGTCTGAGCAACAGGTCTTGATTCTTTGTTCCATTCTGTCTGGCTGTTCCTGATTTTGACTGAGACCTGACCTTGTTCCCATCTGCTTCTTGTCCTGATACTTGCTTGACTCCTGTTTCTGAACAGATTCCACCTGCCTCGACCTTGCCTGAATGACCACATCTCTGCCTCATGATCCTGTACCGTGCCTTGGCCTTGCCAATCAGTAGTCCCAGGGTCGACTCTTCCATGCCCATGTCAAGCGATAAGGGATTGAATAATAATAAAGACCCTGATTATCAGTCACAGCTGTCTTCTTCAAAAAGCAGAGGTTTTTGAAGGGAGGCATGTAGAGTCAGTCAGACAGAGAAAGAAAAAGAAAGGAAAGGGGGACACTGAAGTAAGTCCTGTGTCTGAGCCTTTTGGCTGAGTGAGAAAAAAAAAAAAAGAAAAGGAGTTTTTTTCCCTTGCTTCAGGGAGTTTGCCAATCAGCTGATTCCTTATTCTGCCAGCAAAATAAGCATAGCCTTTTTTTTTTTTTTTTAGCAAGAGTAATTAAGGTGTTTTTAGATCAACTTTGGTGTGTTTATTTTCCAGTTAGCTTCACAGTACTAGGATAGTTGCTTTCACACTGTTAGCAGTAGGCTAATTTAATTTCAGGGAAAAATTTGAAGATTTTTCTTGATTTTATTCAGAACAGAAAGGGGTTGATTTTGATGAGATTTTGCTGCCATCTACTTGGGGCAAGTTGATCACTGGTTCCACATGAAGCACTAGAAATCTTCCTGAATTCCTCAGACACCCTGCATCTAGACTGCAGATACGGATGTGCAACAGAAATAAATGTGTTTCATAGGGACCCAAATTCATTTCTTTAATTTCAAAATAAAAAAATTAATTTTTTAGTTTTGATTTGTTTTTTGTTTACCATTAAAGTAAATTGAAAAAACATTACAGCCTATATTGGGTTCCAGAGTAGGGGTTTTCTAATCAGTTGTCTTAACACTTGTGGGAAGAAATTAACAGAAGCAGAAAAGAACTCCAAGGTACCTAGAAAGACTGTGGATACTGGATAGTGGTATCAAACATGGCATGAATAGCCTAAGACTCTGTAGAGGGGTAAAGGGGTACCAGCATTGGCAGAATTTCGCCAAATCACTGCAAGAGGAGTAAAAAAGCAGTAAAAGTGGGAAGAACACACCAAAGCTCCAAAAGATGGCACTAGCAACAGTTACATGAACCCTTGATAGCCTCTTAAGTGTCAAACTAGCAGCAAAAGTGGAATCAACATCCTAAGCTAGAAGTTTTTAATAACCTACATAAGCATATTAATGTTAAAATCAAACTGCCTAATTTGTTCCTAACAATCAGGTTTAACTTACATACTTAGTTATTATTTTAAATTGTTACCGTACTATGATGGCACACAAGTAATTTGTAATCTATACCACCCATATTTCTCTTTATCGTGTCCTTCTGTAAACTGTTGTGATGGTATTTAACTTAACGACGGTATAGAAAAATGTTTAAATAAATAAATAAAATAAATAAAACTAAGGCAGTATGAAAGGGGAACAAAGCAAAAAAGGTGACAGACCTCCCCCCCCCTCCAAAGCAGGCACAAATAAAGGGGCAAGCAGCACAAAGAATGGCTTCAAGACACCAGAACAGCATGAGAGGTGCAAAGCAGCCTTCATGACTGGCAAGAACAATTCATGGTGTTAGGTATGGGGTATGACAGCAAGGCACAGTGACAAAAAGAACTCCAAGGTATAAGGTCTGGGCATGGAAGAAAGGCTGAGTGGTACAAAGCTCCTTAAGCTGCTGGGTGGATCTGATTTCCTTGTAGAAATGGCTTTCTGAAGAAGAATAGTATCACATGTAGGACATGAAATTGGTTTCTCTAATGACTATGGAGTGGTTTTCCTAGAAAGCGGTGTTGACTGCTTTTTTTTAGAAATCATTTCCCATATTTAGCTGGTTTCAGGTTATACCATTTCCTGATTTTATGGGGGGTTTTTGGCATAAAATCTCTGTCAATACTCTAACTATTATCACATTCAGAACATCAAAATGGTTAATGTTGAGTAGCTTTTAACTTGTACCTATATTTTGTCCTTCTGAATCAAGGCTTTTTTGGACAAACCATCTCAGTGTACTCAACCAAGGTGGCAGATCCAGGCTGAGATTGCTGGAGGAAAGGAAGAACTATAAGGACAATTCTATGACCTAGTAGTGAAATCTGTGTCTTTTATTGGCTTTTTTTTTTCAAATTTTTGTTCTGGGGACAATCCAGTATAACAAACCAAGAAGAAAGCAAGTATGGGTGGGAAGTAAACCCCACGGCTCCAAAAGAGGGCACCAACAACATTATGGCAGATTGATAGCTGACAGTAGGTTCTCTATGGTAGTATGGCAGCTGAGTGGATAGGTAGGTATGAGGCAGCAAGTCCATGGAAGGAGAAATGTGTTTCTTTTGTCTTTCTCATTTTTGGAGTGCATTTTTGTGCCCAAAACACTCCAATGGAAACAACAACAACAACAACAAAACAAAACAAAAACAGGGTGTGAAAACCGGGCTGAGATCATTGCTGAGGGGTTAGAACAAAACAAAGAAGTGTAAAATAGGTGGAGGGGAGGAGACTTTTTTTTCTAATTTTTTCACCTCTTTTTCTGGAATAAAGGAAATAGCCCAGTACAGCAAAGAAATATAAAAAAGCAAACACAGAGGCTCCAAAACACCCAATGCTCTTACATATTAATAGACAGGAATAGCGGGTAGGTGGAGCAGTAGCATCAAATCCCTCAAGGTAGTATAAAGGGCGTGGCAAGAAGGCATGAGGCAGCAAGTCCCCTATGTTGGTATGGCAAGCAAGAAGAGAGGTAACCGTCAAACCTCTGGGGTAGTATATGTGGGTCTGGGCAGGTGCTGGTGGCAGGCAGAGTGTCAGGAACGCCTTCAAGGTGTTGTTAATCATCTTGATACTCACATGAAAAATCTGGAAACCCCAGCAAAGGGAGATTACATTCTGAAAATACCAGCATTTCCATTAACTATTGCTACAACCTTGAGAAATGAGGGCCCAAAATATATTTGAAAATACATGTTCACTGGGAACACTGGTTGGTGGGCAAAATAGATACCACTGCGCCACTTTTGCTAAGTCTGGCCAGCTTGAGGAGTTATGTGCCCAATATGCAATGTGTCTGGGTCCTCTATGGGCTCTGTCAGATATCATGTCATGGACCTTTGCACTGAACTTTCCTTTGCTTGGGTGAGCTGAGATCCTTTTTTCCAGCCAGCTGCTTTCATTCTGGCCTGTGACAGAAAAGAAGTTTCTTTGTGGGCAGCGTGGCTATGGCATACTATAGTTTAGGAGGGGGTGCTAGCTGTCTGGATGCTGCTCCTGCTTGCACTACTCTCTGACGTAGCCACTGTTTCCTTTTGTGCTACACTCCTACTCTGCCCATGCTTCTGGCACTCCTCCTGAGAGACCAACCATTCCAGCATCTGTTTCATCTGTGTGAGATACTTGGACTCCAGGGCAACATTCCTTTTCATCCAGGGACCAAGTAGTATAGCAAGCTTGTATATGTTGTCTTCCATCAGAAGTGTCCGTTTTTCATGTACTTGATTCTGCAAGTTGTCCACAAACTGCAAAACCTCTGCTTTCATTCTGATATCCAGCCGGTAGCCCTCTAACTTTTCCAATATACAGATTACTATTGGGATCACATCACCAAAGTGATGCCTCTGAAACGCATGTTCTCTGTGGTGTCCTTGAAGGGCTGCAGGACATCTACCAACTGCCTCATGACGGCCCAATCTTGATGCCCCAGGTGGTAATTCATAAGTATGCCTAGTTAAGAACATAAGAACATGCCATACTGGGTCAGACCAAGGGTCCATCAAGCCCAGCATCCTGTTTCCAACAGTGGCCAATCCAGGCCATAAGAACCTGGCAAGTACCCAAAAACTAAGTCTATTCCATGTAACTATTGCTAATGACAGTGGCTATTCTCCAAGTGAATTTAATAGCAGGTAATGGTCTTCTCCTCCAAGAACTTATCCAATCCTTTTTTAAACACAGCTATACTAACTGCACTAACCACATCCTCTGGCAACAAATTCCAGAGTTTAATTGTGCATTGAGTAAAAAAGAACTTTCTCCGATTAGTTTTAAATGTGCCCCATGCTAACTTCATGGAGTGCCCCCTAGTCTTTTTACTATCCGAAAGAGTAAATAACCGATTCACATCTACCCGTTCTAGACTTCTCATGATTTTAAATACCTCTATCATATCCCCCCTCAGTCGTCTCTTCTCCAAGCTGAAAAGTCCTAACCTCTTTAGTCTTTCCTCATAGGGGAGTTGTTCCAGTCCCCTTATCATTTTGGTAGCCCTTCTCTGTACCTTCTCCATTGCAATTATATCTTTTTTGAGATGCGGCAACCAGAATTGTACACAGTATTCAAGGTGCGGTCTCACCATGGAGCGATACAGAGGCATTATGACATTTTCCGTTTTATCCACCATTCCCTTTCTAATAATTCCCAACATTCTGTTTGCTTTTTTGACTGCCGCAGCACACTGAACCGACGATTTCAATGTGTTATCCACTATGACACCTAGATCTCTTTCTTGGGTTGTAGCACCTAATATGGAATCCAACATTGTATAATTATAGCATGGGTTTTTTTCCCTATATGCATCACCTTGCACTTATCCACATTAAATTTCATCTGCCATTTGGATGCCCAATTTTCCAATCTCACAAGGTCTTCCTGCAATTTATCACAATCTGCTTGTGATTTAACTACTCTGAACAATTTTGTGTCATCTGCAAATTTGATTATCTCACTCGTCGTATTTCTTTCCAGATCATTTATAAATATATTGAAAAGTAAGGGTCCCAATACAGATCCTTGAGGCACTCCACTGTCCACTCCCTTCCACTGAGAAAATTGTCCATTTAATCCTACTCTCTGTTTCCTGTCTTTTAGCCAGTTTGCAATCCATGAAAGGACATCGCCACCTATCCCATGACTTTTTACTTTTCCTAGAAGCCTCTCATGAGGAACTTTGTCAAACGCCTTCTGAAAATCCAAGTATACTATATCTACCGGTTCACCTTTATCCACATGTTTATTAACTCCTTCAAAAACGTGAAGCAGATTTGTGAGGCAAGACTTGCCCTGGGTTAAGCCATGCTGACTTTGTTCCATTAAACCATATCTTTCTATATGTTGTGTGATTTTGATGTTTAGAACACTTTCCACTATTTTTCCTGGCACTGAAGTCAGGCTAACCGGTCTGTAGTTTCCCGGATTGCCCCTGGAGCCCTTTTTAAATATTGGGATTACATTTGCTATCCTCCAGTCTTCAGGTAAAATGGATGATTTTAATGATAAGTTACAAATTTTTACTAATAGGTCTTAAATTTCATTTTTTAGTTCCTTCAGAAGTCTGGGGTGTATACCATCCGGTCCGGGTGATTTACTACTCTTCAGTTTGTCAATCAGGCCTACCACATCTTCTAGGTTCACCTTGATTTGATTCAGTCCATCTGAATCATTACCCATGAAAACCTTCTCCATTACGGGTACCTCCCCAACATCCTCTTCAGTAAACACCGAAGCAAAGAAATCATTAATCTTTCCGCGATGGCCTTATCTTCACCAAGTGCCCCTTTAACCCCTCGATCATCTAATGGTCCAACTGACTCCCTCACAGGCTTTCTGCTTCAGATATATTTTAAAATGTTTTTACTGTGAGTTTTTGCCTCTACAGCTTCCTTCTTTTCAAATTCTCTCTTAGCCTGTCTTATCAATGTCTTACATTTAACTTGCCAGTATTTATGCTTTATCCTATTTTCTTATGTTGGATCCTTCTTCCAATTTTTGAATGAAGATCTTTTGGCTAAAATAGCTTCTTTCACCTCCCCTTTTAACCATGCCGGTAATCATTTTGCCTTCTTTCCACCTTTCTTAATGTGTGGAATACATCTGGACTGTGCTTCTAGAATGGTATTTTTTAACAATGACCACGCCTCTTGGACATTTTTTACTTTTGTAGCTGCTCCTTTCAGTTTTTTTCTAACAATTTTTCTCATTTTATCAAAGTTTCCCTTTTGAAAGTTTAGCACGAGAGCCTTGGATTTGCACACTGTTCCTCTTCCAGTCATTAAATCAAATTTGATCATATTATGATCACTATTGCCAAGCGGCCCCACCACCGTCCGTTACCTCTCTCACCAAGTCCTGTGCTCCACTGAGAATTAGATCTAAAATTGCTCCCTCTCTCGTCGGTTCCTGAACCAATTGCTCCATAAAGCTATCATTTATTCCATCCAGGAATGGGTGTCTGCTGCACCACTAATCTCTGCAGCAACAGGTACGTTGAATTCTAACAGATGTCAATATCAACAATGAGGCGCTTGAGAGGTATTCTGATTTCCTCTTGCTTCTCTCAGAGAAGCTGCCCTGCTTTTACACTTCTTTGGAAGTTCCCCACAATTTTCCTGCACTTCTCTAAAAGCTCTGCCAAGTACTCATTCTGATAGGTCTTGGACCTCAGCCTCAGGGAATCTTTCACTACCAGGTACAGAATGTGTGCAAAACATCAGATTCCCTCTAATTCCTCCATCATGTATTGCCTTAACAATGTTTGTGCCATTGTGACAATGAAACCTGCATTTGAACTCTTAGCTCTCCTGTCTGTCAACTCTCCAATAACTCTCTCTCTCTCTCTCTCATTGCTGATAGAATGCTTGCTGAGGTATGGGACTCATCCATTCACTGAGTGTGCAGCAAAGCCCACCTGCACTAGGGTTGCCAACTGGCTCCAGATTTTCAGGTCATGTTGATCCAGTCCTGGTTTTACCCCATTGCATGCTGGGACTTATTCTGATTTTCCTATTACCTACCCTAAGAAAATCAAGATTATAAGTATCTGCATGCAGGGGAGTAAAACCAGGACTGGATCAACCTTTCCTGAAAATCTGGAGCCAGTTGGCAACCCTAACCTGCACCCTATTGCTCCATCCCTGCTAGAGCTGCTGCCTGCCTCTACCCCTGCCAGATCACACCAGTGTGCAGCCAGGGAGAGATAAGAGTGCATAGCATATATGGAGGTCCAGATGTTAGTGGTGAAATGCACGCTACTCCTCTCTACCTTAGCCAGTAGAATCTAGGTGCAACTATGGCAACTTTTTGTATAGGCTGGGGATGACTACTCTATTAAAGAAGATCCTGAAGGGGACTTTGTAATGTAGGAATGCCAGCTTTATATAATGCAGAAAGCCTTCAATCTCTACTACCTGCAAGGGCTGGCTATCAAGGACAATCATTTCAGCAATGCTCCTTGTTATAGCTTTTGCTGCTTTCTGTATCTTAACCTAGGACATTGCTATCAAATACCAACCCATTTCCTGCATGGTAGCTTGTTGTTTCTGATGCTTGGCAGAGAGCTGCTGGCCTGCCACCTGACTGCTGGAAGGGGTCAGGGGATCAGCTTGGGGAACAGTCTTTCTTTTTTCCACCACTTTCCCCTGACTGAAAGAAGGGATCCCCAGGCTACTACTAGTACTTCAACCCTCCCCAGATGCCAGTACTAGTGGGTATTGTGCTGCTTCTGCAGATTACAGTGCATATCACTGTTTGTTAGGTGCCCCGTTTGCTTCCGTCGATTGGCATCCTTTGCACAATGATTACATTTCGCAAAGCGAGGGTCCTCCCTAATTTTGAAGTGTCTCCAGATCATGGATGTCTTCTGTGATCCTTTCTCTATATCCTTAGTGGAGGATGCTGGCACTGGAGCTCCAATAGAGAGTGGACTCTGAGGAAGAATGCCTGGGGCATCAGTCGCGATATCTACCTGTGCTGCCTGCTCTTCAGCACTATCCTTATTTGCTCTATCTTCCCCATCAATGAACTGGAAGATGCTAAGATACTACTGCATACACCTCCCAAATTTTCCTCTTCCAGTATACCTTCAATAACTTCTGATTCAAGCAAGCTAAGAAAAGACTCTTCATCTGAATCAGTGGAGGAAATTATTGCCTTCACTACTTCATCTCTGGTGATGCTGTTTTGGAGCATTCTTGTTCTTCTAATCCTTTCACCTTGCTGCTGCACTCTGCTTGCGAATAGTCTGCCACCTTTTCCCTCTTTTCCAAAACAGAATGGAGTGAAACATGCTCAATGTTATCTGCACTCTGCAGTGGCATATGCACAGTTCTATATGCCAGTTTCTTCTGGATAAAGCTGGCTTCTATGGCCTTATTAGTTCTGAAGAAATCCCACTTCAACTTAGGTGCATGTGGCAGACCTTCCCAGTCTGGCCACCAGATGTCACTGTCCCTGAATTTTAGCACTCTAGTAAGAAGTCTTCCATACCCCTCAGTCCCTCTCATCTGCAGGGACTGGATTGGATGTTTGAGCACTTTATTTAGCCCAGCCATTTTAGAACACTTTGGAGGAATCAGTTTGAGGAAGCAGTTGAAGATTTGTACACTTGGGTGAGGCCTCCCAGTTTCACCCAAATTGAGTTTCTGTTAGAAGTGATACCTCATTGTGCACTCCTTGCCCGAGGGTCCGTCTACTAATTTGCAGAAAGAGAGATTTTTAAGCCTGATACTCTTTAGGGGCAAAAGACCTAGGTGGGCAAGCACTAGTGTTGGAGCCTCTGCGAGAGACAGTGAAGGCTGAAGAGCTATCCAGTTTAACTTTTGAACTATAATTTAGACTTGAGCTGAGTGGGGATTTTTGGATCCCCCTTCCCCACTGGGATTGCAGAGCTGAGAACTAGCCTGGTCCCACAGACATTTTCACAAGAGAAGTCCCCCAGAAATATTAATAAACTAAGGATGGAAGTACAAGATTGGGAGACCCCAACTGGATTTCCACACACCAACACCAAGGGACTATGACAGGCTGGGTGACCGAGGAAGAAGATGAACTAAGGATATTTGCAGTAAAGTTGGGGACCCGTCTACGTCTACTAGGATTCCATGGGTCAGCCACTGGGAGTGTTTGTACAATAAAAATCACCATGGGCTCTACTCAGAGGTCTGATTAAAGGACACCTACCTACATAGGAAAATCATTAATGTATCAGTCAATGTAAATTCACACTTCTAGACAAGGGGATTTAATTTATGATTACAAATCAGTAAACTTATTTTAATACCCAGATCCTAGTCCTGTCTGAGTTATTACAGTCTCTCCCCTCATGAGAAGCACCAATACAGTATGTACACACTGGGAATCTTTTAACATCATCTAGGCCACAAGCGAGAGCTTACCCCTATAAAAAGATCCCACCCAGGGATTGAGAGTCAAGCATGGGATGGAGTTGCTAGCTGGAGCAGCCCCTGAAGATAAATAAATTAGTTTGTGTGCCCTTGGGATTAAAAGCCCCACTAAGGGTTACATGCAGGACTACTTTCAATCTGGCCAATTTTGAAAAAAATTCCCTTACATTCTCTACCTTTCCCAATCCCTGTATGATTGATTATGTCACTGGGGATGTGGATATTAAAATGATTTAATATTTCTCAGTGGTGCCGTAATGCCTGCTGACTCTGCTACGCTAATGTGTGTTTGCAGGGAACACAGAGACACTGCTGCATTGAGCGTCACATTGTGTGCACTAGTTCTCTGACACGGATGAGCTTAGTGACAGGCTTCACAACACAGCTTCAGTCTCTGCCCTGCCCTCAGTGTTCGCCTTGTGCCCACTGTCTACACTATTCACTGCCCAGGCAGAGACAAAAGTAGTAGCAGCTCTGCAAGCAATTCTCCAATCTACTTCCAGTCACCACAAAGGAAAAAAAAAGAACAGCAAGCATCACAAGTCTGCTTTCGCTGACACAGAGCTTCTGATGCAGTGCTGCCTGCCTGACTGCTTTCCGCTATTGTGTTACTGGCACAGTGACAATCTAAAATGGGCAGCAGTGTAAAATTTGTTTGGGAAAAGTAAACCTAGAACTTAGAGTGTGCTCAAATAGTGTATTCCTTCATCGACAATGCCTTCAGAAGGAATGCACAGCAAATCTCTGATGTGCTCAAGATCAGAGTCACTGTATCTGGTATGGAGCGATAGGTTGGATTGGAAAATGCCCTCGTTGTGATACATCATCCTTGTTGTCTCATTGACATCATGTCCGTTCTACCCATGTCTGCTGGCTGTGTTACGAGCGCGCGCGGGCGTCTCGGGCGGGTGGTGAGCCCTTGGGCCACGGCAGGACCCCAGGAGGAGCCCAAGGCCACACCGTGGGAGGTGAGCTGAGCAGGCATGGTGAGCCAGGCAGGCAGGAACAGAAGCAGGGAGTCCGACCCTCAGCCGGACCTGCATGCCCATGGTAGCCAACACGGGGAAGTTGACTAATGAACGGTCCTCCGACTGTTCCCGGCCCTTTCGGACCTGCCGCAGGGAACGGCAATGGGCAGCAGGCCGGACAGAGGCGAGGGCAGACAGAGTCCTTAAACAGAAGACATCAGATGGGGCAGAAGCAGGCTGAAGCAAGACGGAGACATCAGGACAAGGGCTGAAGCGAGACACAGGAAAGGTCCAGGCGAGCAGGAACTCCGATGCTGGGATACTCACATCCGAAGCCCCCTCGGCTGGCAGAAGCTCAAGAGCCCGTGGGACGAATCCCTCCTGTTGGCCACTCCAGGGCCCAACAGGACAGAAGGCTCAGGAACCAGGTCAAGGCAGAGACAGGTAGACATCCGGACAAGGGCTGAAGCAGACACTGGAGACAAGGCTGGACAGGAACATTGCACTGTCCATCAGGGCGCCCTACTCAGCCCACCCGTGGGACTGAGTCACGGACCACCCTGTCCCAGACGCGCCCTACACAGCCCAGGAAGGCTGGTCGCGGACCACGCTGAGAAGGAGGGTGCGGGGAAGACCCAGGCGAAGAGGAACTCCGATGCTGGGATACTCACATCCGAAGTCCTTACGGCTGGCAGGCAGAGGAACAAACATCAGGCAAAGACACTGGACTAGGAACCATGGAAGACCTGGATCAGCACAGTTACAGCCAACTGTAAGGCCTGATCGAAGGCCGAAGACAAGCAGGAGTCGGTGTCACGGACCGGAGTCAAGGCAGGCTGAAGACATGCAGGAGTCGGAGTCACGGACCGGAGTCAAGGCAGGCTGAAGACAAGCAGGAGTCGGAGTCACGGACCGGAGTCAAGGCAGGCTGACGACAAGCAGGAGTCGGAGTCACGGACCGGAGTCAAGGCAGGCTGACGACAAGCAGGAGTCGGAGTCACGGAGGACCTGGATCGGGAGAGGCCACAGGCAACTGTGTAACCCAATCCGAAGGCCGAAGACAAGCAGGAGTCGGAGTCACGGACCGGAGTCAAGGCAGGCTGACGACAAGCAGGAGTCGGAGTCACGGAGGACCTGGATCGGGAGAGGCCACAGGCAACTGTGAAACCCAATCCGAAGGCCCGGTGCAAGTGAACAGACAGTCCTTAAGTACTGGAGGTAGAAGGCAACTACCTGGGAGGAGCTTGCCAGGACCGCCCACCGCTGGTCCTATAACTAGGGTAGAGAGCTGCGGGCCAGCCCCTAGGGAAGGGCGTCGCCCAACAGGAAGTCCAAACACTGAGGCTGCAAGCCACCGGCATGCCTCAGGAGCAGCTAGGCCTCTCAGGCCCTGGAGCAAGTCCTGGATGATGCGCAGGCGAGGCCCTGGCTTCAGAGCGGCCTCTGGAGGAAGGTAAGAGACCTCCTGCAGCGCAGCAGCAGGGGGGATCGCAACAGGCTGGCTGTTTTATACTTTGTATCAGTTCCTAACCGTACACCTGTTGCTCTTCTATTGATTTCTGAGTCCATTGGCTTTAATGTTTTCTTATGTTCTTATGTTCTAATGGCTTATGGAACTCATTCTATTGAAAGTTAATGAAACAAATAGGATTCATTTAATTCAGGCAGCCCTCTCAATTCATTTTGGGGACCCCTTAAAGAAACAAATTGAACCCTATTCATTTATTTTTACCCATTTGTTTGAAACTAATGCACGTCCCTATCTGCATAGAAATTCATCTAAATATTCAACAATCATGTGAAGTTGAACTGAAATCAAATGATAACATTCAGGCCAGAAGTGGGATAGGAATTTGGGAACCCATTCTTAAATTGCTTGAACTCAAAACTGAGAGAGAGGGGGTGGAGATTGTAGTTTTTCTGTTCATAATCTACAGAAAGCTAGCAGAAAGAATGTCAGAGTGTTCTGCAGACACTAATGATATTGTGACATTGTGACAGTGTGACAGCAGCCCTGCAGGCATATTTTAAGTCCTGCTAATTGAATTGCCCCTGAGGCAGCTCTATGAGCGAAACTCGGCCAGAGTCGGGCATTGAAATAAAGGGCTTCTTCTGATCGTCCGATTCTCATTGTGTTTACTGTATCACAGCCAACTGGATCGGCTTCCGATTTTTTTTGGGTCTATCTCCTATAGAGTACATGAGTCTAAATGTGTTAAGTAAACATATAAGCCTTGATTTTGCTTATATTGCTTGCAATGATAATTTTCATTTTTTTATTTTCTTTTCAGCTCCAATCCCTCCTCCCCATCCCTGGGAGACCCTTTAGTTGTGTGGTTTTTGTTACACATGCCCATTCTAAATCACACAGCTCAGATGAGCAGTTTGTTTTATGTGTTTACATGAAAATACCATTTTGTTTTCTATTATCCATTCCTTTCAAATGAATGCACATCCCTAGTTTCCAGAAGCTCGAGGAGATGTGCATGGATAGACTGCTGTTGAATATCAATTCCTATTACTCTGCTCTAGAAACACAGGACTCCTTTGCAAGAAAATATGAATGCACAGTCGTCAATTTTTATTTATGTATTTATTTTGCTAGATCCTGGTTAGCCAGCTTTCCAGGACTTTATCTTTTAAATTATTATTAATGCATCTTAGGTTTCTCACAACTGCTCTTGGAGTTTATCTCAGCAGTTGTAGCTGAAGAAAACATGGAGCTCACCATTTTCCTGTATATTGTTCATACTTTCAGATATTGCTCTCTTCTTTGACCATGAATAAAGCCTGAGGATCCATAAAAATAAAGATAGCGGCTGCTGATTTCTGCACAGCCTGTAAGTGGCTGGAGCTAGGAGGTGCTGCTCATTGTGGCTGCCTGGAGAGTGAATGCATGAAAGGACACAGTTCTTTGGCAAATACACAATTAGCAAAAAAAGAATTCCTCTTTCATTTGAAGCCTTTCTACAGGACTGCTGTTGTGAAGAGCTTAGAGTGATGGCACAAGTAATATACATCAATTTCAAGCTGCAGAGGGCTATATGTGAAACAAAAGAAAATTCTGAGAAGACCTAGCAGCAAGTCAACTGCTTTTGATTCCCAGCATGTTAGGTACTCATATCTGTTAAAAGCATCATATGAACAAAACCTAATTCTGATCCAGTCAGAGAAGCAGGGAAGCACTACTGCAATATTCTTTGCCATTAATGCCAAAAGAAGATAATATTTCCTGTCCCGTTCTCCTTATCAGATTTTTAAAGTAGTAAGAGCTATAAAGGGGTTTTATGACTATTGATTTACCTATTTTGAAGCAGGAAAGGAGGCAGAGGGGAATAGTTATTTGGGCAGACTGGTGAATAAAAATATTTGATGTTCAAAGCAGAAGCTGTGAGGGAAGCAAAATAGGGGTGATAGAGTAAAAATGAGTATTTAATGAAGTATTTTGGGCATGCCTTACTCCAAGTCATAGGAAGCCCAATTTTTAGTAGTCCAAGTCACCAAATATGCATGTAAGTAGGCTCATGGAGATTTGTGCTAGTGTTTTACAAACTGAGTGGTGGGAGTTGCATCATTTATAGAATGTGGCATATTTCTGGTTTGAAAGTATGCATGTATATTTCCGTATGCATGTATATTTGTAATGCAGCATAAGACATACTTTCTCTAACCTTTTTCTAAAATTAAAAGCATTTATTTTGCACGAGTAATAATTATAACATCTTTGTGTAATAACTGAGTTATATGTGGGCATGTACAGTATATTTAATAAAGAATGTGCATATTCTGCTTTGAAAATATTTGTATGCATATTTACAATCACCTGTTTGTGTTGCGCTGGGATGGGAAGAGCGCTAGGGGGCAAGAGGTATGTGCCCCTGTGGTAGGACATACCTCGTCTGGGAGTGGAGACGGCCAGACGCCTGCCGACCTGCACGCCTTGGTGAGACCAACCACTCAAGGTTGGTCTCTGAGTGTCCTCCGACTACTCCAAGCCCTTTTGGACCTGCCACAGGGAGCAGCAGAGGCAGCAGGCCAGACATGAGGCAGGACGCAAGGTAGACGAAAGCCAAAGGCACTGGAGCTTGGATCTTGGAATGAAGATGAAGACTTGGAATTCACACATGAAGGAGACGGAGGTAAGAGCAAGGAGCTCCGAAGACCCAGACACAGTTCAAGGAAGAAGCTCGGAGACGGGACTCAGAGCCAGGTACCCAGAGATGGGACTCTGAGCTGGAGCACTGAGGCGGGACTCAGTGAAAGGGAGGTTAAAAGCCGGGATCAACAGGAGACTTGTGCAGCCAAGGAGACAAGGACGTCAGGAACACTTGGAAGATGGAACATTAGGACCACTTGGAAAACAAAGCATCAGGACCACTTGGAAGACGAGACATGGAATCCAGAGACCAGGAATGCCAGGCAGGAGCAGGAAGCGGAGGAGTCCTAGGGAGGACCAGTCCCAGATGACTAGCTTTTTGCCAAGGCACTGAAGGAATGGCTGAAGAGCCCTTTTGTAGGGCTGACGCTGCAAATCCCTGGGAGGAGCTACCAGGTGGACCACACCTCCCTGTCCCTTTAAGAAGGGGAGAGAGGCGCGGCCTCGCCCCTTAGGAGGGGCAGGAACCGGAAGTCTAGGACCCTGGACAGTGGCGTCCCTGCCGCTGCTGTGCAGGAGAAAGCTGGGCCTCACGGCAGGCCCTGATGGGCAGCAGCGTGCTGCCGCTGAAGGAAGGAGTTCCGGGGCGGCCTCCTGGCTGCAGGAAAGGTCCTGGCTGCTGAGGCCTCCAGGCCGCATCAAAGGGAATGATGAAGGCAAGATGGTGGTCTGCGGGCCATGAGGTGATGGCGTCTGCAGCCTCCGTGCCGCGGGACAGGCCCCGGCTGCTGCGGCCTCTGGGCCGCGCAGGTAAGAGGCGGCTCGCAGCTCCTGCCACAGGCCAAATCGCAACAGTACTCCCCCCTCAAAGGGGGTCCCCTCCTTCGGGAAGTCGAAAACCAGGCACAGTCCAAGGGAGAACAAGCTGGGAATGGAAAGGGCAACACCGAAACAAGCAACAGACAAAGGGACAATGGAACACGGAAACAAGCAAGGAACAAGAGGAACACAGAAACAAGCAAGGAACAAGAGGAACACAGAAACAAGCAAGGAACAAGAGGAACACAGAAACAAGCAAGGAACAAGAGGAACACAGAAACAAGCAAGGAACAAGAGGAACACAGAAACAAGCAAGGAACAAGAGGAACACAGAAACAGGCAAGGAACAAGAGGAACACAGAAACAAGCAAGGAACAAGAGGAACACAGAAACAGGCAAGGAACAAGAGGAACACAGAAACAGGCAAGGAACAAGCAAAGAACATGGAAACCCAGGAACAAGCACAGAAACAGGAAACACAGGAACAAACACGGAAACAGGAACAAAGAAACAAGGAAGCAAACAAAGGAACAAGGAACAATGGAAAACACAAAGGAACAGAACAAGGAAACACGGAAACAGAGCAAGAAAACACGGAAACAGGGCAAGGAAACAGAGCAAGGAAACAGTGGAGCCAAGAAACAGCGGAGCCAAGGACAAGGAACAGCAAAGCAAGGAACAAGGAACAGCAGAGCAAAGAACAGCGGAGCACAAGGAACAGCAGAACAAACAAGGAACAAAGGGACAAACAAGGAACAAAGGAACAAACAAGGAACAAAGGAATTCGGGGACTTCAAGGAGACTCGGGAGGCCCCAACGGGTGGCTGCGTGCTGCCGCTGAAGGAAGGAGTTCCGGGGCGGCCTCCTGGCTGCAGGAAAGGCCCCGGCTGCTGAGGCCTCTGAGCCGCATCAAAGGGAACGACGACGGCAAGATGGTGGCCTCCGGGCCATGAGGTGATGGCGTCTGCTGCCTCCATGCAATGGGACAGGCCCCAGGTGCTGCGGCCTCTGAGCCATGCAGGTAAGAAGCGGCTCGTGTCTCCTGCATGGAGCTCTTCTAACTTTAAAGGGCCAAGTGCGGGAAACTCACGGGCGGCGCCCTATTCTGACGTCATCTAAACCCAGTATATATAGAAGGGCTCAGCCCCTAACCCAGTGCCTTGACAATCGGGCTGTTTCATGGCTGCCTGTTCAGTGGCTCGTCAGAACCCACTCCTGGTTGACTGCATCCTGGGACTTCCGTTCCGTCCGGTGTCCGTTTCCATGGTGGATGGGGCCCAAATTTGACAAGCACCTCGTTCGGGTCATACACTCCAGTGTTTTCTAGTTTGCCTGTTCCAGTGTCTCCTGTTACTTCATTTCTCTTGGTAGTACCCTTCAGACTGATCTCACGGTACTGACCTTTGCTTGCTCTTGACCACATCTGTCTGCCACCTGGAACTGACCTCTGCCTGTACACTGACCACTGCTGATCGCCGCCTAGAACTGACCTCTGCCTGTACACTGACTACTCCTGATCGCTGCCTGGAACCGACCTCTGCCTGTATACTGACCACTCCTGATTGCTGCCTGGAACTTGACCTTTGCCTGATCTGACTACGCCCGTACTGATTACAGGTACTGACCCCTGCTTCGGCTGACCATTCTGGACTGATACTCTGGCCTTGATCCTCGCTATCCACTCAGACACTCTATTCTGGCCTCCTGCGACCTCTGGACATTCTTGCTTGGACATCGACCGTGCACCCTTGTTCGTGGTGGGCACTCCCCTGTGCTTCCTTTCTAGGAAACCCTGCGAGGCCCACCTAAGACCAGGCGGCCAGTGTAACCAAGGGCTCAACTTGCGGAAACCCCAGGTTGCTATTGGCGAAGCTCCAGCTAGCTTCTGTCTCCTCCTGTGCTCCACCTCCTGGTGGCAGGCGCTCTCTGGGTCCGACCAGAGGGCCGAACCAATCCTGCACCAGGCCAGGGGTCCACCTCCAGTTAGTAGGTGCAAAGCACATTGATAAGTTTGGAAATGTATACTCATATACCACTTGTAACCCCTCATCTAGTGTTCCAACATGGGATCTCCACGGGACACATCTCAAACAAAGGTAAAGTTGTTCAGATCCTCTTATGGTGCAATTAAAATCTTAGAGATTAATTTTAAAAGCATTGCTCTCGCAAAAATGCCCACATGCGTGTGCATGTGGACCACAAGTCAGCAACGTGGATTTTAAAAAGCCGCAAATTACGCACAGATTCACCTGAGTGCACATGAGGAAGGGGGGGGGGGGGGACAGAAAAGGGGCGGGAAATGGGTGGGGCCATCACTTACGCACATAACTCCGTATTTTAAAAACAAAACCTGCATCTCGCATATGCAAGATAGCCGCATAACTTTATTGCTACTGCTGAGGAGCAAGTCTGTAGATCTCGAGTTTTAGGGCTTATAGGACAGGGTGAGGCATGTGGGTCAACTGGGCAGTGTACAGGATGAAGAACCACAAGGGTCTGAAAGATCTCGATATTAACTGGACAAATTGGTGGAGTAATTGGAAAACTTGGAAAGTGGCTTGCAAATGCATGTTTTAAAATCCACTTATATACCCGCATAAAAGCCAGCAAAGTCCTATAGTTGACATGTGCACTAACTGTGCTCAAGTAGCCTCTTAAAATCAGGAGCATACTTATGTGTGATTGATGTGTTTTAAAATATATGTGTGCTGAGCGCACACGATTAAAAGTTCCAGCGTATCTTCTTTCGCCATCTTTGGCGCGGGATAGCCATTGCTCCTACCATGTGACAGAGGCCAGCCAATGGCACAGATAGCCCTTGTCACATGGTATTTATTTATTTATTTATTTAACATTTTTCTATACCGACCTTCATGGTTAAAATACCATATCAGGACGGTTTACATCGAACAGGGGTAAAATAACTAGATAAAGGAAAAAAACAAAGTTACATTAAAACGAGGACTGTGAACTTGGAAGCTTAGGAAGCTAGAAGAAAAATATAAAGTTAAGCTAAAGGGAGAGAAACAAATTCCGGACTAGAGGTAGTCCAGACTAGAGATAGTCCACATGTTAGAGTCGGTATCCATGCTATCCAGGTATTCAGAGGAGGGGTGGATCCATTAATCATGAGTAGATAACGCCTAATGTGTAAGGGCAAATGTGTAAGGGCAAAGGGCCATTGGCGCCATTTTGATTAGTGGCAGCCGACGGCCCAAGAGGGGGACATCGCTCCCGGGACCCCCGCTGGACCACCAGAGACTTTAGGCAAGTTTTGGGGGGTTGGGAGGGTGGGGGATTGTAAATAATTAGATCTAAAGGGTCAGGGTGGGGGTTTTTTTTTGGCTAAGGGACATCCAAAAAAAAAAGTCCGGACTGCGGGAAATGATACCGAACCGGAACCGATTCCGGCACCCGATTGCCATCTCTAACAGTTACAAGTGAGGTGAACTTACCAGCTCCTGCTTATGTGGTGACATTACCCATTTTTCTACCCCAATTTGCATTAACTCCTCCCACGTGCTTAACACATTTGAAATTTGCATGCTAACTTGCGTTGTGATATTTATCATGTGCGTTAGACCCATTTAACATGCTTTTGGGCCCTAACACATTTTGATGTAAGTCAGCTCTTCCCCAGAAGACCCACATCCTGCCCACCACTTAGCTGGCTAACTGTTTAGTGGGATAACTAGGTATCTGGCCAAGTCATGGATAATCAGTGGGGTCAGATATTCAGCCATGGCTGCTTAGCCAGATAAGTCTTAACTTATTCAGCTAAGTAGCACTGAATATCACCCTCCTTGTATTTGACTGCTATTTTTGCCTAGAGGCCAAAAACACTAGAGGTGAATTGACTTTTATAAAAATATTGTTTTTTTTATTAGTAGTTTTCAAAGGAATTTGGCAGGGTAACTAAGCAGTTACCTGGATAAAGTCCCTTGGCTGAAAACTGCCCTCCTCTGAGTGGCTAAATTTAGCCAATGAGTTCTACCAAATGGCTGGATTTTGATGTGGACAAAAAAGTTGGGGCCAAAGATGGGATAGAGGATTTCATTTTGAAATCTCCACATGTACTTTCCCATGTGTACTTTGCATCTGTGATAAAGCAGGTGCAAATTCCGTGGGTACTTTTGTATGCATAGTCTTTGTCATCCCAAATTTTTAAAGCAAAACACTGTGGGCCAGGAGTCTGCAAGTAGAAAATATATTTTGATTCTGATCAAAATGGTATGAAAATATTTCTACTGAGTTTGCATGTCTGCAGTGTGCAAAGCAAGTACAACCCAGGGTAGAGATCCAGGTGATACTCCAGGTGAAAACAGAGATCCAGAGTTGGAGTGAAGGCACGTGACTGCCGCTCCGAATCTTTCACAGGACCAAGATGGCCGCCACATAAGACGTGTGTAAGGAGCTCTCTCCGTGTCGGTCTGTGATTTTCTGTATTACCTCTAAATTATCTTTGAAATTTGAACATTTCACCATGCCACATACAAAACGAAATGCTCAACTTAAAGAAAATGTTACCATTAAGGAAGAAGGATTTCAACAAGTGAAAATAGAGAGCTTATTTGAACAAACCCCGAAAATGCCGGAGGCGAGGGTCGCTGGGAGAGAGATCCAGGAGCTCGGACTACTCTCCATGGCTGAAGAGATTTCGCTTAGCCCGGGGGCACCTGAGACACTGACGCTGCTGAAAGGTCAGACGGGGGTAGAGGAGGAGGAAACATCATGAGCTCTGGAGTTGAGGAGGAGAGAGCCACTTCCCCCTGAGTCTGACGGTGAGTCAGTGATCAGAGGAGATGAAGGAGCAATGGAGGGAGTGGCTACCTCCACACCTGAACCCCAAATGGCTGAATCGGCTCGGGACATCATGGGAAACAAACCACTCCAAGACCTGGTAAATTTGCAATCAAAAAATGTATTCTCTTTGCAAAAACCCCCAGTAGTAACATTGGATACTTTATGGAAAACAAAGGTTTCTATTGAATCGGCCATTACAACGCTAACTCAGGCATTTTTGGATTTGAATAAAAGGGGATTGAATACGGAAAAAATAACGAACGTACAACAAGAGAAAGTGGTGAAGTTGGAGGAAAAGATTGCAACAATTGAAAATATTCAGGGTAACTTAATAAAATCTGAGGTAATTACAGAGAGAAAGTTTGAGAATACAGAGAATACTCTTCGTTATCTAAATTTACAGATAGTGAATTTTCCCATGGTGAAAAGACTGTCTCCAGTTGAAATGTTTAAAGAATATTTAATTGAATGCTTAAAGATTCCTAAGGAAATAACTCCTGTTATCACCAAAGTTTTTTTCATTTCAAAGAAGAGTTTGCCATCTATGGGTGTAGAGGAAATACAAGAACAACAGTCATTGAATGTCTCTGAGTTGATCGAGTTGTCAGCACAAACAGAAATTAAAACTAGAGGCACACTGCTAACAACATTTGCCTTTGAACAAGATAGGAATCTTGTACTAAAATTTTTCTTCAGGAAGAACTGCTCAGTATCATGGGCAAAGTGTTTTGGATATATCCGGACATTGTCCGTTCCACGCAGGAACGAAGGAGAACATTCTTGCTCATGAGACCTGAGGTGATAGATAGAGGTGCCAGTATGGTGTTGAGATATCCTCGTAAATGCCTTTTAAAATTTCAAGAGGATAAATATATCTTTTTTGAACCTGATCAACTAAGGGGCTTTCTGGATGGGAAGGGATGAAGTGCTATATCATATAGTAGGGGGAAAATGCCATATGTGATGGTTTATTCCTTTTATTTTGGATAAAGTTTGTATCGAGCTCCTTAATTACCTGAAAGTACATCTTGGTTCCAAATTTCCTGTATGTACAGAGATCTATGTATAAAATTAATTGTTTAATAATTTCCTTTGGAATGTAATAATGGACCTCTTATACCTTTTATATATGATGTAATACAGTGGTCCCCAACCCTGTCCTGGGGGCCCACCAGCCAGTCGGGTTTTCAGGATATTCACAATGAGAGAAAATTTGCATGTTCCGGAGGCAGTACATGCAAATTTTCTCTCATGCATATTCATTGTGGATATCCTGAAAACCCGACTGGCTGGTGGGCCCCCAGGACAGGGTTGGGGATCACTGATGTAATATATCTGAAATTGCATAAATTAAAAATTAAAAAAAAAAAAAAAGAAATCTTTCACAGTCCTTTGTGGCAGCCTTGCACAGTCCCTCTGCACTTGTGAGGATTAGGGCTCTCCTATGCTTCCTTTCCATTATTGTAACTAAAATCTAACTTCAAAATATTGCCGATAGCTTGCTATGAAACAAAATCTTCCCAAACTGTTTGAAGCCGCAAACTCAAAAAGTCCTCCATAGTACTCGCACTGTGATCTGCCTGCATAGGTATGTGGCACTAACGTTACTGTTTTGCGTGTTTTGCTCTTTCTATTATTAGGTCTTTATTTTTTGTATTCAGTAACCACAGGATGACACTATTAACTCTTCTATCCACTCATTAGTAACATGTAATAGCTAATCCATACCACTGTTACTTACTGTAATACCCTCAGTATGTTTAGTTACCTGCTCTGGCTATCAATCCAAACCCAGTGATTTATAACGTTTCAGATCGCCCTTTTTTGGCTGACAGCAAGACTCTGTGCTCTACGTTTTTGTAGATCCTGACATCATATGAGTGCTGTTTGGCTTCAGGCAATCAGATTTCAGTCCCCATTCTACTCTCCTGCTGTTCACATCAAGGCAGCAGCAGTACTCACTTAACATTCTTTACTTACTAATCTGAATTTAATAAATCCCTGAGGGCTGATACCAGCAACATTAATCTTACAAAAAAAATCTAGTCTCTATTTCTGAACTCCCATAACTAAAAAAAACTTGTTTTCTTGAAAATTAATTGTAATATTTAATGCCTTTTCGTTAACCTTTTTCTTTTATATCATTATTTAAAACTTTCTCCCTGAACATTTAATACTGATCTCATTCAGGTTTCAAATACATGTGAAATAAAAATATCCCTGTGTCAACTGTCTTTTTTTTTTTTTTTGCCAGATCCATTGAGTACAATAAGACCTCAGGAAAACTGTCAAAAGATTTATGTTACAGCTTCTTCCACATTAACCTAATATATGAGGCTTCACAAAAGCGAGATACCTGTCATTCAGAAGAAAAATGATTAAAAATGAAAGCCTATAGTAGCATTTGGTTCAATTAGCATAAGTCTATGGGGTAAATTGATATGGGAAATAAAACTTAAAAACTAGCTCAGTTACCCGCAGAGGGTCATTTTCAAAGGGACTTCTGCAGGTATAACAGTGTAAAATTGCCTTCTGCAGAACTGCTCGCCTGATATGCGGGTAAACTTGCATGTGGCTGTCATGTGTGCATTTAAGTTTACCTGGACTGAACAGTGGCATTCTTGGGGGCTGCGAATTGGGGAGGGATTTGGACTTATGCATATACGTTTGAAAATTAAAATGAATGCATATGCATTTTCCTGATAAAATTCTGTGCATCAAATGGCAGGTGCATTGGGGGGGGGGGGGGGGGGTAAATTTGGTCGGATGATTTTCAAAGTGGACTTAAGAGCGGAACCCTACCTTGAAAATTGATGTAACTTATGTGCGTATTTGCCTTGTACTTTGGGCACAAGGTTGCAAAACTACTCCCACGATGTCTACATCACTGAAAAGGACTCTTCATATCCTTTCTATTGATACTACACGTATCCCTCTAAAGCTCTCCTAGGCCGAGTCACAGCCAAATTAATAAATAACGATAAGTCAAAGTAATTCCAAGAAAAATAAATCCACCTACTCACATAAATGTAGTGAGCTGAGGCTCTATGAACAGTATAAGCTGGGAGTCAGTGGGTACTTGATTATCTCCAGTTCTGAATGAAATTGGATGACTAGTTCAAAAGATCAATATATATGATTTCAATGGAAAAGGGGGCCAGGGGTGGGGTGAGGTGAGGTGGGCGGCTAACTCTTGGAGGGTTTCATCCGAATAGTCACTGTTGGGTTGAGGTGGTCATTGTTGCGTGGAACATTTATTCTAATCTTTTACTTTCTTTGTGGGGCTGCCTCAATTGGCAGCCCTGGGGTGGGGAAGAGGGGGGGGGGGGGGGGGCGGGGATCAAGTTAGATGCCCGGTGACATTATTTTTTACTTAGTGCAATGTAGGTTTCAGCCACTGGGTCTTTTAAAGCGATGGAGGCCCCTTGTGTTGAGAGCTGCCATCGCACTTTGTAAAGGCCTTGGCCACGTTATTTTGTCTCATAGACTTTTACCATGAGGCAAAACAACACGGCGATACTAGAATGCCCCCCTGCGATACTGAGTCCCTTCTGCGATAAAATATAGTGGCTTAGTGAATCCTTAGCCAGATAAGTCTAAATATTGACAGTTTTCTGGCTAAGGGCCTCATTTACTAAGCATTTTCCCATAGACACAGAATGGGAAAAAAAGCCATAGTAAATCAGGCCCTGAGTTAGATAGATGAGTAGCTTCTCCCCTTTATGCCCCCATCCCATCCGCATTCGGATAACTGCTTAGCCAGATATGTAGTTATCCAGCTAAATGGGGGCCATTCAGAGTGGCCAGTTATTCAGCCGCTATGGCTTAGCCAAATGAGTCCTAACTCATCCAGTTAAGTGGCGCTGAATATTGGGCCCAAGGTGATTTCAAGACTTTAGGGAATGGGCTCAAGTATCAGGCAAGAACAGTAGCATTTTCAGAGGTATTGCCTGTTCATGGGAGATGAAAGGCTTGGTTGGGTTGCCAGCTTTACAAGTTTCAACCCACAGCAGCGGGGATATGGCTGCACTGTGCTTCCTGGAAGGCATGGGGAAACCTGCATAGAGCCAGCAGTTGCAACTCTAAAGAGGACAGAGTAGGGCTGGGAGTGGGGTCCATGTAGGAATTTGATGTACTTTAGGAAGGGGCACATAAAATCACTGCTGGGCAGACTAGATGGGCCTATTGGGCTTTTATCTGCTGTCATTTCTATGTAAAGCCAAGGGGAAAACAGCATACCCTCTCCACTCAGATGTTTTAAGGCAGGGACCACACAGAAAACATTTAGCTGAAGTTATTGCTGCTCAAGGAAGCGCCACCGTTTACTGAATGAAGGCTTCAATTTTCACATTAGGATGCTTATTCATTCGTTTTGTTGAATAATCAAGATATATCCTTTATGTATGCGTTATTTATTCAATGGGGGTTACTTTTCTCTCTTATCAGGGTTTAGATTAGGATCGAATCATATTTTGAGTCTATATTGTGCTAAAATGCAGATCATCTTAGGGGTTAACAAACTTTTTTTTCAGCACTTGTAGGACTTCATTTTCTAAACCTTTTTAACCCACGTATTGTCTAGAGGATAAAGCTTAGTAAACTGGCCCATTTTTTGAGCACATCAGCATGATACTTTATTGTATTCCCAATATGGGCATGTGAAATATGGGGAATGGAGGTATAAACCTATTTGAATCTCACCATATATGAAATTGCTCCTCCCTACAAATGCCAGCTGAAGAAACAGTATGGTACACCACCAGATAAAAATTCAAGGGAGCAGTATTTGTGTCTCATAGCATTACTAGAGTATACGATAGATGTTTTTTTCTATTTCACAACCCTTACCAGTCCCACCCCCCTAACCATCACTGTTGACGAAGCTAGCACGAAGTGTGAAGAACTTGCACAATTCTTCCACAACAAAATAGCCAACGTACTCCGCACCCTGCCTCCTACTACCACACCTCCTCCTGGCTCCCTCCAGCCCGAACACAACCCCTTCCCCTCAAAAAAATACTCTTTTAATACCATAGAGCTCACATATGCTAAAGAAATTGAGGCCATCCTCAAAAAATCTAAGCCTGCATTCCACCCATCTGAATCTATACCTACTAAATCCCTACTCTCCATTCCTAATATCATTGCTCATCCGCTAGCAGAGATCATTAACTGCTCCCTCTCCTCTGGCTCAGTTCCCGAACCCCTCAAACATGCAGTAATCAAACCCCTTCTCATGAAGCCCACTCTGGATCCCAAGGACCCCACCAACTACCGCCCCATTTCCAATCTCCCTTTCACCTCCAAAATCATGGAGAAGGTTGTTAACACCCAACTCATGGAATACCTTGATGATAATGACATCCTTCATTCCTCACAGTTTGGTTTTAGCAAAAACTTAAGTACAGAAACACTCCTTCTTTCACTCACCGACTTTCTCCTCACTGGCCTTGACCAAGGTCATAGTTTCCTCATAGCATTCCTTGACATCTCAGCGGCATTTGACACGATAAGCCACAATCTACTCATCTCTCGCCTTACTGACATCGGCATAAATGGCTCAGTCCTCTTGTGGTTCAGATCCTACCTAGCAAACAGACGTTTCTCCGTTAAACTCAGTTCCTCAGAATCCTCCTCCTTTACTCTTCCACAAGGGGTGCCCCAAGTTTCTTCCCTCTCCTCCACTCTATTCAATATTTACCTCCTCCCCCTCTGTCATCATCTTTCAAATCTTGGTCTCAAATTCTACATTTACGCTGATGATGTTCAAATCATCATCCTTATCCGAGAATCACTATCTGCTACTTTAAACTTCTGGGAGAAATGCCTCACCTCCATTAACACTCTCCTGACCTCCCTCCAGCTTGACCTGAACTTCGCTAAAACTGAACTCCTCCTCATCCATAACCAACAGACCCTCAAACTCTCCCCTTCTAATGACCCCAGGATTGCTACACTCACTTCTCACCACCCTGTACGGAACCTAGGCGTCTTTGTGGACACGCACCTGAACCTAAAAAACCATATTTCCTCTGTCATTAAAGGAGGTTTCTATAAACTTATGGTCATAAAGAAGCTCAAGTCCCTTCTCCACACACAAGACCTCAAAACAGTCATCCAAGCCACTTTAACCTCCAAGCTCAATTACTGCAACTCCTTGTACCTGGGCCTTCCTCTCTCTAACATCAAACCTCTCCAGATTTTACAAAATGCAATGGCAAGGATGATAAGCAATGCTCGTAAATCAGACCATATAACCCCCATCCTCAAGGACCTACACTGGCTCCTCATCACATACCGCATTCTGTTCAAAACGCTAACTATCATTCACAAAGCCATCCACAACCATAACTCCTTGTGGCTCAGTGAACCCTTACAACTTACTCATTCTTCCCGCCCCTCCAGAGTGAACCGCAAATACACCTTACAAGTCCCCCCACTTAAAAAGGCTCGTCTGACAGCCACCAGGGACTGCGCCCTGTCGATTGCTGGCCCCATGCACTGGAACACTCTACCCCTTAACCTTCGTTTGGAGCCATGCCCTCTTAAGTTCAGAAAAATGCTAAAAACCTGGCTCTTTCACCAGGCTTTCCCTGATTAATTTTCCTCGTTTGACTACTATACACCTCCACGGCACCTCTTACTCCTCCCGTCGCTCCATGACACCTCTCAATTGCTCTCTGATGACTCCATGTAGCCACATACTACTGCTTGTATATTTGTAGATATGTTTTACTTTTTGCATACTGTATTCTCTTTAGTTTTCATTTTTCATTTTGCTAAATTTCGCCTCTCTGTGCTTCCTTTTGTATTTATCAGTTGCCCCGTTCCCCCTTTCCCTGTTTATTGTAATTTTCCATCTTTTTTTACGTTAAAACGTAAACCGATATGATGTGTATTTTAATGTCGGTATAGAAAAGCTGTTAAATAAATAAATAAATAAATATTTATGTCCACCATATAAACAAACAGACTAATGGAAAGTCCTCTGTTTTCCAGGGTTTGTGAAAAGGTCTGCATCCCTTATTTTCTTCCTCCACTTTCCCTTTCTTCTGTTTTACATTCTGCTATACCTTTCTCTCCCTCTTCTCCACCTTTTACCCCCCCCCCACCGATGTTTCATTCTCATTCTTCTTGCTCTCGTGTATTTCTTGCTCTTTGTTCATTTTAACAACTCCCCTCACCTTTCCCAACAATTTCTTGTTCCTACCATTTCTTTTCTCTCTCCTCCACAAACCTGCAGCCTTAGCCTTTTCTCCCCTCCCCACGATTCTCATCACCATTTTCTTCCCCCTCCATATTTTCCTTCTCCCCCAAAAATGTTCCAGCGCTCTTTAATCGCTCCTCCCCCAGCTCTTCCTGTTGACACATGGCGCTGGTTCTCCCTGCTAGCGCTGAGCTCTGTTGGTCACTTCTGCTTTGCACAAAATTGCTCCAGGTAGGCAGCTTGGAGATTTATAAAAGCCATCATAAGGTCACCAAGGAACAGGCTTTACGGCATGCAATGCACATGGATAAGCAGCAAAGGGGTTAATACATTCAAGCTACATCCAAAATACCTGCTTCCCAGGATGTAAGAAAGATATCATAGGTTAACTCCATTTCCTCTGTTTCGGTAGAAATCCAGGCTGCGAATACTAATTGCGATTCCAAGGCAATTATCTGGCAGCACAGAGGCCACTGGAGACTGCAGCTTCTCATAGCCTTTGTTTTTAACACATTTTTGATAGGAGAATGCTATTAACATCATTACTGCACACAGATAAGCAGTGAGTCAGATTTAAGTGTGCTGAAAAATCTTTGTGCTTGCTCTAAGGGAACTGAAATTCACTTTAGAAAAAGTGAGACTGTCAAGCTATGTCTCCAGTCGAATTAAAGTCTGCTTCAAACTTTATATTAGGTTTTAAGTTTCACCTTGGATTAGAATTGTAAGCAATAAAATCTCTGTTTGGGTACATCTCATCTCTTCTTGAATTCTGCTCTTATCTTACTGCATGCAGGGGAAAATACTCAGAGCTGCTCCAACTGTTCTGAGGGATTAATTTTAACTTTTTATTCTCTGTTCTAATCAATACCTTGTCATTTTTTTTTCTCTCCCAAGAGCTGTCTGAATTGAATCATTCCATTTCCCTTCTGTCCAACAATAAAGGATGTCATAATTGGACATAAGTTCAATGAAAACATCATCATTGAACATTTTAAGAGCTTTGCCCAGTTTGCAGCATTGATTACAAAACACATGAAATATACCAAAATAAAAATTACTCCAAGCTTATGGATGTCTCCAGGTGCTTGGATGTTAGGTTTTCCTTTATTACTTTTAAGAGTTTATTTCAGCTAGGACATTTGGGGGTCCATATTCAATGGTATTTAGCCGGATAACTTATGAGTTACCTGGCCAAATTCCTTTTGAATATTTCCAATTATCCATGCAAAAAAACGCCTTTACGCATGTGAAAAACACCATAACATATGGGTGATGCTAATTTTTAAAAGGGGAGAGATTGGGGGGAGTCGGGGCGGGAATTTTGTAAAAGTGGCTGGCTTTGTGAAGCCATAACGCATGCGCCAATCATAACTGCACCTTTTTCAATAGTGTTAAGCTATGCAATATTCCCATAATGCAATTTTTTTCACAAATTCCATTTTGGGCATTTTTAGGCTGGGGAAGGGCCTGAGATGGTGGGGGGGGGGGGGGGAAGGAAGAGAGAGAAAGAGAGAGAGAGACACAGACTCTGAGGGTGGCACCATAGTAAGCAGCTATTTATGCTACTATAGGAGGACCACCTAGTAACTCAAGGTGAGGTTTAGGTAGTAGTTTAGGGGTTAGGGGTCATTTTTACATGCAGAGTGAGCTGTACAAACAGAACAGTACACTCTTGTGAAGATTTGATGTCCTTCAGAGTGAGGATACTCAGACAACAATGAGATTTATACAATATTCTCTCAACCTAGCATGATGTTACCCTGGTAACCAAGCTCTCTCTCTCTCTCTCTCTCTCTCTTTGCGGTAATACTTGTGCGAAACACTAAGATAACACACATTGTGATAAATAGGTTATTCCCATTGATGATGTTAGTGCACCCTGAGTACATTTTATACAGTAGTTCTCATTTCTAGGGAAGTAAGGTCATTTTTTCAGCTGCTACAAGTGGATGCGCAGGGGAAAGAAATAGAACAAACATCTCATGTGTTCTCAACATGGTGTACTGCCTTTTTCTTCTGAGGCTACCACCTTTTTAATGAAATAAAATATGTGTATAAGTGCGTGGACCTAAACATATGAAAGAATGGGAGGTCACCTTGTTGCCTAGGCTTTTTAAGAGCTGAGAATATGTTGGTTGGCGCAACCCAGTTCAGAAAAGTTAGCATTATAGAAACCTTGTTCATGAAGTCAATGAGCTAACAGGCACTCTGAAATGCTCCTTCACACTTACTCAGTTCCACAAAATGAGGTCCAGGGGCAACATTGGTTTATCCAGGCGAACTGGCCAGTTTGTAAATTGCCTTCCTCCACCATCCTAAAAGTACATGTAGGCTTCCATAGTGCGGGTTAAAAAGAAGCATTCCCATGCATGTGCATAGGCTGGGGGAGTAGAGCAGCATGCTATGCTTACATGTGATTTTCAAAGATGCACATGGTGATTTGACCACATTCAGCTGCCCATGCAAATAGCAGGTGCATAGTGTGTGGGTGTCGTCAGCATGAAAATTTTCACAGGGAAATAAAGTGGAAAGCTTCCATTCGAAAATTGGCTCCAATGTACATGAGCTAAAAGTGCCTGCAAACTTTGCCAACAATGCGGGCTATTCAAAACTGCCCCATTAAGAGAAGTTTCACAGTACAAGCTTAGGTGAACTATTTACTAATCCATAGGATTTCTGCTATAGATATAGGGGAATGATGAGCCGTGGCCAGAAAAGGGGTGGAGTTGGTAGGATGCAGCCAGCAGAATCGTGGTGGTGCATTTTTTGCCCGCTGTGGTTGCGGATGTGCCGCACACTATTGCCCCCATAGCGCCACTGCAAAAGGTGGTGTTATTTCCGGCACTACTGCTGGCGATAATGAGTAAAACATCAGCAGTGGTACCGGCATAATTATTTTTTACCTCACCCAAACCCCACCCTAATCACACCCCGTTCCCTCATTTAAATGTTAAAGTCACGATGTGGTCGTTCTCGCAATTTGAAAAATGACCTCCAAAGTGAGCTATTTGTAAACTACAGTGGGATTTTCTAAACTGCTGTCCTCAAATTAACACCCAGAGTGCCTTAGAATTTGTTTTGAAGGATCTGAAGGTGCAGGTGGATTGATTTTGAGGACTGGGCAAGTAGGGCCTAATGAACCTGAGGGTTCTAACACTAAGCCTTAGCCACCTAACCAAGATGGAAAACTGGACGAAAAAACATGAGCCATCGTTTCTCTAATGAGACCAATTTCGACCTTTATAGAAGAGGAGGAAATTCTGGATCCAGCTCAGGCAGACTTCAGAAGAGGTTGTAGCACAGAAACTCTGATGGTCACATTAGTGGATGAAATTCTTCCCAGGTTAGATGAAAGGAAAATACAGTTTTGATCCTTTTGGATCTCTCTAGTGCCTTTGATGTGGTACATAACTCATTGTTGTTGCAACGTTCTAAATCTATAGGATTAAAAAGTTGCATTTTGTCATGGTTAGAGAGTTTTTTTTTACAAAATAGGAAACAGTTGGTGAGTTTTCAGGGTGAAATATCAAGGCTGAATGAGGTAAAATGGGGGCTCCCTCAGGAATCGTCCCTTTTCCCCTTATTATTTAACATTTTCTTGGCATCACTAGGCCATATTATTCTGGATACAGAGTTTAGTTCCTTCATTTATGCTGATGATGTGCAGATTTTGGCCTCATTAGGCAAGTTTGTTGATGAAGATTATATGTGTATAACTCATTGTTTAGCTAATCTTGCCCAATGGTTGATTAATAGTAATTTGGTGGTAAATATCAGTAAAACAGATATGTTTTGGCTTCGCATGGGAGAGATTAAAAAAGGGTTGAAATTGAAGGAAGTGGATTTGGTGATGAAAAAAGAGGTAAGATCTCTAGGTGTTATTCTAGATTCAGAGCTTTGCTTAGAAAAACACATACAATGTGTATGTAAAAGTAAAAATGATAAGTCAGCTCAGGCCATTTTTGGACTGGGATTCTTTTAAAACTGTGGCTTATGCATTTATTTTATCTCATTTGGATTATTGCAATGTACTGCTCATGGGTTTACCATGTTATGCAGATTACAGGTAATTCAAATTCTCTTGAATTGCCCAGTATTAAAGCTTTTCGTAAGAAGCAATTACAAAATCACTCATTTGTGGCAGGAATCCCAGCTTTATGAAACTAACTTCCATTGGGTTTAAAGGAAGAGAAGAATGGTTTAAAATTTCATAAAGACCTGAAAAGATACTTATGACAGTGACTAGAGTATAATTAAGATGGCAATGATAAGATGCAGATTGATAACTTGCCGTCTTTTTTGATGTTATATAGTTTAGAATAGTTATGCTCTTCTAGATTATTATATTTTCTTAAGACAAGAACATATGAACTTGCCTCTATTTGTTTCATTTTCAAATTCTTTTTTACAGTGCTGGTGCTAGGATGTCCAACCACCTTAGGCAGTGATGTCATCAGCCTGTCAAGTGATTTCTTTCTCTCTCTTTCTCCCTCTTTCTCTCAGGCACACAATGATATTCACCTCTGTGTTACAGATCATGATCTTGCTCGCTTTCAAAAATAACGCCCTCACGTCATACCATGGCATCCCACCCACTGCCAGTGCCCTAGGTGGCTGCCTTGTCTGCCTAATACCTCCTGCCTGCCCTGCTTTTTAAACTAATTCTCATGCCTAGCACCAAGTATGCCCATGAATGTTTTGTTGTGGTCATCCCCAAAATGTAATCTGCTGGTGAAGGTGCCGTCCACCTTGAGGAAGCTTTTCAGGTTAGCAATAGCGATCCCGGGTCAGCGTTCAAGCTCTGGGTTTTCTTCAGGTGAGGAGTCTCTTTGCATACATGACCCCTTGTACCCTCGCCCAGCATGCCTGGAGAAACGAAGTTATCCATTACGAGTGAAATTTCATTATCCAGCAGTGGGCCCAGGATGCTTGGTGGAGGAAGGACTATTGGACTATTCTTTTTCCAGAGAAGTGCAGGACCAGTCATGGGTGGTCACTAATACTGTAGAATCTGGACAGAAAGCTGCCCATGCCTCATAATTTGAATGGATGGTGTGGGGGAAAGTCAGAGCACTATTTGGTTTATATTATCCGTTTGTACCAGTCTATGTGATTAACTTTGTTGAACAACGCAGAGAGGAGTAGATATGGGAAGACGCTAACCAATGCATCCTAAAAGATTCTGCATATCCCAGCTTTCTCTGCTCCCATCCTGATTACCCTTTGAGAGCTGGACAAGCATATGGAAGAGATGAGGAGGGGTAGGAACATCTATAAGAATCCATCTTTTTACCACCTGATGAATGATGCCATCAATAGGTACTATATCGAGTGCCTGATGCCTAATGGTACTTCATTTAAAAAAAACTTACCAGATCTTTATGATCCAGCAGAATTTGAGAGTAAAGGATGAAGAAGAACTAGAGTTAAAGACCAAGAATGCCTTTTCCATTCCTTAAGTGGGTGGAAGTGAAATCGTTTCTGTGTGTACTTCTTTGAATTAAATGTTGCTGTAAAGTGTGATGTTGTTTTGCTCATCCTCAGGTGGGCGGGTGGATTTCTACCTCAATGAAGTATTTCTAGAAGCAAGTAGATGGCCTGGCCATGAAGAGGCCTGAAAGACCCAGAATAGACTTTTGTGATATAGTAACTTTATTATTGCACTACATTGTTCCCATTTGGAGGATAGGAATGGGTATTGTTTCTTCCATGCAGATGTGTATTATATTTTGAGAAAAGAAGAAATATCCTCCTATAAAAATGTAAAAAATGTTTAAAAATGCTAAAAGTAATTGTGTTTTTTTCCAATGATCAATGTCTAAATGCATTCATTATTCTCCAGATGGGATTCTCATCCTTCAGGATCCTCTCAATTCGCTAACAAATTGTTTCTTTTCGCAGTGCTAGTTATGACCTGGATCTCCTGTCTGGTGTTAAGGAAGAAGTATGGTCAATTTTTTTTTCAGATATGAGGAGCACTGGAGTTCCACCATGAGGTCAAAGAGTATAATTATGTTACCTGTATTCCTGCTATCGATTCTCAAGGGGTTAGTAATGTAAAAATCTGTGTCAGTGTCTTGCCATTAAATTTTTTTCATGGGCTACAGTATAGAAACTCCTACATTCAACCTAGGCTAGGATTTTAGGAAGAGAGAGAGTAGTTTGTAGATCATCCCTGCAGGAACCTCCAAAGGCCTGTCTGGATTGGTCTGCAGTTCTTATAAAAGCAGGCAGTGCATAGAGTAACATTTTTTGTTAGCTTTCAAGGAAGTTGGAGAAATTGCAGAATGTTCCCATTAATTTAGGCCCCACAGTCTCATACAGGGGGAAAGGCATTTGATTATTTTGTGCTTTTGGAGTTTTTTTGAGAGGAGTGTGTGGTATGGTTTTTGGACCCTATTTTAGGTCCCCCCCCCCCCACCGGCCTGAATCAAGAGAAGAGAGTTTGCCCGATCCAGTACACCTCAGGTCTGGAAGGGATGGTCTTGGTAAGAGTGGAGGAGGAGTTTTGCTTTTTGGGAGCCTGGCCATACCTAAGAAAGATTTTCACCCCTTTCTTGGTAGTCAGGAGAAGGTGCTGTGATCCCTGTTTCTCAGCTAAGAAGGGACAGTAGTGACCTGACAGAGAAGAGTAGAGAAGTATTTCTGAAGAGAGTCTGTTCTTGTGTTTTTGGGAGGAATTATTTTGCCACCATTCCTGCCCACTGAGAAGGAAGAGAGATTTTGAACTTTGACTATCTTGGGGGGTACTTTCTACCACTAAGAGTCCAAGCTTTTACCATCAGAGACAGAGAAAGTCCCCACTAGGAGTCCACCTTCTAACATCTGGTGGGTTGGGTCTCGCCTGGTATTTGCCATCTTAGGGACACTGACTCAGCTGTTTAAACTGAGGAAAGAGGTATCTCTGAACATTCTGGTGAGAAGATAAATTGGATTATTCCATTGTGAACTGGATTTAAATTATCTTTGGTTGCAGTAAGTTTTTGTTGAACACCACACCAGAGTGTCTTTCAGAAAACAGAGATTCCCTGGCACAAAAACATCAAAACAGAGACATGGAAGTATAAACTGTGTGTAATTTAAGCTTCCATCTCTACTCCTCACAGTAGCAGCTGGGATTGGTGTTAAGATCCTGATAGGGGTTAAGCCTTATTGGGGAGGGGGGGAATCGGGAGGGGGTCTGGGGTTGGGAGTCCTTCAGGAGCTGGCACTGAGGGGGGTGGGGGGAGTCTATGAGGAGGGAAGCCTTACTTTAAATATATTTAGAAAATGGGACAGGAGGTGGGGAGGGGGATCTGTGAATGGGGCACAATTTCTAATTTTGGAGGGGTTTGGGGGTTAGGGAGTGCATGGCCTGACAGGGCCTTACAGGAAATTTTAAGAGGAAGAGAGGAGATTGGGTTGCAGGCCCATTTCAATTTTTTCTTTTTGTTTTTTGTTGTAGTTGGTTTATACAGCGCTAATTAACTGGATATCTTTTGAACATGTCTGGATAAGTAGAACGTTATCCAACCACACAAAGCTGATTAGCTTAAAAACCTCAGTACTTAGGATCTTACTCTTAATCATTAAAGAGACCTCAAATAATTACACCTCAACAGCCTGGGTGCTGCAAGGAAACCCTATCATCATAAGCCTCTGATTTAATTCACTTTAAAACAAATTTTCTTCATCGCTTTCAAAACAAGTTAAGAACTTCTCTTTTTTGCCAAGAGGTGAGAATAGTCTAATAGATCATCAAAGCTCACCCTGTCTGACTCTCTGCATCAGGGGAGATCCATCTTGAAAAGGATCCATTTCAGGTGACCAGTTACTTTTCTGGCCTCTTAGCAAAAAGGCAAGTTCTTAAGTTGTTTTGAAAGCGATGAAAAAAAAAAGACTGTTTTACTTGCATTAAAAAAATATTTCAAAGTGAATTAAATCAGAGGCTTAGGATGATAGGGTTTTCTCGCAGCACCCAGGCTGTTGAGGTGTAATTATTTGAGGTCTCTTTAGTGATTAAGAGTAAGATCCTAAGTTCTGAGATGTTTTTTGCATTGGTTTATTTTTGCAACCCATGATGCAAAAAAAAACAAAACCTAACCGGCTTTATTCAAACATAGCCGGTTAGGTTTTTAAGTTATCCAGTTACACGTAGCCGGATAACTTTAGGAAAGTATATTCAGCGGGACATTTAGCCCGCTGAATATACAGGACAAGTAATCCAGGTATCATTATCCAGATAACTTGTCTACTAACCAGCTTATTCAATATTGGGCTCTCTCTATCTACATAACCCCTCTCCCCCCCACCCACCAAGGCACACACATGACTCCAACAAGAGAGCAGGGCAAGATATTTCCCCTTATACCTCATTATATTAAAATATAATCAAATTCTGGAGTCATCACCAGCAGGCATATTTTTAAATAATGCATGTAACCCTACCTCAAGGGTGTACAAAATGATGAGAAGTACTGATGTTAGGTTAAAGAGGTCATACTCTCAAAATTATTTATTGGGTTCTAACTTATGGGTCCTGCAGATGGTGAAGTGGGCCCGGAGAGAAACAGCAGGGGAAGCTCATGTTCCTTTGACTGTTCTCCCCTCCATGAATCCTGGCCCTTATAACATCCCTTCACTGCTGGCACAAATAAAACCCCAAAAGAGATTGACATCGCTCTCAGGTAACTCCAAACTCTCAACTTTATTTCTGGTTTTCCAGCCAGTTCCGGTGTATTAGATTAGAGTAAGCACTTTATCACTAACTACTCAGAATCCATGAGCTACAGCAGTCAGAGTAATCCTTCCCCTTAGTATACGATTACTATATGGTACCCCAAGGATTGAAAGTATCAATCATTCAGCCTTCACTTGAACAAGAATTAGATCTTTTTCTTCCCCAAAGCAAACATTTACTGGAATATATTGCTTACATTCTTTACAGTTTCACATACCCATCCGCTCCCACCTTCCGGTACACATCCATTCACAGACTAACCCACCTCAATCTGACGGGACAGATACAACAGTACCCCCTCAGATTTCTCTTTCTTTCAAACACCAGTCACATCCATGAGGGACATGAGGATTACAACCTTACAGGATAAATTTAAAAGCTGCGTGCACATGCCCATACATGTGTGTATATGTGCTCGTGGAAATTTACTACTGAATTTTTTTATAACCTCTGCATATATGATATGTGCAGGCTATAACAGCACCTTTGCCTTGCCAGATAAATTGGATAACTCCGAACATGTCTGGAAAAGTAACGGCAAGCTGCTACTTAGCCAGATAAATCAAAATTTAGCTAGATCACTGTGCACAAATGATATACATGCATATCTTTACTGCAAATTTTAAGGGGATAAGCAATTAGATTTTACATGCATAATTTACCCCGCCCCCCCCAATAAATTGGCTTTTACACACGTAAATTGGGATATTTTCTAACATGTGCGTAGCAATGAAATTGCCAGTTTTACTCATTGGTCGACAAGTTTGCCCAGTCCATCTGCACATCGTCGAGACTTTCTGGCTCTTCAGCATAAAGTCTTCTAATTTCACCCAGACCCCTCACCCAAACACTATCTCACTTTTAAGACGTTTATGATCACTTACTCCAGATACTGAGCAGGAGTAAATGTTGGCTCCACCCCAGAACACCCCAGCCCGCCTCTTTTTTACATATGCAAATTTACTCGTGGACCCTGATTTACATTAAGGTCTGCAAGGTGTATGTTGAAGTTACATTAAGGTCTGCAAGGTGTATGTTGTGCATAACTGCTAATTTGTTCGCACACAACTTTTGAAAATGTATCTTTTGGGATCTACTCATGACTCCTTTGCCATTTGACCTTCCCCTTAAACTCCTTCATGTCTCCCATCCATCAATATACAGGTTTCCCCATAACCTCCATGCTCTGGACATTCATGTGGCACTTCTCTTTTCAGAACAACCCCTTATTCCTTTCTTCTGGCCCTTTCCTCAAGGGAAGGAAATACTTCTTCTTCACACCCTCAGCCTTGGGCCTTTTCCCTTGAGGGGAAAAGCCCCCTGCAGGGCCCCATGCCTTACTGGTGTGGTCCCAGGTTCACCAGCCCATATGCTGACTACTCCAGGTCTGCTACATCTTGGAGATCCCTTCTCTCTCCAACTTCATCCCAGAAAAAGAGGCAACTTGCAGTTTATACCTCCCTGGGACAACTCTGAACCAATCAAAACCCTCTGAAATTTTAAGGGATACCACACCACTCGAAACACCATCACTCCTTTACCTGTCCCACTACTTGTATGGGACCCAGCACCCACCATGCACCATCCAGTGGTCACCCTTCATATTGTGTGGCACATTTGGAAGAAGCTAGAGAACAGGCCTTTTCGGTTACAGGGTCGGCATTATGGAACATGCTTCCAGAAAGTGTCAGAGCAATGTCATCTATTGACACCTTCCAAAAAAACTGTGAAAACCATACTTTTTAGACTGGCTTTTGCCATGGATACTGAGGTCTAGCGATTGCTTTATTTGCAGTTTTACCTTTTTTTGTTTTGCCTTTTCAGTTTTAGGGCTTTCTGCAGTTAGTTCAGAGGCATATAGCAGATGTTTCACCATCCTTAGTACTGAGCATTATTAATTGTGATGCTGGGCTTGTGGACAGGATTGTTTATTTTTTTTAGGGATTTGTGTTTGTATTTTATTTATGAATGTATTCAATGTAATCTTCCTTGAACAATGTGAAATAGACATTTTTAATAAAGTAAAGTAAATGCAGGTTCAAATATTCAAGTATTTTTTATAACACGCCAGGCAATGGAAATTCCTAGGTTTCCCCCATCCAAAATATCTTGTATGACTAGAAGGGAATAGTGCACAAATTTGGGGGAAACCTGATATAATTCAGAACTTTGGTTCAGAACTTTGGCTCATTTAGCCAGTCCCAGAATCCTCAGCTGACTGATTCACACTGACACTGTTGAAATACAGTGAACTTCTGACCATCTCAGACTCAAGAATGTAGAAGATCTGGGAAACTTGTATGCTCTGCAAAGCCTATAATTAAAGGCCAGGTGGGCATCAATGGCAATATTTAACTCATAATACAAGGAAGCTTGGTTCTCACGAAACCAAAATACAAGCTTGTGTCTCACAGATGCCTATCTCTACTAACAGGAGCCAGGTGAACCGAAGATTCCCTGAGGTTACAGCTTTAATTAAAGTCCTGGCACCAGCAACAGAATTCAGGCCTACTCTCTATTCAGAACACAGACCTACTATCTGTTTACACAACACAGAAGATCAAAAGGAGATCAGAAGAAACAAAGTGCATCAAAGCCATGTTGATAAAGGAACTTTTATGGTGGGAGGAGGCTGTTGTCAGGATAGACAGGTGGAGAAAAAACTCTCAAATGGGTGAATGATCCTTTGACAAGCATTTTTTCTATGTATGTGTTTAACTATAAAAGAAGGGTCACTTCCTGTATTCAATGAGATGCTGGTTGTTTTGAAAGACAAAGGGCACCCAGTATCCAGCATCTCCCAGGAACACTTATAATGCCAAATAAAATTTACTTTATACCGTTTACTGAGTCTAAGTGTTCTTGTGTGCCTGGCCCTAAGTACAGAAAATTATGTACAAACCTCACAAGCAAAATCCTGCAAAAAAATGGAAAACACTCAGGGTATATGAAGGAAACCTTCCATACCATAGCAACATTAACTCATAGGACTCCAACAGCAACAACACTTCCTATGAAAAGTAGGGATGTACAGCCCCAAAATATATGGTTCTATTTGATTTTTGTTTTGCTTTTTTTTTTTTTTCTTCAGTTTGTTTAATGCTTTTTTGTTTGATTCGTTTGCCAAACTGAAAATGATGGTCATGCATAATGAAGTTGATCATGCATTGCATGATTCTGAGTGGGGCCTGGCTTGAAAGCCCATGTAGATTTATTCCATTTGGGAAACACAAAAATTAGATGCCAGACATTACGTGTAAAAGTGCTTGTCAGCTTGGAAGCTCACAACAAGCGAAGAGATATTCTCGGGTGACATTACACTCAGTGTGGAAGTCAACTTTATATTAATTATTTCTACACCTCAATCCCAATGTTCAAGAAAGAAACCCCATGGTAATAAGACCTTTAATACACGCATAGCAGTTCATTTCGCACAGCCCCTGAGGCAGCCCCCGTGAGGGGGGCGAAACTCAGCCTGAGTAGGGCATCTAATGTATTGGACCTAGAAGTCTCCTTAATAAAGCTTTTCAACGGACATTCTTAGGCATCTAATTTTTGTGTTTCCCTAACGGCTCTTTTAGATCGCCTACCTCCTTGATTTATTCCATTTTACAGGGTACACAGGGCCCTTCAGCTTTATTTAATTTAACTTAGGCTGTGATTATTTTTATTTATCCAATTCTCTGAATGCATTTTTACTTAACATTTTTCTAAGCCCTATATTTAGATGACTTCAACACTATGGGGTTAATTTTCCCAAAGGTTTCAGCATGTAAAAGTGGACGTTATGCGTGTTAAGTAGCATGTACGTATGCAAGTACAATTTTGTAAAAGCCCCAAATATGTGCATAATAGCCACATCATATGTAAATGTAAATAAATGGAGTGAAAAAAAGGGGCAGTTTAGGGGGGTTGCAGGATAAGGTGCAGACATTTGTGCACAAGTAAATGGTATTTACACATCCATTACCAAGCTGTAAGCAGTGACACACTCCTTTGTATATCAGCTCTGTGCTCTGAATTTACAAATCAGCTAGAGACTTAAGATTGTAACCACTGGCCGGTGCTGCCTCGACATACCCACAGCTCGATCGATACGCTTAGCTGAGTTACATGACAGAACATTCACCGTTGCCCATCCTTAATTATGGAACTCGCTGCCAGTGGCACTCAGGAAAGAGCCATGGATTAAGACTTTCAGAAAGCATCTGGAAGCTCTTTTCTTCAACGAAGCCTTTGGATTACTACAAACACCTTACAGCTGATATCCAGAATTGCTCGCTCCTTGCCCAGAAGTATTTTTTCTCCTAATGCATAGACTGAGGGTTTCTTCTGGTCAATTGTTTCACAGTGTCAAAGTCTGCTTGTAGGCTGGTACATATTGTATGTGTTTTGGCATGGTCCTTGTAAGTGATAATGGCTTTTCCGTCTCTTGCTGCCAGCTGAGTATCAATTATTCAGGCCCTTTGCTGTCTGTTTTATTATATCTATGCATTTCTTTTTACAGTAAGCTACTTAAAGCATGGGATCATGCAGCATACACATTCCTTTAGGTAAAATAACTAGATAAATAAGTAACCAAATAAATAAATAAACGTATGCTTTTACGCCTGCAAATTGAATCGCGGATATTAAATCACACTTGTGTCTTCTTTGCAGTTTTTGGATGGGTAGGGGTCAGGGTGAACTGGTGGAGGGGTCAGGAAACTGGTAATTAAAAGTACATGCACAAGAATTTTCACAAGTGGAGTATGTGCACACTTTATAAAATACCCGCTTACATGTGTAAACTGCAGTAAATACGTGCATGTGCTACAATTTTATCACGTGTAAAATGGATGCATATACTTTTATAGAAACATAGAAAAATAGGCCATATGACCCATCCAGTCTACCCATCTGTCCAATTAATTTAGCATTATACTTCTCATCACTTCCTTAGTGATCCCCTATAATTATCCCATGCTTTCTTGAATTCAGCTCCTGTTTTTGTTTCTACCACTTCCACTGAGAGGCTGTTCCACAATCCACTACCCTCTCTGTAAAGAAATATTTCCTAAGATTACTCCTGAGTCTACCTCCTTTCATCAACTCATAACCCCTCGTTCTAGAGCCTCCTTTCCATTGAAAAAGGCTCACCTCCTGTGCATGGAACCTTTGAGATATTTGAATGTTTCTATCATATCTTGCCTTTCCTCTAGGGGGTACATGTTTAAGTCTACCTCCATTTGCATTAGAATAAAGACCACTGACCATTTTAGTAGTCACTATCTGGACTGACTCCAATCTGTTTATATTGTTTTAATGGTGCAGTCTCAGGAATTGTACCCAGTATTCAAGTGAGGTCTCACCAGATCTATACAGGGCCAATATCACCTCCCTTTTTCTGCTGCCCATTCCTCTCCCTATGCAGCTAAGTATCTTTCTGACTTTTACTATTGCTTTATACATCTGTTTGGTTATCTTAAGATCATCAGATACAAACACCCCCAGATCCTGCTCTTCCTTTGTGTTTAGAAGAATTTTCACCTCCAATACTGTACCTTTCCCTTGGGTTTTGCACCCTAAATGTTGCGCTCGGGGGTGGACCTTTGTCCTGTGGCAGTGGAGATGCACCTTCTGGTAGGGACCAGGAGGCAACTGCTCCCAGGGGGTGGAGCACAGGAGGAGACAGAGGCTAGAGAGAGCTTCACCACTGAAAGCCCGAGGTCCCCCTGGGAGGAGCTCGTAGGGACCTGGGCTGCTTGGACGTAGGTGGGCCTTGCAGGGTCTCCTGGAGAGATGATAGACAGTCAAGCCCACAAACAGGAGGAGAGCGCGATCAGGTTCGAGACTGGAGGTCAGATGGAGCAAGGAGGACCAGAACAGCGTAGGAGAAGACAAGGCTAGGAACAAAGCCAGAATCTGGAGGCGTGGTCAAGCAGGCAGAGGTCAGAGTCCAGGAGTCAGTCCGAGGAGTGGTCAACAAAGCAGAGGTCAGGTACCGGAGGTCAGGTGAGGTCACAGGCAGGCTGAGGTCAAGAGGCAGGCAGCAGGCAGACGAGTCGAGTAGCAGGCTGAGTCAGGAGGCAGACGGTCAAGTCAAGGGACGAACTGGAGTCAGAAGGCAGGCAGCAGGCAGACAGGTCAAGGAATGGACTGGAGTCAGAAGGCAGGCAGCAGACAAGCAGGTCGAGGAATGGACTGGAGTCAGAAGGCAGGCAAGCAGACAGGTCAAGTAGCAAACAGAAGTCAGTACCAGTGAATCAGTCCGGAGGTACCGTACTACCTGGGGAGACAAACAGATGAACAGGAACGGGAGGACACTGAAACTAGGAAGCAGGAACAGAACTGGAACAGAAGGATCCTGGAACGAGACTTGGAACGAGACAGGAACAGGTACAAGCGCAGAGACAATCTAGCAACCGACCCGATTGTCAAGGCAAGGAAGTGCAGGCAGGGACTTCCTTATAATGGAGAATCAATCAGGACGCGCCGCGGAGCTAAGACCCGCTCTTGGTCCTACAAGAGGCTGGGCGGTCCGCGTGCGCGTGAGTAGGGGCGTGGCCAGCAGCGCCGAAGACGCTGAGCTCCGGCATGAGGCCTGGTTCGCAGTAGAAGGCCCGGCCGACCGCCGCCGCAGGACACCGGGGCCTGGAAGTGCTAGCAGCTGCTGCTAGAGAGGCCGACCCGGGACCTGCCGTGGAACCATGAAGGTGAGCAGGCCCGTGCACGGGATGGGAGCGGACGGGGCGCGTAACACTAAATGCATTTCTCTGCATTTTTTAGCATTAAATCTTAGACCATTCTTTGAGCTTTGCTAAATCCCTCCTCATATTTTTTCACAACTTCCTGGCCAACCTGTTACAGATTTTGCTATCATCAGCAAAAAGACAAACTTGTCCTGACAATTCTTTCATTATGTCGCTCACAAAATTGTTGAAAAGAAACAATCCAAGGACCAATCCCTAAGGCACACTGCTAGTAACATCCCACTCCTCTACCCTTTGTCTCCTCCTACTCAGTCAGTTGTTTTTTTTTTAATTTAAATTTTGTGTTAAACACAAGAATTACAAATCAATATAAAAACCATTTATACGCAGCAGAATGTAAAGACTGTTTAACAACCAACAGTAAATTTCATTTTTTACCAAACCTCCCCACCCTTTCTTACCAGCCCAATCCCCCTCCCCCCACTCAAGAAAGTGATCAACAACAGGTATGGCCTTAAGTTTGGCAAGAAAAATTAAAGTCAAAATCAAGAAAACCCCAAACTCTCCCAGAAAAAAACATTATATTTATAAATACAAATATGAATGGTTAAGAATAAAAGGATAGATCAGAAAAAATAGAAATAAATGAAATAAATAGAAAATCCCTCCTCTGTGCTTTTCCCAATGAGAAGCATCAGCTTAAAACTGATGTAAAAATAATCAACCATAAACATTAACCTTGAGTATTTTTCCAATACACATATGGAGACAAGACTTTAAGAACATAAGAACATATGGTCCATCAGGCCCAGCATCCTGTTTCCAACAGTGGCCAATCTGTCATAAGTACCTGGCAAGGCCCCAAACATGAGATAAATCACAAGCTACTATTGCTTATTAATTACCATCAAATCCATAAAATTATTTATGGATTTTTCCTCTAGGAACTTATCCAAACCTTTTTTAAATGCAGGTACACTAACTGCTGTAACCACATCCTCTGGAATTCCAGAGCTTAATTGTGCACTGAGTGAAAAATAATTTTCTTCGATTTGTTTTAAATGAGCTACTTGCTAACTTCATGGAGTGCTCCCTGGTACTTCTATTATCCGAGAGAGTAAATAACCAATTTACATTAACTTGTTCAAGTCCTTTCATGATTTTGTAGACTTCTATCATATACCCCCGCAGTCTCTTCTTCAAACTGAACATCCCTAACTTCTTTATCCTTTCCTGATAGGGCAGCCGTTCCATGCCCCTTATCATTGTGGTCGCCCTTCTCTGTACTTTCTCTAGTGTAGCTATATCCTTTTTGAGATGTGAACAGAATTGCACACAGTATTCAAGATGCGGTCTCACCATGGAATGATACAGAGGCATTATGATATCCTCCGTTTTATTTGCCATTATCTTCCTAATAATTCCTAACATTCTGTTCACTTTTTTGATCATCACAGCACACTGAGCGGATGATTTCAATGTATTATCCACTATGATACCTAGATCTCTTTCCTGGGTGGTAATTCCTAAGATAGAACCTAACATTGATAATTACAGTAAGGGTTATTTTTCCCTATATGCATCACTTTGCACTTGTTCACGTTAAATTTCATTTGCCATTTGGAAGCCCATTCTTCCAGTTTCGCAAGGTCCTCAAATTTGAGGTCATATGTCTCAAAGAGGCAGTAATCCTTTTCAACCTGTATATGTCTATAGACTGCTGACATAGAAAATTCTGAAGAATTCTTCCACAGGTAAGCTATTTCACATCTTGTGGCTAGTTTTACTTGTTGCAACAATACTTGTACTGATCACATTGCACTGATGGGATATTTAATAAAGCTTACTTGGGGGAAGCTATCATAACCAAATCTGATAACTCCTTTAAAAAGGAATAAATGTTACTCCAATCAGCCAGTTTCTCACCCAGTCATTCACTCTAGGATCCATACCAAGAGCGCACAATTTATTTATAAGTCTTCTGTACAGAACCGTGTCAAAGGTCTTGCTGAAACCCAAGTACACTACATCTAGCGGTCTCCCTTGATCCAACACTCTAGTCACCCAGTCAAAGAAATTGATCAGATTCGTCTGACAAGTTTTACCTCTGGTAAAAGCATGCTGCCTCAGATTTTGCAATTCATTGGATTCCAAAATTGTACTATCCTCTGTTTTAGCAGTGATTCCATTAGTTTACTCACAGAGGTCAGACTAACTGGCCTGTAGTTCCCAGTCTCCTCCTTAAGAACATAAGAACATAAGAACATAAGAACATAAGAACATAAGAACATAAGAACATACTTCCAATTTTATGAATAGGAATTTTATGAATAGGAATTTTATGAATAGGAACTACATCTACCCTTTCCAGTCCTCTAGAACTACTCTAGACTCTAAAGAAGCATTGAAAAGGTTATCCAGCAGAGCTGCCAGCACATATCTTAGTACCCTCGGATGTATTCTATCCAGCTCCATTGCCTTATCAACTTTAAGTTTAGATACTAGTCATGAACACACTGTTCTGAAAATTGATTGAGGTTTATCTCACTTCAATCTTATTTGTGTTTGTTTTATGTGGTCCTGCTCCAGGCTCTTCCACAGTGAACACTGAATAGAAATATTTGTTAAGCAATTTTTCTTTTTTCTCATCCCTCTACTTCACGCACACCTACTCTCTCTTCCTTTTGTTTGTTTTTTTTTTGGGCTGCCTGCAGGAGCTCCTCTTTTTTTTTTTTTTTTCCGGCTGCCAGCAGATTGAGCACTCCTGCTGGCCTGCTGTACCACTGCTGTTCTTTGGCTGCCAGCAGGTCGGGCTCAACCAGTGGTACACGACGACACCTCCTTCCAACTTCCGCCGCCGGAGGGCTGGGTTTTGACGGCGGTTTGCAAGAAAGACCTGCTCTCCTCCTCCTGTTGTCGGTGGGCTGGACTCCACCGGCGGCACGGAAAGCATCCTTCCAACTTCTTTCACCTGAGGGTTAGGTTGCACCGGCGGCACACGAGACATGCTCTCCTCCTCCTGCTGCTGGCAGGGTGGGCTCCACCAGCGGTGCACAGGGCCACTTTCTTTTTTGGCTGCTAGCAGTGCGCAGGGCCTCAGTTGTTTTTGGCCGCCGGCAATGGCTGGAAAACCCACTGATGTTTAGCTATACGTATATCTGGTGGCAAGGTAAGGTGGCTGCCAGGCCTTGGCGGGGGGGGGGGGGGGGGGGGCACGTTTCACCACTCCAAAATTTAGCTGCCTGAGGCATCCACCTCACCCTGCCTCTTTATAGAAACACCCCTGGTCGGGAGTGTAAATTTACTTTGGAAGCATCTTTTTATTTATTTTATTTTTGAGATTTCTCTCATACCTTTTCAAAGGCAACTCAAAACGAGTTACATTCAGGAACTGTCGGTATTTCCCTGTCCTCAGAGGACTTACAACCTAAGGGGCATTTTTACTACTCTGTGATAAGTGTTTAGCACATGAAAAACGTTGTTTATCATGTGAAAAATGCTTGTTACAGCAGTATCGCATGATATTTTAAATATCCTGCTTTATTTTTTCCAAAATACTGGAACTGACCTGCTTTGCATACGTAAGCTTTGCAAATGCACGCAAAGCAGCTCATAAATAGCTAATTTAATGCAAATTAAATAATGCGGTTTCTCTAAAAAAAAAAAAAAAAATACAAGTTGTGCTATTTTCCAGAAAGTTAGCTACAACTCAGGAGGCAGCCCAGCAGTTGAAAAAGTTAAAAAATTTAAATTTAAATGACAATACCCCACCCCCTACTCAACCCCCTCCTCTTTCGAAGAAAAAAGTCAAATATCTACCTCCCCTCCAACAGTATATGCCAATCATCCGAGATCACCCCAAAGCATGTTTGGTAGTTTTGTGAGGCCCAGGTGGTCTCACCCTGCCCCTAGAAAAGGCAATTTCATGTGGTAGTAAATGACACCATAAATTTGTATCTGAGGTAATGGATGGTTAAATGACTTGTTCAAAGTCCCAAGGAGCATTAGCAGCATTTGAACGCTGGTTCACAGTCTGCTGCTCTAACCACTAGGCTACTTCTCCACTCTTTGGAACTTGCTTCTTTTATTTTTCTTATCCATCTTCCCTTCCCTTCCCCTACCTCCCCCACCCTTTCCCCCCTACCTATTTTTTTTCTTTCTTTTATTACAAAACTTACTTCAGCCCTGGGGATGAAGTAAGTTGCTCGCGCCGGCCGACTACCGAGGCTTTATGTGCGTCGCCGGGCCTTTTGAAAATAGGCCCAACGGACGTAACCCTTTGAAAATCCGGCCCAAAATGAAGTGAGAAAAACAACCTCCCACCCTCGAAATGAAAAAAAAAACCAAGCTGAAAAGTTTGGGGCTGCATGTCTCCTTCTGTCTGTGTTGCTTTGTGGGGGAGGGGGCATTTGGAAGGAAGCCTTCTGCCCTGAGAATGGAAATGAAGAATGGAGGTAACTTTTCTGCTACACATAAAGGTATGCACCAAAATCACGAGCTGTATGCACAAGTTGGGCTCACGCTTGCCTACCGAATTTTAAAAGCCACTCAGATGCGCACGTATCTACGCTGCGTGTGCATCTCACTGGATTTCAAAAAAGGGGCGGGGTCTGGGCAGGGAGGGGCATGGGCATTTTGGGGCGTGGCCAAGAGATGTGCATGTAAATACTTATATGCACCGGTGCACACCCAGTTCCACTGCCTCATATGTTTACTTACTATGGCGGAGGTGTAAGTTGTAAAAAAAAAAGAAAACCAACCATTTTGGACGGTTTTAAAGGGTCTGGGATAACTGAGGGGAGTGCAAACCATCAACCCCAGGGGGATTTGGAGAACTAGCTCTTAACTGAGCAAACTGGTGGATGGGCTGGTGAAACTATCAATGGTGTGGATGCGTGCTGATTTAAAATACCCTGACTTACACAATAAAATAGTGTAATTAAAATTGTGTGCACACGTGCTTGCCCCTAGGCTATTTTATAACTTGCCCCATATACAAGGAGAACCTTAAGTAATATAACATAAGTGATTTTAAAACACACATTTATTAAGAATGACACATCTTAATACAACCCCACTAAATAAATATACAACCACACATTTAAAAACATCACAAAAATGAATGTCATATAGGCAGTGAACGTTTATAAATATAATATAATCATAAACAGTATATATTTCAAATATCGCTCAACTGAATCTTCACATATATTCTACTAAAGTGCTTATAAGTGCAGATTCTCGTAGTTTTCATCTCCACGGCTTTCCTCCATTAGTCACTGCCATAATGTGATTCACTTGAGTACTGCCCGGTACTACTCCCCGAAGAAGATTTCCGTTTCACCTGTCAAGCAGGCTTCCTCAGGGGAAACTTCTAATATCCCTATAACAACCAAAAACAAAACCATTTACCATGTCCCACATAAAACCAATGACTACATATCACTTTAACTATAAATCCTTACCATGTGAGTCCAACGAGGGACCGCACAAAAATTTGAATCCAAATCACGAATTTCTCAAAGAGTTTAAATTCACTTCAACTTCATCAAAGCTTTATCTCAATTCTTCAATTTGATCACGAAACTGCAACCACAAACAATATTCTCAATCATCAAAATTCGATTTAAACAAAAAGAGGAAAGACAACATACTACTTGAACAAACGCTACCACCACATACCTTCAAAAAGCGGAAGTGACATCATCACTTCCTTTCTGCATGGATCTCCTTTCTGCGCAACTTATGCCTTGCCTACTCTATATATAGCCCTCAACCACCTCATCTACCAATTAATGAACATAATAAATTCACTCATCATCAATAATCCGCTGCTACAGGTACATTTTTAAATGTGTGGTTGTATATGTATTTAGTGGGGTTGTATTAAGATGTGTCATTCTTAATAAATGTGTGTTTTAAAATCACTTATGTTATATTACTTAAGGTTCTCCTTGTATATGGGGTAATTGTGTATGTTGGGGAACCAATATTTGATTATTTTCCCTCAGTTATTGTATATTTTATAACTTGAGCACATATGTGCGAACAAGTTTTAAAATGGCTGGGTATCCGGGCACGTGCCGACACACACACACACGCCAAAGTGAACCTGAGCACTAGTTTACATAGAGGCTTGGGTGTCCTGCATGGAACAGCAGTTACTACTATTATCCTTAACAGAAGGCAACATTGCTCTCCTCTTGGATGGTGAGGCAGTAAAGGGAAATTGAATTTAGAGACAGCCAATGCTGGGCCCCGATTTTTACAGTCTGGGATACTAATACACAGACATTAGGGGAAAGCACAGGACTGCTTCTATGGCCAAGTCCAAAAGCAAAGCATCGTCAAGCAGCATTGTCTTATTTATCAAGAAGGCTGCTCACCCCGTAAAAATGATGCTAGCAGTAATTCTGTTATTTGTTATGGGTTTGACAGTTGTTTAGTTTTGAACGTAAATATTACTACCTTTAACAGAAGGCTTGGGGATAACCTGCATGGAGCGGCAGTTACTACCACAAGAAGCTTGCTGAGCAGACTGGGTGGACCACTTGGTATTTTTCTACTGTCTTTGCTATGTTACTAAGTATATGTTAAGTTTATACAGCATGCTCACCATTTCCCATAGAAAATTACAGGCTGAAGTTCAATTTGCCAATACTATTTTCGATACAGCCTACCTCACTAACTCCATCACAGGATGGAAGGAGATGTGTCACAAGTTGCGGCCTGCTGGTCACCTGGAATTCTTAGCAACTAGCTGGACAGCCGCCTTGGACTGTGTAATTACCGCGCCACAGTTGACCACCTGCTTTACCGCTCTATATAAATTGCTACCTGACATTGGTCTCCGAGAAGTCCAATTTAAAATTTTACACCGCATTTACTACGGTGATGTCCGCCGATTTCAAATGCGCCTTACGCAATCTCCTCTGTGTATCAAGTGTGGCACGATGGATGGCAACTACTTCATCACTTATATGATTGCCACCTAGTGCACCCCTTCTGGGCAGCTGTATTGGATGTAATCAGCCATTGTACCGGTATCCCCGCCACTGTCTCCGGTCGGGTGCTGCTGATGAGCTCGGCGCCTGGCTCTCTTCCTGGAGGATGCTCACAGCTTAATTTTGAGTGCGTGGCCGTCATGGTAGCCTGTCGCACGGTTCTGACAATTTGGACGGATGCGATGGCCATACCGTCCCTCGCCGCCTGGTTTGAAAGAATGGCCTCTTTTTTACAATTGGAGCGCATGGACTTCTTAAATGGCAAACGCAAACTGGATAAATTTTACTGTGACTGTTGGAATTTATGGTTTGATGCCTTTCCCGGGGATCTACAGGATGGTCTGAGGACCAATGGCTACATGCCCGTATGATCTCCAATGGGAATAAGGGGTGGGGAGAAGGGAAAGGGTATAATATGAATGCAATGTGAGTGAGGTGTGAATGCGTGGGCATTGCTGACATCTGTACTAACGGGTTGCTGTGGTACGGATTGGGTGGGGGGAGGGGTGCAAGGGGGGATGTTTAAATACTTTATAAATGCCAGGGAATAGCACCAACTGATTGGTGTTCTGCTTGCTGTCAGCTTGCTTTGTAGTACAAGTCCTGTTACAGTTTTTCTGTTATGATGTTAAGAATTGTTACCTGTACCTATGTGCTTTTCCCTGTTAATAAAAAGTATTTTGAAAAAAAAAAAAAGAAAATAATAGGGATTTTTTTGGGGAGGTTCAGTTCTCTGAAAATATTGATCTAATATTTCTGGCTTTGAAACTCATCTGTGATATTCACATTTTCTTCCTTCCTGCCAAATTTGAACAATCATTCTTTTTTCCTACCATCATAATTCTCTGTTTCTATGGGATTGAAGAACTGAGTAGTTGGTGTGGATGGGCAGACTAGACAAATTGTATGGTCTTTTTCTGTCACTGCATTTCTCTGTTTCTGTATTTCTTTTATATAATTCTTTTCAATATTCCATATGATAGTATTAAAAAGAGGAAAAGATATAAACCCGCTTATCCCCAGGTAGAAGGGCTGAATAAGAAAGGTAGAGTGATTTTACTGGATCACATACATCAGTCACAAGAAATGGGTACATTCCCCAACTATATTCACTGTTCCTTATTCATGGTTCAAAACCAAGCTACTTTAAAAAGGCTAATCCTTACATAAAAGGTTCTTAAGTGCTGTGCATGACTGTACAAACACTACATGCAGTTTCTTAATAAAACAAAATCTGTGCCAGGCAATTGTTATAGGCTTAATGATATTCCCAGTTTGCAACTGAAAATAACAGGCTTTGACAATCCCAGAATTGTATATTCATGCAAAGTCGTAGATGGTGTTCACAGGTATTAAAATGGCAATAAAGTTAAATAGAATGCAGTTTTCTTTAGAAAGGATCCCCCAGTGACCACAGGCTTAACTCTAGCAAGTATGAGCCCTTCCAGTTAGCTGCAAATCTCCCCTACCTTTAATCAATGAGATTGCAAAGGGTGGACCTCACCAGTCAGCATTCTGAGTCTGAGGTAATCTGTTAATATTATTCTTAATTGTCAGTCTTGAACCAAACAACTAGTTGGGGAAGCAAGAGGACAGGGGAGTGGGTTGCCCTGTTACGGGAGCGCTAGGGAGCGGTCCTGATTCCGGGGAGATTGGTGTGCTCTTGGACCATGGTGTGACTGCAGAGGAGCTCTGAGGAAGCGCCGAGGCAGGCAAGACGTGTCCAAGCATGGGCGGACAGGCTGACCATCAGAGCCCTGACCTCTGCCGAACCTGAACGCACCGGGAGAGACCCAGCAACGCAATGTTGGTCTCTGAGGTAGCCCTCTGGCCACTCGATAGCCCTTTTGGACCTGCCGTCTGGGAACGACAGATGTGACAGGACGGACACAGGTGATGGTACTGGAACTTGGAACAAGACAGGAACTCAGAGACTTGGACAAGGCTGAAGACTTGAACAAGACAAGGATACTTGGAACTTGGAAATAGATGAGATGAAGAAACTTGGAACTTGGAACTAGACGAGACAATGTTACTTGGAACTTGGATGAGATGAGGACTCTTGGAACTTGGATGAGACGAAGACTTTTGGAACTTGAACGAGACGAGGACTCTTGATTTGGACGAGACAAGGACTATTGGAACTTGGACGAGATGAGGACTCTTGGAACTTGGAAGGCACTGCCCCTCAGGGCGCCCTACACAGCCCACTGTGGGCTAGTCACGGACCACCCTGTCCCACTGCACCCTACAGAACCTGAAGAGGCTGGTCGCGGACCACACGAGAGCGGGATATGCGCAGGACTGAGGCTCAGAATGAAGGAGGGATCCGGGCAGTGCTTGAAGAAGGATCCAGCCGGAAGAGGACTCCAGTCACCGGAAATGGACACCGGATCAATACAGATTTACTCCCAAGAAGGTCGGTTGGAGGCGAGGTCCGGCGGGCGAGGCAAGGCTTGCACCCGGAGCTAGGAACTAGCGGATACATCAGGATCAGGACTGGAACATAGGACTTCAGGATCAGGACTTGGAACTTGGAACTGGGATACATCAGGATCAGGATTCAGAACTTGGAACTCGGCTACATCAGGATCAGGACTGGAACATAGGACATCAGGATCAGGACTCGGAACTTGGAACTCGGATACTTCAAGATCAGGACTGGAATGTAGGAGATCAGATACAAAAGGACACCAGTACCTCTGGACACTAGGACATCAGGGCATCTGGACATCAGGGACCTCTGGAGACGAGGATTTCAGGGACATCTGAAACACAGAACATGGAACATCAGGTACTTCCAGACTGGGATCATCAGGATTAGGAACATCCAAAGACTGGCACATTTGAAGACAGGGACATCTGGAGACAGGAGAGATGAGGATGCAGGATCCGATGAGAGACCAGGAAGTGCAAACGAAGATGAAGACGAAGGATCAGGAACCACAGATGAAGACAAGGGAATTCCCACGAAGAACAGAGTGCCTTGAAAAAGTGAGGAAAGATCACGGAGGTCTCCTAGAATGATAAGCTGGAATGGAGAATCCAGGAGCTGACTACCTCCTTGTGAAGGCAAAGACAGACTGAAGGATGGCCCTTTTCATAGGCTGAAGGGGAGACGCCTCGGGAACATCATCAGGAGGAGCCAAGAAGGACTGCCCACCATGGGCCCTTTAAATGGTAAAGAGAGGTGCGGCCACGCACCTAATAAGAGGGTAGGACCATAGACAGCAGTGGCAGAGTCCATGCCGCAAGGGAAAGCCCTGACACCGGAGGCTCCCTGCCACGAAGAAAGAACCTGATGGCGGCTTCCTGCCACAAGAAGAGAAGCGAGGCAGCGGCGTCTCCCGCCTTGGGAAGAGGACCTCAGCAGAGGCTTCCAGGCCATGAAGGAAAGGCACTGGTGGCGGCCTGCAGGCCGTGCAGGGAAGAACATCGGCGGTGGCCTCCAGGCCACGAAGAGTAGCACCGGTGGCAGCCTCCAGGCAATGAAGAAGGAATGGCAGTGGCTCCCAGGTCGCACAGAGTGAGGCAGTCAGCAGCAGCAGCGGCGGCCTCCAGGCCATGCTTAGAGGTAAGAGGCTGTTGTGGGCCTAGCCACAAGCAGCATCGCAACAGTTGCCCAGACTCTGAGGCAGTTTTTGAGATTTTAGAATATAAAGGGTTGGATATTGCTATTAGGAAAGTACCCAACTGCAATAAATTCATATACCAATGTCCACTACCCCAAACCCACCTCATATGTATGCAAGCGTTCAGCTATAGATTTGATCTGTAATTGAAATATCAATTTTTCTAAATAAGCACTAGATGTTTATGATGGGAGAAGAGATGAGAACTAATTGAAAGTGTTACTGTAGATGATCCACTTCCTCTCCTTTCCTTTGTCCTGCTTCTCTCTCTTAAAACAGTCTATCCACCCCTACCCAGATACACACATCTGAATCAGCACGTACAGGTGCTGGGAATCCTCATGCACCCCAAGGGCTGGAGGGACATCTCTCACATAAACTTCATTCTTGATCACAATAGAGGTATCAGAATTGAGGACATTCAAAGTCTTCCTTTCTGCTTCACTCATATAATCATGTTATTACGAATCTTCTGGTTTTCAGTTTATGTATCTACAAGAATGACACAATACTAAAAATTCTTTTATAGAATGAAGTTTATGTAAAAAAAAATTTTTTTTTTAAATTTTTCTAGTAGAAGTAAAAGTTTTAAAAGTCGAATAAGCCCTTCCCATGCGCATGCTCGCATTGAGTTTGGGCTTTAAATCCATTGCACATGTGCTGGGGTTTTTGTCTGTTTGAGAGGAGATGAGAGCGTTGAGCTCCGGTTAAGAAGTTATTGCTGGATTTGTTTTGCAACACTGAGCATGGAGTAGAATCAAATAGCGATGTGAAGTTAATACTGGGAATATTTTAATTTTATATCTATTTTTTAGATGATGTCCTGATTTGATTTTTCAGAAATAATGATGCCCTGATGAAGCCTTGTCAGTGAAATGCTGGCCAACATCAGCAGTTTACATATAAGAGTAGCGTGAGGATCGATATGGACATCGCTTAGTTAAGTGACAGCTTGATATAAATATGGTTTAAAATTGAGTCAAGCAGCAGTTTCTGTTTTCACTCAGTACGTGAAACAACATAGACTTTGTCCAAAGTTAAGCGATAACTCGCTACGCACATCGCTTAGTGTTAAGTTCCGTTTTTTTATATACAAAAAATTATAAAAAAAATGAATTTTGAATAAAAGGTGGCTGGAGGTTTTTTGACCTATGATTGAAACAGAGCAAGCTTTCAAATTCAATTACGCTTGCTGTTATTCTGAGGTCTTTTTCCTCCTTGCTTTTTAATTATTGTTAGGTCCAGTGTGAGGTATACATATAAAAATGCTTTCTCTAAATTTTGGTAGTGAGAGTATGGTGGGGTTTTGGGAAGTAATTTGCTTCCAGACTATTTTGAATTCATGGTCTCATTAGGGGTTTTCAGGGAACTGCTGTTAGGACAGCCAGTACCATTTTATGATGTGCCATCAGTGGGGCAAGTGAAAATGGGGACCACCCCTGCCCCATTGTAACCCTAAGTTTAATATCCCCAGGTCTAGGGGGTCTGGGGGACGCCTTGGGACTTTTTAAAACATTTAGTGATATGGGTAAGCTGTGGTGAAGCAAGCCCAAGTGGCCTTTGAAAGGAATGTAGTAATATGTTTAGTTCGCAGGGAGGGGGATACAATTTTGAAATGAAACAAAGCAAATAATAAATGACATTGTTTGTTTTTCTTTCATTTAATTCCTAAAATAAAACTGAACAAATGGGAAATGTGTGATGAGTAAGCTCTTGGTACTTTGGCATAGTTGACGACACCTCATAGGCAAACCTACAAGGCAGAGATAGATTTAGGCGTTTGCCACCCCTAGGCACCTGCAACTCCCCCCCCCCCCCCCCACCGGGTAAGGTCAGAAAACAGTGAGCAAGAGGCATTAGGCACAGTCCCATAGTTTGCTGCAGCAGCTCAAGCATAGATTCTTTTTTTTTTTAATTTGTACTTTGATGTTTATTTGAAAATTCAATAAAGTATACACTTTGGGCCAGATTTTCAAAGGGGTATGCGCGCAAGATACGTGCGAAACCCCCAAAAACCTGGCTGAAGTACCCCCTGCACGCGCCCCAGGACACGTGTAAGTTCCGGGGCTTTCTGGGGGGGGCGTGTCGGGGGCGTGTCAGGGCCGACGCAACATTTGGGGGTGTTCCGGGGGTGTGTCGGGGGCGTGGTGCCGGCTCAAGGGCGTTTCGGGGGCGTGGCCGAGGCCTCTGAAACGGGTCCTGGGCCGAGGAATCGCGCACCAGCAGCCCGCTGGCAGGCGTAACTTTTAAAACACAGGTGGGGGGGGGTTTAGATAGGGCCGGGGGGTGGGTTAGGGAGGGGAAGGTGCGGGGGGGATTTATAAGATACACGCGGCTATCCGCGTGTATCTTATAAATCCCAAAGGATTGCGCTATGGATGGTGTCAGATTCCATAGGGCATCTAGTGTCACCACCTCGGGCTTTTGTAAGCCTAAATGTACTCCGGTGGAGGGGATTAGGGTAGGCACCGGGCCTCTCTCCTCCTCCTGCCACTTGTGCCTCCCCTCCCTCCTGCTCAAACTCACCGGGCAAATTCCCTTCGATCTCCTGAAGGTTTGACGCAAGAAAGTCCTCCGGCGTAGCTCTCTCCTCCTGCGAGGCTTGTAACCCAACTTCGCAGCTCAGCCTCGAGCGCGGCATCGAAGTCTCTCTGGCAGCTGGCGGTGGCCTCTCATCGAGCGGGCTTAGCGACACTTCCTCCGAGGTTAGGTCAGCTTCTCCTCCAAGCGGCTTAACAGCCAGAGCACTATTCCCTATTTGTGTGGGGTATCGCGGCGCACTGTAGAATAGTTTTTTGCCCGGAGGGCAGAGCAGTAATTGAAGGGTAATTCCTCAACCTGCTTTTTCTTTTAGGAGGCATATTAACTCTTAGGAAATACAAAAAAACCCAGAAAACGATCTGCAGCAAACAACAGTGCTACCGGTAAGGGCGCCATCTTGCTGAAAGGACTGGAGACAGGAGGGAGGAGTGTGAGAAGGAAAGAGGACTGGGGATGGGGAGGAGAGGCAGAAAGAACTGGGGATAGGGAGAATGAGAGATGGGGAAGATTGAGGAAAGGAGGAAATCAGGAATCTGGGATGGGAGGAAAAGGGAGGGAGGTTCTGGGATTGAGAAAGGAGGAAGGGAATAAGAAATGTTGGGAGGGGGTTTCCAGGATCTGGAGGGAAGGGAGAGGAAAGAAGGGAGGATCCAGGATCTGGGGGATAGAATCTAAGATCAAGAGAGAGAGAACTTGAATTGCGGTACGTGGAGGAGGGGGAAGGATGGGATGGGAGGGAGGTATCCCTACTGTGCTCTTGTTCTGGTCCCCATAGGAACATAAGAACATGCCATACTGGGTCAGACCAAGGGTCCATCAAGCCCAGCATCCACAGTGGCCAATACACAACTCTTCTCTATCCTCTCAATCTGACACACACACACACACACACACACACACACACACACACCCTTCTCTCCAGATCCTGGAAACCCCCCTCTCAACATTTCCTATTCCCTTCCCCCTTTCTCATAGTGAAAGTGACTACAAATTACATATGTAAACTGCTGGCCCTGTGGGGAAGATCTCTGTTGTGGCCGAGGTATCTGATGTTATTAGGTAGTCTTGTTATGGTCTCTGGCGGCAGGCTCTTCGATGGTATCCCATAGCTGTCCAGTACAATGCCCTTCTCCCAAATGGATCTCCTACAAGGATAAAATAGCCCAGCACTATGCACTTCCATCTAAACATTTCTTTGCCTACCTCCAAACTCGCCACTACCTCCAATCGTTTAAGTGGACAGAGGTTGACTTTCGCCGGGAGTCCAGTTTTGCCCAACGTTTTTTCGACACCGCTTTTCTTCACAACTCTATAACGGGATGGAGCACCTTGGGGCAGAAATGTAGAAAACCTCGTCATCTTAATGCTCTGGCAGATTACTGGACGGAGGCCTGGGGGTGGTCCATCTCTCATGCCGACATCCTTACTTGTTTTAAAACTTTGTCCTCTACTGTGCCCGATCTCACTTTGCGGGAACTTCAATTCCGGATTTTACACCATGTCATCTGTGATGATGTTCGCTGCTACCGTATGGGCCGCTTATCTTCCCCCCAATGCGTTAAATGCGGTGGAGCGCCTGGCACGCTGGCTCACCGGCTGTTTCAGTGCCCGACTCTTCGGACATTCTGGGACGGTGTCCTTACTCATGTGGCCTGCTGCATTACTTCTAATATCTTGCGGTCAGGTAGATTGCTGTTGTCTGGGCTGTGAAGCAATATAACCCCCTACACTGCTGTTGCTGATCGATTTGGCTATGCCGTCATCCTGTTAGCCTGCCGGACGATACTGGCCTCTTGGATTGAACCCACGACACAACCCACTTTGCAAGCTTGGTATTCTAGACTTGCGTCATCTATGCAGTTGGCACAACTGGATGCTCTCTCAATGGGCCGCACTCTGGATGCTTCTTATAGTGCCTATTGGACTGCTTGTTTTGCCCTACTACCTTTGGATATCCAAACCAACTCTTAAACACTGGATATAGTACCACGTGGAAATAATCGTGATTTTCCAAATGACTTCAAGCCATAACGTTCACCTGTACTGTGACATATCTCTCCTCAGAATAATTGTTCTTGTGCAAGCTTGGTTCATTTGCTGTTTGATCTCAAAACACCATTCCCTGGGGGGGAAGGGGGGGAGTTATAGGGGGGATGTATGGTTGGTTGTGTGAGTGCAATTGAGGTGGCTGGTATGTAGGCTGAGTGATGGGGGAGGTATACAAATTGAAAAAAGGGGGCATGTGTGCATTTACAGCACTTGCATTGGTAATTGCACAACAGTTTCTTTTGGACCCTGTTGGTATTTTGTACTTGTTTCAGGTTTGCACTGTTTACCTCCTTTGAGGCTGCTGTGGTTGTAAACACGCGTTCTCTAATAAAAATGATTTTGACAAAAAAAAAAAAATAGCCCAGCACTAGAGATGTGAATCGTGTGATCGATCGTCTTAACGATCGATTTCGGCTGGGGGGGAGGGAATCGGATCGTCGCGGTTTTGTTTTTGTAAATATCGTGTAAATCGTAAATCGGGGGAGGGCGGGAAAACCGGCACACTAAAACATCCCTAAAACACTAAACGGACTCTCTGACTAATTTTAAAACGAGCGCGCGTGCGCCCATACATGCACATATTGGCGTGTGAATGGAGATATGCTGGAATTTTATATCATGTGCACACTTGCTCGCGCATGATTTAAAATACACCTACCAGTATAAGTATGCTTCTAATTTTAAGAGATTTCTCGAGAAAACTACTTCGCATATCTTCCATAGGTCTTTGCCAGCTTTAACGCACATGTCAGTGGATTTTAAAACATGTTCGCATGAGGGGCATTCCCAGTTTTTCCAATTAGTCCATCAGTTTACCCAGTTAATCTGGAGGTCATCTAGACCCCCTCTAGTTCTTCATCCTGCACACACCCTGTTGACCCAGACCCTTCACCCTGCTGTGTAAGCCCTAAAACGTGAGATCTGCAGACTTACTCCTCAACAGGAGCAGCAGTAAAGTTACATGACTAATACTCCACCGCGAGCTACTGCCTCCAGTTTTAAAATACAGAGTTACAAGCATAACAGTTGCCCCTGCCCCAGAACGCCCATACCCCACCCCTTTTCCACCCCCTTATTTTTTGCTTGCACATATGCAAATACATGCATAAATTGTGGATTTTAGAATCCATGTTGCTCGTGCACGGCCCACATACATGTGTATGTGGGCATTTTAGCGCGTGCAACACTTTTAAAATTGACCTTTCGGTGTACACATGACACTCAAAAAAAACCCCAATGTTTTTTTTCTTTCATGATACCATTGAAATGAAACGAAGCAGACAATGTTGTTGACATTTTCTATTTTGTTTCAAATGAATGCACGACCCTACAAAGCACTAACTGACCATCTTATGTTGACATCACATAGTAGCCTCCCTAGCAAGGATTTAAAAATTAGGCTCCACTATAATTTAATCACAATTTGTATATTTATTTAAGTGAAAATTGATGTTATGCCTTGATAAATATGGGCATGTAAATTAGGGTGTGACACATTGTATTTTAGTTCCCTAATGACTTAACTCCCTCTTTCTTCACACTCCTTTTCTCTCCCCCTCACCTCTTCCCCAAACCATCCTGTTTCATTCCTCACGTGTCCTTTACAACCCTTCCTCTACCCCCATGACCCAAGGCTTACTGCTGCACAGCTTAGTTTAGCAAGTTTATTGGCACACTAGGTACTGTATAGCATAGGACTTGGGTATTACAAAGTTCAAATTTACTGCAGTGCATGCTCATATTTGAGAGTGGTGGAAAGGATGGGGAGAGAGAAGGGAGATGGAAGGATCTGGCGTGGCTTGTTTCTAGTTCATTGTCAGTGAGAATGACAAGCTAAACCAGAGCCTGGTACAGATTTCGAGCCTTCTAGGACTCACCAGCAATGTTTTCCACATTATCAAAATGATACATATGCACCGAGCCTGTTTCAAGCACAAGATCAAATGGAGTGGATACTGTGTCGCTTGCTGAGGACAAGAAAAAAAAGATGCCCCATAAGGAGTTTAATCAGTAGGAACAGGCTTTTTCATCAGCATGATGCCTGTTATCAACACAAGCAATGTTTCACAATAATACATGTCTTGATCAGTCTGCCGGCTTCCTTACAAACTGGGAACAGGTAATCATTTTAGGATGGTAAAGACATAACAACAAAGCATAGAGAGTAGGGGGTGGCCGCGAGTGAGGGGAGAGAAAAGAGAGAGTGAAGAGAAGCTGACAACAAATAGCAGGCAGCCCACCTCTGAATGACAAACAGCAGCGGCTGCTGATCTTTTAGCTCTTTGCATTCATTTCAAACATTAAAATCAGTATCTTAAAAATCAAAAAAGACTGATTTGCTGAATTAATTCATATTTTAGAAATATGACTTTGGAAACTTGTAGATTGCCAGTGTGGCCTGGCTTCGCCTGTCACTAATACTTTTTAGGGATGTGAATCGTTTTAGGACGATTAAAATTATCGTCCGATAATTTTAATATCGTCTTAAACCGTTATGGAACACAATACAATAGAGATTCTAACGATTTATCGTTATAAATCGTTAGAATCGTGAGCCGGCACACTAAAACCCCCTAAAACCCACCCCCGACCCTTTAAATTAAATCCCCCACCCTCCCGAACCCCCCCAAATGAGTTAAATAACCTGCGGGTCCAGCGGCGGTCCGGAACGGCAGCGGTCCGGAACGGGCTCCTGCTCCTGAATCTTGTTGTCTTCAGCCGGCGCCATTTTCCAAAATGGCGCCGAAAAATGGCGGCGGCCATAGACGAACACGATTGGACGGCAGGAGGTCCTTCCGGACCCCCGCTGGACTTTTGGCAAGTCTCGTGGGGGTCAGGAGGCCCCCCACAAGCTGGCCAAAAGTTCCTGGAGGTCCAGCGGGGGTCAGGGAGCGATTTCCCGCCGCGAATCGTTTTCGTACGGAAAATGGCGCCGGCAGGAGATCGACTGCAGGAGGTTGTTCAGCGAGGCGCCGGAACCCTCGCTGAACGACCTCCTGCAGTCGATCTCCTGCCGGCGCCATTTTCCGTACGAAAACGATTCGCGGCGGGAAATCGCTCCCTGACCCCCGCTGGACCTCCAGGAACTTTTGGCCAGCTTGTGGGGGGCCTCCTGACCCCCACGAGACTTGCCAAAAGTCCAGCGGGGGTCCGGAAGGACCTCCTGCCGTCCAATCGTGTTCGTCTATGGCCGCCGCCATTTTTCGGCGCCATTTTGGAAAATGGCGCCGGCTGAAGACAACAAGATTCAGGAGCAGGAGCCCATTCCGGACCGCTGCCGTTCCGGACCGCCGCTGGACCCGCAGGTTATTTAACTCATTTGGGGGGGGTTCGGGAGGGTGGAGGATTTAATTTAAAGGGTCGGGGGTGGGTTTTAGGGGGTTTTAATGTGCCGGTTTTGCGATTTTTAGATTTTTAGATTTTTCACGATTTTTCACGATTTTTCACGATATTTTACCCCCCCAAACGGCAACAATACGATTCCCTCCCCCTCCCAGCCGAAATCGATCGTTAAGACGATCGAGGACACGATTCACATCCCTAATACTTTTCCTTAGGTTTCCATCATGGAGGGATGTTGCATTTTGGGGTCCTCTCCTGGTTTTATCCTCACCTTTTTGTGGGATGTGTATCAGGGATATAAAGTTCCTCCTGAGCATGTGAAAAGGGTCTTTGCCTCTCCCCGGGAGGACTTGTTGCACGCCCCATCTGCGTCTGGCCTGCTCACGGGCCTTCTCACCTCTCTGGCTCCTCTGCAGGTCCTGGGTCTGCCTCCCCAGTGGCAGCCACGAGCTCCGCTAGGCCTCGGGTCCGGTGACAGCTGTCTCCGGGCCTTCCATTGCGCACCAGGCCTCACCCCCGGAGTTCGGCGTCTCCCAACAGTTTCTTACTCACACTTCTCCTCTTTTGATGACAAATGGGGACTTTCTTAGGAAAGGTTCAGTTAGCAGGGAACACAGAAGTTCCTGTGGATGTCCCCTCTTCAGGGCAGGGCAGGGCAGGAAAAAATCTTCACAAACATCACTCACTGGAACTCTTCGGCAGAAAGTCGCCTCTCTTCCAGCCCATGCTGTGTGGGTTACGGAGCAGTTGAATCTTCCCTATATATTGATCTAACCTAGCACGGGGTGTCCCCAAATTTCCATGTACCAGGGATGCCAGGACGCTCATGGAAAAAAAAAATTCCAAAATCAAGAGTCCGAAAGCCCATAATCAACCCCGAGGCCTGCACTGGTCAGCATTTGCCTCCTTCCAATTAGGATAAACATTCAGACAGTAAGACCCTAAAAGGGGAACAAAGCTGCAACATATAAAAACTCCTACTCCTCTGAATTCTAACTCAAAATGGCACACCTAGCTGTGCCGCAGGCTGCTTTCATACTGCCAGGGGCGTGGCCATCCCAGCAACCTTAGTGGAGCTGTTCCAAAATGCTGCACCCCCCTTCCTCTCCTTCCTATCTCTATCCTACCTCACAAATAGACTAATTTTAAAAGGAACACACGTATTGGCACACAAGCAGAGATACACTTAATTTTCTATCATTTAAAATGTCCCTGCTGGACGTATGTGTGCAGCCTTTATGCATATAACATGCTCACAGAAGTGACCATATTGGGGGAGAGGGAGGGAAGGAGACAATATGATGCTCTATTTATCTCCCACTGTAAGAGGGGCACTTTCAACTCAGGGTGGGTTTTGGGGGAAGGGGTATTATAAGGGTCTACAGACTCTTGTGCCCTAGGCAGACCAATGTAACACCACCCCTCCCTCAAAACCCACCTTGAGTTAAAAGTGCCCCTCTTGCAGTGGGAGATATATAGACTCTCTCTCACTCGTCTCCACAAAATCTTAAAAATCAAAATATCTAGACTTGCTTCTCAGTATTTGTGTACTTCCCAGCTTCTTAAAATTCACATTGCTTGCATGAAGCCCCCCATAAGCATGTATGGGGCCATATTTGTGTGAGCAATGCTTTTAAAATCTACCTGAAAGGGCTTAGAACTAGGGCCAAACTCATAATGAATCCCAATGGGCCATTACACATACATGGAGGACAGTAAACAAAAGGTAAGAAATGGGGTTAGCAGGGGGAGAGTGCTCTATCCCTTGATAGTGAAAGAATAAATATTGGGGTCCCCAGAGTATGAAAGCTGGACAACAAAATTCGGATTGCTTGGTTTTTGGATAAAAACAAAGTTTTTATCTCTATGGAGCTAACGGCAGACCAAACACACATGAGAATGGTTTTCTATCAATGCTTCCAGTCTTGGAACTGTGCAGCAAGAAAGCACATCAAGCATAGGTCTTCAGGAAAGCACACAACTCTTCTCAAATGTCCACAACACAAAGGTATACTTGTCAGAGTATATAGAATCCTAAAAACAAAGTCAACAAAATTTCAGAAAAAATTTCAAAAATTTCAGAAAAAATAACCATGACCACAAAATCCAATGTAAACCTAAATCGACCAGACATCTCACCCTGGACACACTTTGACCCAATAACAACCATTGAAACTGAGAAACTCATCAATTCACTTAACCCAGCCAGACACGAACTTGATACAATACCAACACTTGCTCTAAAAGAAATCTCACACAACATTGCTCCAATCATCTCTACTATTATTAATAAATCTCTTGAAGAAGGAGAGCTCCCTGTCAACCTAAAAATCGCCACTATAAAACCCATCTTAAAAAAAAAGAATCTTGACCCCTACGATCTAAGCAACTATCGACCAATCTCAAACCTTTCATTCCTTGCAAAACTAAGAGAGAAAGCCGCACTCAAACAACTAATTGATCATCTAGATACCAACAACATTTTATACCCAACTCAACATGGTTTCAGAAAAAATCACAGTACAGAAACTCTTCTTATCAACCTTTCAAATACTATCCTAAGAGGTTTTGATCATGGACAACGCTACATCATCATTCTTCTTGACCTATCAGCTGCTTTCGACACAGTTGAACACAGTATACTAATCTCCAGACTATCCGAAATTGGCCTATCAAATAAAACTCTAGACTGGTTCACATCCTTTCTCCACAATAGATCATACAAAGTAAATCTAAACAACCACACATCACAAGCCATCCCACTTGAAACTGGAGTGCCTCAAGGTTCATCGCTATCGGCCATTCTCTTCAACATCTACCTTTTACCTCTCTGCCAACTTCTATCAAGCCTCTCCATTACCTACTTCCTCTACGCTGACGACATCCAGCTAATCATTCCAGTATCAAACTCCATAGAGAATACTCTTAAAACCGCTTCCACAATCATAAACAAAATCAAACTACTATTAAACCAACTAAAACTCTGCATCAACACTGACAAAACTGAATGTATGCTGATTGAAAAAAGCATCTCTGGCGATCATCTAAACCACCCCATTATCATCGACAACACTCCCATCAATCTAAAAGAACACGTCAAAGACCTAGGAATCTGGATAGACCCCCAACTTAACCTTAAAAAACACATCTCCATGAAAACTAAAGAAGGCTTTCACAAACTATCAATCCTCAAACACCTAAAACCCCTGCTAAACCAACCAGACTTCAGAACCATCCTCTAATCCCTGATCTTTCCAAGCATTGACTATTGCAACGCCCTCATGATTGGTCTTCCGAAATCTACTCTACACCCCCTTCAAATTCTTCAAAACGCCACTGCGCGAATTCTCACTGGACTCAAAAGATCTGAACATATTTCACCCGTGCTAAAAGAACTTCACTGGCTTCCCATAGCAAAAAGAATTGAATACAAAACTCTTTCAATGATTCACAACTCTATCCACCACATTGACCACAATTGCCTCAACTCCCTTATACAAATTCAACACAATCAACGCAACACGAGATCTACCAATAAAGCACGTCTAGAAATCCCTCCACTCACCTCAGCCAAATTAACCACCACCAGAAAAAGATCCTTTTCAATTGCTGGACCTATCCTCTGGAACACTCTTCCTTCCAGTTTCAGACTACTAAACAATACCAAAATGTTCAAAAAACTACTCAAAACTTGGCTCTTCAAGCAAGTTTACAAAGACGGAATAGGTTAAACCAATGTCTAAGAAAATGTCATACATCCCCCTCCTCCACTTACCCTATTTCCCACTTTCCCCTCTTTTTCCTCTTTTCTCTTTCTCCTCCTCCAAACCCACCCTTCCCTCTTCCCCTCAACTCTTTCCCCCACCCCTTACTTATCCAATCATCTCTCTTCCCGAGCATCTTAACCTTCATTCCTCTTGATAATATATCTCTAACCCTCCGTCAGTATTGCTCCCATGAGCTATTACTTCTCCCTGTCTATCTACTGATGTAATTATAAATATGATAAAGTTATCTATGTTTGTTAACAATTCTGAAATATTTAGACCTTTAACTTACCTATATATATATTATATATATTCATTATAACTTTAACTCTGTTTAAACTGTTCACCTGATTTTTCAACGTATGCGTTGTTATAAATGTAAACCGGAGTGAAGGCCTCTGCCAATACCTCGGTATATAAAAGACATATAAATAAATAAAAATAAATAAATAAATAATTGACTGCTTTCATAAGACTCCTGTCCATGTTAACAGATGGATCCTATGGATCAGTAGTGCCTTAGACAAGGCACAAAGGAGACAAGTTCATAAATTAATTTATAAGTGCCCCTTTGTGAGAGTCATAATGTACCTAGTAAAAATGAAAATGTACCACCTGTATAAGCCAAGCACTCTCAGGCCGGCATGACTGTGGTGAGAGAAGACTGTGTACTCAAAGCCTATTGGCAAGTGAGTCTCATCAACACAATAAGAACATAAGACTTGCTATACTGGGTAAGATCAGAGGTCCATCAAGCCCAATATCCTGGTTCCAACAGTTGCCAATCCAGGTCACAAGTACCTGGCAGGATCCCAAGATAGATTCCAAGCAGCTTATCCCAGGGATAAGAAGTGGATTTTTGCAACTTTACCTTAATAATGGTTTATGGACTTTTCCTCTAGGAGCTTGTCCAAACCTTTTTTAAACACAGCTACACTGTGGGGTAGATTTTTAAAAATACACGTGGCGCGTCCATGTGCGCGCACAACCCGGTGCACCCACGTGGACGCGCGATTTTATAAATGCACACGTTGGTGCGTGCATGCTATAAAATCGCAGGCGGTGCGTGCAAGGGGGGCAGTTAACATAAGAACATAAGAACATAAGAAATTGCCATGCTGGGTCAGACCAAGGGTCCATCAAGCCCAGCATCCTGTTTCCAACAGAGGCCAAACCAGGCCACAAGAACCTGGCAATTACCCAAACACCTAGAAGATCCCATGCTACTGATGCAATTAATAGCAGTGACTATTCCCTAAGTAAACTTGATTAATAGCAGTTAATGGACTTCTCTTCCAAGAACTTATCCAAACCTTTTTTGAACCCAGCTACACTAACTGCACTAACCACATCCTCTGGCAACAAATTCCAGAGATTTATTGTGCGTTGAGTGAAAAAGAATTTTCTCCGATTAGTCTTAAATGTGCTACTTGCTAACTTCATGGAATGCCCCCTAGTCCTTCTATTATTCGAAAGTGTAAATAACCGAGTCACATCTACTCGTTCAAGACCTCTCATGATCTTAAAGACCTCTATGATATCCCCCCTCAGCCGTCTCTTCTCCAAGCTGAACAGCCCTAACCTCTTCAGCCTTTCCTCATAGGGGAGCTGTTCCATCCCCTTTATCATTTTGGTTGCCCTTCTCTGTACCTTCTCCATTGCAACTATATCTTTTTTGAGATACGGCGACCAGAATTGTACACAGTATTCAAGGTGTGGTCTCACCATGGAGCGATATAGAGGCATTATGACATTTTCCGTTTTATTAACCATTCCCTTCCTAATAATTCCTAACATTTTATTTGCTTTTTTGACTGCTGCAGCACACTGAGCTGACGATTTCAATGTATTATCTACTATGACGCCTAGATCTCTTTCTTGGGTGGTAGCTCCTAATATGGAACCTAACATCGTGTAACTACAGCTAGGGTTATTTTTCCCTATATGCAACACCTTGCACTTGTCCACATTAAGTTAAGCCAAATCGCGCAGCAACGCATCATCAGGCTTCCCCAGTTCCCTCCCAGTCTGCTCCAATTAAGGAACAGACTGGGAGGGAACTTCCCTACCTCCTACCCTAACCTCCCTTCCCCTTCCCCTCTCCTACCCACCCCCTATCCCTATCCTAGGTACCCCCCATTTTTTAAACGTACCTTTTGCTCCTGCAAAGGAGCAGTAGCAGGTTGCGTACACCGGCACAGTGGCAAGTGGCTGCTATATCAGCACCTCCAGCCTCAAATTAAAATAGCATCCCTTTACACCACACCTCCCCAATTCTTTTTTTAAATGTAGCTTGACCTAGAATTCTCATTACATGCTGTTCTTCATATTATTAGAGAGTTTTTATAGTCTGACAAAATGCACTACTGTAAGACTGGTCCAATCATATTGTAAATCAATAATTAATTATACCTCTTTAAAGATGGATACTGAATCATCTTGGGCACCATTTCTGTTAACATTTGTAGCCATAACTCTGGATCTGGTTTTTTTTCCCTTGCTCTTACAGTTCTTGAGATGGGCCTTGAGTGCTCTTCTCCCTGCTAGTACAACTTTTAGCTAGATTGATTCCATCTGCCATGTAGCCGTGCACTCTCCACTTTAACTGAGGGTGGAACTGTTTTGCTTTATTTATTTATGTATTTATTTATTTATTTAAACATTTTTATATACCGTCGTTATGTTAAATACCATCACAATGGTTTACAGAAGGGCATGATAAAGAAGGCCACATTCAATTAACTAACTTCAATTCAAAAACAGCAGAAAGTACAGTTAAATCTGACATAGGTGAGAACTGGTGAACAATTTAGAATTCACATCCTCTGTATAACAAAAGGATTCCCGCCACTTCTTCTCCACGCTTTGGTCAAGAGGTGACAGTAGGTGAACTAATTGAAATATACATCCATTTTTCCTCTAAAGCTCAAAGCTCAATCTGCATCACAGATGTTTTCTACTGAAGTCCTCCATAGTACTCCTTATCCACAGAGGCTTCTGGATTGAAAAGACTGATAAAATAATCATACACAATTGCCTCTTTAAGAGCATCAAACTGTTCAACAAGAAAGTTGGTAATTCATCTTTATGCTAGCCAGCTGAAGGCAATTCACAGATTACTTACTTCATTCAAACAGTTGTTGCCTCACTCAAAAGGACAGGGATGAAACTCTGCTAATAGCTTGGAAGACCAAGTTCCATGTCTGGTGTAACCTTAAACAAATTACAAGATAAACTATTCCACTCACTTTTTTCTGGGAAGTCTTTTATGTGAAATAAACAGAGGTCCATAATCAGCCATTTTTTGGCTAGGAAAGTTAGCCAGATAAACTTATCCTGCTAAATTAGGATTCTCAATTGGAATTTCTAAATGGCTCTTTGATGGTTGAAGAGGTTGGTGGAATCATTTTGCGGTCATCTCTTTTCAAAGCTCCTGGACCTGATGGGTTCACCAATGAATTTTATAAGTTGCTAGTGAGATGAATATCACCTACTTTGGTTGCTTATCTTGAGGATCTAATCTCTCAAGGACGGTTTTCCCATGGTTTCAATAAAGCCCGTATTATAATGCTCCCTAAGCCTGGTAAGGATCCTCCTCTTCTAACTTCCTGCAGACCTATTTCTCTGATCTACTGAGATGTTGCATTTTTGGCAAAGGTCAAGGCTGATAGATTGTCTAGCATATTACTGTCTTTAATTTTAAACTCCCAGGTTGGTTATGTGAGGGGCCGTCATTCAGATGTTAATGTTCGCAAATCGATTGCTTCTGTTGAATAATTCAATAATTGAAACTTGGGCTCTTTATTAATCAGCTTTGATGCTGAAAAAGCCTTCAACAGTCAACTGGGAATTTCTTTTTGAAACACTTCAGTGGTTTGGGGTTGGGGTTATTTTTTGGAAGTTTTAAAGGTGCTATAGTCCTCTCCGGTAGCCTCTGTCTTGATAAATGCTATGCTATCTAGTGAATTTACTTTGTGTCAGGGCACGAGACAGGGAGGCCTTTTGTCCCCACTGCTTTTCTTACTTTTTTGGACCCTCTGTTGAGTACTTTACATAATAAGCCAGACATTCCTGGTATCCCTATTGGTTGATTTTATTTTAAATAGCTGCTTTTGCTGATGACATGCTACTGCATATGCTCAATCCAAACGTTTCTTTGCCAAGGGTTTTACAAGGGTTTAAAGAGTATGGAGATTTATCAGGTTTAAGTCTCAATCTAGACAAATCTGAAGTGATGCCCCTTGGGACTTTTATATCAGACCAATGGGAAGATGAATTTCTATTAAAATGGGCCATTAACTCCTTTAAATATTTAGGAGTTATGGTTTATAGTTGGAAAAAATGTTTCCTCTCTTTTAAATGCCACAGAAAAAAAACATTATGGTCCTGGACTTCTTTCTCTTTGTCTTTTGTAGGTAAAATTCAGTTGTTTAAAATGGTTCTGCTTCCTCGGTGGATATATCTCTTTTCTATATTACCAGTTTATTTTGACTGCAAAATTGAGAAACACATGTTTATTAGAGATGTGAATCGTGTGATCGATCGTCTTAACGATCGATTTTGGCTGGGGGGGGAGGGAATCGGATTGTCGCGGTTTTGTTTATTTTTAAAATCATGTAAATCGTAAATCGGGGGAGGGCGGGAAAACCGGCACACTAAAACAACCCTAAAACCCACCTCGACCCTTTAAAATAAATCCCCCACCCTCCCAAAGCCCCCCAAAATGTCTTAAATTACCTGGGGTCCAGTGGGGGGGTCCCGGTGTGATCTTCCACTCTCGGGCCACGGGTGCGTTACTAGAAATGGCACCGGCGCTACCTTTGCCCTGTCATATGACAGGGCAAAGGTAGCGCCGGCGCCATTTTGGTTCCTGTCCCCCGACGTCACGAGCGCAGGAGATTGCTCCCGGACCCCCGCTGGACCCCCAGGGACTTTTGGCCAGCTTGGGGGGGCCTCCTGACCCCCACAAGACTTGGCAAAAGTCCAGCGGGGGTCCGGAAGCGATCTCCTGCACTCGGCCGGCGCCCTCCTGCACTCGGCTGGTGCCATTTTGTATTGCAAAATGGCGCCGCCGTATGGCCATATTGCCGTATTGCAAAATGGTGCTGGCCGTATGGCCGTATGGCTGGCGCCATTTTGCAATACTGCAAATACGATTCGAGTGCAGGAGGTCACTTCCGGACCCCCGCTGGACTTTTGGCAAGTCTTGTAGGGGTCAGGACGCCCCCCCAAGCTGGCCAAAAGTCCCTGGGGGTCCAGAGGGGGTCCGGGAGCGATCTCCTGCGCTCGTGACGTCGGGGGACAGGAACCAAAATGGCGCCGGCGCTACCTTTGCCCTGTCATATGACAGGGCAAAGGTAGCGCCGGTGCCATTTCTAGTAACGCACCCGTGGCCCGAGAGTGGAAGATCACACCGGGACCCCCCCACTGGACCCCAGGTAATTTAAGTTTTTTGGGGGGGGTTCGGGAGGGTGGGGGATTTATTTTAAAGGGTCGGGGTGGGTTTTAGGGTTGTTTTAGTGTGCCGGTTTTCCCGCCCTCCCCTTCCCCTCCCCCTTCCCCCGATTTATGATTTTTGACGATAAATCGGGGGAATTCCTATTGTATATCCCCTCTAACGATTTTTGACGATTTAAAATATATCGGACGATATTTTAAATCGTCAAAAAACGATTCACAGCCCTAATGTTTATTCTTTGATGGAAATTTTTGTGGCCTGGTAAGAAATCCTGCATTTCCATTCAGACTATGTTGAAACCCTGGCCCTTAGGTGGCTTAGGCTTTCCTAATTTGTTACATTATAATAGAGCCTCAAACATGTCAAATTGGGGATTGGCTACTTTCTTCTCAATAATATACTCCTACCCCTATGGAGGATGTCCCACTTATCATTAAGTTTTGCTTTACATAATTCCTTGGGTCTACTCCCTGCTGCCTGTAAGAATAATATATTGGTACTGCCATTGGTCAAGACATGGTGATGGTTTTGTAATTATTTACATTTATCACATTATTGTACACCATTTCTTTCAATTGTGGGTAACTATCACTTTCCTCCAGATATGTTTCAGATGGTGTTTCATAACTGGGAAACCAAAGGTCTGGTTATGCTGTCCCAGTTGCTAGATTATGATGGATCCATTTTTACCTTTCCTAAGCTTCAAGAGGAATTCCAACTACTGCAGACAGATTTTTTTGGATACTAGCAATTGAAATACTACATTCATAGCTTGGACATCATTAAGAGGATCGATAGTAGGTGATATGCTATAATGGACTGTTTTGATGTCCAGGATCCATCACATTTTTATTTTTACTTTTTCCAAAGCGGATGATAATTTTGATTATCAATCTTTACTGAATAAGTGGAAACAGTTCACACTTTCTTTAAAACAGTTTGTACAATGTTTTAAACAAGTCAATATAATTTCAAAAAGCATGTCATTGCGGGAAATGCAATACTAATTCCTTACTCGTTTCTATATTTTTCAGCGTCGAGCTTATCTTTCCAGGATATCTGTTACAGATTCTTGCTTGAAGTGTTCTGGGGTACCACTTTTGGTCTTGTTCATCATTCAGATCTTTTGGGGGAAGGTGGTATCATGTGTGAACAGAATTATGGGTATTGACATTCCCTGTAATCCAGCATTAGTATTATCTGATGATTTTTCTTCTTTTTTCCCCTGGATATAAATATGTTAAACTTTGGTTTCAAAAATGTTTTTTAATGGGAAAAAGACCATCCTTTACTTTTGTAGGGATCCAAACTATCTAAGCTTTAATTTTTGGAAAAATATAATTCACAGTTTGGCAGTTTTTGAGAACATTGAAGCTAAATCGCCCTCTCCCAGACAGAAGGCTAAAAACTTGCATATTTGGTCTGCATAAATAGACTCTTTGCCCCACAGATCGAGGAGCCAACTTTTAAATGACCTAAGATGATCTTTGTTATTTTTTTCATATCTTGTAGATAATACTTTATTTAGAGAAATGTATGTGTTGTTTATCATGCTGACACCAGGGTTGGTTATAGTTTTGGTGCTGTTAATCTGTTGAAATGTTTTTTCATTGATACGGTATGTGAAGAATCCCAAAACTATCTGTGTTACTATTGTGAATTTTACTATTCAATAAAAAATATTTGACTATGATTGTAAATGAGGTATGAAGGATCTGAGAAATTAATTGATACAAATAGACAATATTTCAAATAAAAAATCTTTTGCAGAGATAAAGGCTACCTGAAGTCTGAAATAAAGATTTATGAACCTTCGGTAATATAAATAAAACTACATGACAGAGGGGTTAAAGGGGCTCCTAGGGAAGATAAGGCCATTGCAGAAAGACTAAATTAATTCTTTGCCTCCGTGTTTACTAATGAGGATGTTGGAGAGATACCAGTTCCGGAGATGGTTTTCAGGGGTGATGAATCAGATGGACTGAATGAAATCAGTGTGAACCTGGAAGATGTAGTAGGCCAGATTGACAAATTAAAGAGTAGCAAATCACCTGGACCGGATGGTATGCATCCTAGGGTTCTGAAGGAACTCAAAAATGAAATTTCTGATATATTAGTTAAAATTTGTAACCTATCATTAAAATCATCCATTGTACCTGAAGACTGGAGGGTGGCCAATGTAACCCCAATATTTAAAAAAGGCTCCAGGGGTGATCCGGGTAACTATAGACCAGTGAGCCTGACTTCAGTGCTGGGAAAAATAGTGGAAACTATTCTCAAGATCAAAATCGTAGAGCATATAGAAAGACATGATTTAATGGAAGATAGTCAACATGGATTTACCCAAGGGAAGTCTTGCCTAACAAATCTGCTTCATTTTTTTTAAGGGGTTAATAAACATGTGGATAAAGGTGAACCGGTAGATGTAGTGTATTTGGATTTTCAGAAGGCGTTTGACAAAGTCCCTCATGAGAGCTTCTACAAAAACTAAAAAGTCATGGGATAGGAGGCGATGTTCTTTCGTGGATTACAAGCTGGTTAAAAGACAGGAAACAGAGAGTAGGATTAAATGGTCAATTTTCTCAGTGGAAAAGGGTAAACAGTGGAGTGCCTCAGGGATCTGTACTTGGACCGGTGCTTTTCAATATATATATAAATGATCTGGAAAGGAATACGACGAGTGAGGTTATCAAATTTGCGGATGATACAAAATTATTCAGAGTAGTTAAATCACAAGCAGACTGTGATAGATTACAGGAGGACCTTGCAAGACTGGAAGATTGGGCATCCAAATGGCAGATGAAATTTAATGTGGACAAGTGCAAGGTGTTGCATATAGGGAAAAATAACCATTGCTTTAGTTACACGATGTTAGGTTCCATATTAGGAGCTACCACCCAGGAAAAAGATCTAGGCATCATAGTGGATAATACTTTAAAATCGTCGGCTCAGTGTGCTGCAGCAGTCAAAAAAGCAAATAGAATGTTAGGAATTATTAAGAAGGGAATGATTAATAGAACAGAAAATGTCATAATGCCTCTATATCGCTCCATGGTGAGACCACACCTTGAATACTGTGCACAATTCTGGTCGCCGCATCTCAAAAAAGATATAGTTGCGATGGAGAAGGTACAGAGAAGGGCAACCAAAATGATAAAGGGGATGGAACAGCTTCCCTAAGAGGAAAGGCTGAAGAGGTTAGGGCTGTTCAGCTTGGAGAAGAGACGGCTGAGGGGGGATATGATAGAGGTCTTTAAGATCATGAGAGGTCTTGAACGAGTAGATGTAACTCGGTTATTTTCACTTTCGAATAATAGAAGGACTAGGGGGCATTCCATGAAGTTAGCAAGTAGCACATTTAAGACTAATCGGAGAAAATTCTTTTTCACTCAACGCACAATAAAGCTCTGGAATTTGTTGCCAGAGGATGTGGTTAGTGCAGATAGTGTAGCTGGGTTCAAAAAAGGTTTGGATAAGTTCTTGGAGAAAAAGTCCATTAATGGCTATTAATCAATTTTACTTAGGGATTAGCCACTGCTATTAATTGCATCAGTAGTATGGGATCTTCTTAGTGTTTGGGTAATTGCCAGGTTCTTGTGGCCTGGTTTTGGCCTCTGTTAGAAACAGGATGCTGGGCTTGATGGATCCTTGGTCTGACCCAGCATGGCAATTTCTTATGTTTTTATGTTCTTATGGAATCACTGGATTTTGTACTTGCAGGACCTCAAAGTTGTGGTGTGTGATCCAGCTTTGTATGAATGCCTCATCTAAACAGATGAGATTGTGCTTCCTTAATGAAGGTGTTGGATCAGAGTTTAAAGGCAAATAAAAAAATGATCTGGTAATTGTCAGAAAATCTCCACCTCATGCACTAGATACTAGAGATGTGAATCGTGTCCTCGATCGTCTTAACGATCGATTTCGGCTGGGAGGGGGAGGGAATCGTATTGTTGCCGTTTGGGTGTTTGAAGTATCGTGAAAATCGTGAAAATCGTGAGCCGGCACACTAAAACCCCCTAAAAACCCACCCCCGACCCTTTAAATTAAATCCCCCACCCTCCCGAACCCCCCCCCCCCAAATGCCTTAAATTACCTGGGGGTCCAGCGGCGGTCCGGAACGGCAGCGGTCCGGAACGGCCTCCTGCAATTGAATTGTGTTGTCTTCAGCCGGCGCCATTTTTCAAAATGGCGGCGCAAAATGGCGGCGGCCATAGACCAACACGATTCGACTGCAGGAGGTCATTCCGGGCCCCCGCTGGACTTTTGGCAAGTCTTGTGGGGGTCAGGAGGCCCCCCCAAGCTGGCCAAAAGTCCCTGGGGGTCCAGCAGGGGTCCGGAAAATGATCTCCTGCCGCGAATCGTTTTCCGTACGGAAAATGGCGCCGGCAGGAGATCGTTTTCCGGACCCCCGCTGGACCCCCAGGGACTTTTGGCCAGCTTGGGGGGGCCTCCTGACCCCCACAAGACTTGCCAAAAGTCCAGCGGGGGTCCGGAACGACCTCCTGCAGTCGAATCGTGTTGGTCTATGGCCGCCGTCATTTTGCGCCGCCATTTTGAAAAATGGCGCCGGCTGAAGACAACACAATTCAATTGCAGGAGGCCGTTCCGGACCGCTGCCGTTCCGGACCGCCGCTGGACCCCCAGGTAATTTAAGGCATTTGGGGGGGGGTTCAGGAGGGTGGGGGATTTAATTTAAAGGGTCGGGGGTGGGTTTTAGGGGGTTTTAGTGTGCCGGTGTTCCTGCCCTCCCCCTTCCCCCGATTTACGATTTTTTGACGATAAATCGGGGGAATTGGTATTGTATCGTGGCCCTAAAGATTTTTGACGATTTAAAATATATCGGACGATATTTTAAATCGTCAAAAAACTATTCACATCCCTACTAGATACTGTTTTTTTATCATTGATCTTCATAATTTGCTGGATTTTAAAAGGGTTACGCGCATAAGGCATGCACGTAACCCTTTAAAACCCCCCTGTGTGCGCCAAGCCTATATTGCATAGGCTTCCGGCGCGTGCAAAGCCCCAGGATGCGCGTAAGTCCCGGGGCTTTCTTGGGGTGGGCGTGTCGGGAGGCGTGACACGGTCGGCGCGTCATCCGGGGGCATGGTTTCGGCCTGGGGGCGTTCTGGGGGCGTGGTCGCGGCCTCCGGACCAGCCCCCGGATCGGAACACGGTGCGCGGCAGCCGGCCCAGGGCTCGCAAAGTTACGCCTGCTTCGAGCAGGCGTAACTTCTGCGACAGAGGAAGGGGGGTTTAGATAGTGCCAGGGGGGGGGGGGGGTAGGTTAGGTAGGGGAAGGGAGGGGAAGGTGGGAGGAGGTGGAAGGAATGTTCCCTTCGAGGCCGCTCCGATTTCGGCCCTCTGAGGCCGCTCCGATTTCGGAGCGGCCTCAGAGGGAACAGGCAGCGCGCGCAGGGCTTGGCGCGTGCAAGTTGCACAAATGTGCACCCCCTTGTGCGCACCGACCCCGGATTTTATAAGATACGCGCGGCTACGCGCGTATCTTATAAAATCCAGCATACTTTTGTTCACGCTTGGTGCGCGAACAAAAGTACGCGCGCATGTAGAATTATAAAATCTACCCCAATAAGTGCTGCTTCTTTCTCTTTCAACTTTCTCTCTCTAAATTACCATGTTCTTCCTCGGTAGTTGCTTCTTTTACCATATCATCACAGAGACACTATGCAACAAAAGAAAGAATTCATGAATTTTTTATGTCATGTGACCCATAAGTAAGTTGAATCTTTGGTTTTTTTTCCCCAAATATGTAGCAGACGTAGGGTTGAGATTAGCTGGACTGTTACTGACTTGAAGCTTATGTACTAAAATGCAATTTCTTTCACAGAGGAGTCTCTATATGTGCATTAGTATGTGTGAAACGGCCCAAAATGCTGGTGTTTTTGTGCATTTTAATGTCCAAAAGTCCTGTTTGGAAAAGAAAACTCAAAATAACCTTTTGAGATAATGAGCTACTGCAAGGAAATACCATGCAAAGCTCATTATCTCAGAATTCTGCAATTATCAGGCACACAAAGCTGTCTTCACATGCTGGTTTTTGCAAAATAAAGTTAACTATACCTCAGTGAAGTGTGGTTATCTCTTTTCAACTGGCCCTGAAGTGCAGGTTTGTGTGGAAATTGTTTACACAGCTTATTTTCATGTATAGAAATCTTATGCGCCAACAAGCCTGCTAACCAGTGGGAAATCCTGCAAGTTTGTACATCTGGCCCATTGTTTGAAATTCAGCATTCCTATATAAATGTTCAAATTACTGGATCTAGATTAAGTTTTTACAAAATTTGGTTCAGGTCTTCAGACAACTATGAACACTTTATGACATAGGTGTAATTGTTTTGATTTTTGCAGTGAGTAATGTCCTTGACACAGTCATTTTGTTGTTGAGAAATTGGCTGTGTCACAGTTTATGTAGTGTGTATATTTTTTTCACATCCTTTAATGATCTAGGTTTGGTCATATCTTCATTACATACAAAACATATTAAATATTTACTTTTTCCAAGTAGATGATTATGAACCAGATAGTTACAGATAATTTCAATGATAGGGCCATCCTATAAATATAAAATAGGCATTATCTAATTATAATTGATGGTTTCTTTTTGAAGGATTTTTTAAATCACTTTTGGTGGGTTTTATAATCTGGTGTGGTTGTAGACCCTGGACCGTAGTGAGATTTGGTTCCACCCACAGGGAGGAGTAGGCGTGGCCTCAGTAGAGACGGACACAGATGAGATAGACTTTATTATACTGGAATCGTGGGAAATACCCACAGCATGGAGAGAAGACACTGTCCAAAGTAGTAAAGCAGCTCAATGCAGATATCCCTGGTAGTTGCCCGCAGAGCGGGGTATTCCAGGGAAGTCTCCTGATAGTAACTCTCAGGAGGTATCTGGTAGTGGCCCACAGAGCGGGGTATGCCAAGGATCAGCAGGTAGAAGTCCAGAGAGGTGCAGAAGGTCAGCAGAGTGAAGTAGATGATGGCACTTACTCCGGAGTGTAGAAGGGTGGTTGGAATGAGCATGGTAGTATCCCAAGGCATGGGGTACACTGGTGGTTCCTTCAGCCAGGAGATAGAAGTAGAAGTAGTATTCACTAGGCTGAATTCACGATGTCCTGAATCGGGAAGATAGGAATCTCCAGGCAGGAAAGCCCTCCAAGGAGCGGATAGCCAGAACATAACAAGGCCCCCGAGGAGCGGGTACCTAAGGTGTTCTAGTTCAGGAAGTAGTGAAGCAAAGTGTCTCCGAATGGAGTGGAATAAGCAGGAAGGAAGTCCTTGCTAACTCGTAGGAAGCTTAGGCTGGCTGGGTTAAATATATCAAGTGAGTGACGTCATGCAGAGGGGACGCCCCCGAGGTTCTCGCCATGCCGTCAATAAGAGAGGGCCTGGCACGCGCGTGCCCTAAGTAATCCCTGACTCAAGATGGTGGACGGGATGCCGAGGAAGGTGGCGTTTGCAGGCTGAGGCCGCCATGGCCTTGAGAATCACTGTAGCAGGGAAAAGAGAGGTGAGCAGCAAAGGTCGCAGCCATCTGTGACCGACGGGCACAACAGTGGGTAACTGATTATTTTATGAGAATATATATTTGTTCAAACCACTTTTCTTTTTTCATTATTGATTTTAGTGGTTTGGGTTGTCTCTAATCACTGTTTTAGAAACAAGGTATAAATATTCCCTGGCTTTCTGTCTCTCACAGAGAATGTAGGAACCCTCTTCCTCCTCTGATCGCTGTGGCATCTTACTTAAATTCTATAACTACTTAGGCATCTACCAGAAAGTCTCCAGAATGTTGGGAATTATTAGAAAGGGAATGGTGAATAAAAAGGAAAAACGTCATAATGCCTCTGTATCGCTCCATGGTGAGATCGCACCTTGAATACTGTCTACAATTCTGGTCACCGCATCTCAAAAAAGATATAATTGCGATGGAGAAGGTACAGAGAATGGCTACCAAAATGATAAAGGGAATGGAACAGCTCCCCTATGAGGAAAGACTAAAGAGGTTAGGACTTTTCAGCTTGGAGAAGAGACGGCTGAGGGGGGATATGATAGAGGTGTTTAAAATCATGAGAGGTCTAGAACGGGTAGATGTGAATCGGTTATTTACTCTTTCGGATAGTAGAAAGACTAGGGGGCACTCCATGAAGTTAGCATGGGGCACATTTAAAACTAATCGGAGAAAGTTCTTTTTTACTCAATGCACAATTAAACTCTGGAATTTGTTGCCAGAGGATGTGGTTAGTGCAGTTAGTATAGCTGTGTTTAAAAAAGGATTGGATAAGTTCTTGGAGGAGAAGTCCATTACCTGCTATTAAGTTCACCTAGAGAATAGCCACTGCCATTAGCAATGGTAACATGGAATAGACTTAGTTTTTGGGTTCTTGCCAGGTTCTTGTGGCCTGGATTGGCCACTGTTGGAAGCAGGATGCTGGGCTTAATGGACCCTTGGTCTGACCCAGTATGGCATTTTCTTATGTTCTTAACTATAAATTACAGTGAAATGTTCAAAGTCAAATATGTATACAAAGCTGCTTTCAAATGATGCCCTCTCTAGGTTCATAAAGGTTTTAAAGACTATTATCAGGTTTTTGGGGGGATTTCTGCCTCTCTGGAGCTGCACTTGCTAACCCTCTGTAATCTCAAGAGGCACCATACTGTGTTATTTGCTATTCAATCTCAGTGCGCATTTTGATTATTAATTGGCAATACATGTTCATCTTGTGGACAACTATGCAGCAGGTACTTCCATTCTTTGCTTTCTCTATATTACACACAGTGCCTTCTCGTAGTGCAATTCTAGGGAGCACTACCAAGTTACAGGTAAAGTTACAAATTATATTACATATAAACTTGCCAGGTTCTTATGGCCTGGATTGGCCACTGTTGGAAACAGGATGCTGGGCTTGATGGACCCTTGGTCTGACCCAGTATGGCATTTTCTTATGTTCTTATGTTCTTACCTAGTGTTCTTATGATTTAGCAAATCCAAATCCACTTTCTTAGAGAGAGAAAATGATGGCCGACTAAGACTGCAAGACCCATCTAATCTTTTCATCCTTGATGCCATACTGCAGAACCTTCCCAGACTCAGACTTTACATTCATATCGTGGTATCTAAGATCCCAAGGTACTATATAGAACAATAGAAGAGAGCGTACTGAGAGCAAAAAAATCACTGGGTAAGGCAAGTCAGCAAAGGGGAGAGAAAAAAGAGATCATTATGGTTCTCTAAAGAGACAGCAGAAATGGAAAGAACAAAAGGCCTCATATTTAGGAAATTCAGAAATACGGTAGATTGCCTTTGGCATCCTACAGCTGAAAAGAGTTGCCAATTTTTGAAAACTGTAATAGCCATTTTTAGGGACCTAATTTACTTTTCCTTTGAAATATGTTGAACTAGAATGTTTTTGAAGGACAGATTAGAAAAATGTTCAGCCCTTTCTTAATGTCAGTAACATGGGCAGGCAAGGACTCACGGCATTCCTCCCAGTCGCCCTAACAAATACACACTGACACAAGTATGGTACTAACAAAGGCCACAGTTTATTCCTCACAACCATGAAACCCGAGCCATAAAATAGAAACGAGCCACCTAAACCAAATTCACCCCTTCATGGTGTTCTTCAGGACAACTCGCTGTCACGTCCCAATGGCATGCCACATCAGCCCACCGATACCCCAAGCACACCTCCAGCGGTCTCCGCCACCTGCTGAGTCCTCTCTGCCACGCCGCCAATAGACAGCATTAGAGTTCCAGCTATGGATATTGTCTACCGCCCATGGCCTTGTATAACAGCTCCCCCCAAGTCATGCACACACAACAGGCAGCAATATCACAATTCATCATAACGTCAGCTTAGGTTCACCCCGCACTTGCAACAAAATTACACCAAAACCAAGGCAACGTTAGAAAAAAAAAAAAGGGGAGGGAGGGTGGGAGGATACCCTGAGCCTACAGAAAACAGAATGATGGAAAAAGGTAAACACTGACAAACTAAAGTACCCATGCCGCCCCCCCCCCCCCCAACCAATTAGAGTGCCAGCCTATCCTGCCTCTAGCCCTCCTCCCATGAACACCTGGGGCACCGGAAGGAAAGTCAAAGGAAAACACTTTTGAAAACAGGTGGGGAAAGAGAAAGGAGGGAGTGGGAGGGGTAGGGGTGGCCAACTCAAACCATTAAGAACTTAAGAAATTGCCATACTGGGTCAGACCAAGGGTCCATCAGGCCCAGTATCCTGTTTCCAACAATGGCCAATCCAGGCTACAAATACCTGGCAAGACCCCAAACACTAAGAGGTAGGTCTTAAAAAACTACGCGCGCGCGTACTTTTATTCGCACAACCGGCACAAACAAAAGTACGCCGGATTTTATAAGATACGCGCGTAGCCGTGCGTATCTTATAAAATCCGGGGTTGGCGCACGCAAGGCTGCGCAAAATCGGCAGCCTGCGTGCGCCGAGCCACGCAGCCTGCCTCCATTCCCTCCGCATCCCCCCACCTTCCCCTCCTTTCCCCTATCTAACCCACCCCCCAGCCATACCTAAATCCCTCCCCCTACCTTTGTTGTGCAAGTTACGCCTGCTTGAGGCAGGCGTAACTTGCGAGCGCCACCTCAGCATCCCCCAGCACAGGCCGCAGTGCCGGGGGACTCGGGACCGCCCTCCCGGCCCGCCCCCGAACTGTCGCCATGCCCTCTCCCGCCCCTTTTACGAAGCCCCGGGTCTTACGCGTGTCCCGGGGCCTTGCGCGCGCCGGCGGCCTATGCAAAATAGGCCGCCGGCACAAGAGTGCTCTGCGCACATAAATCCGGCAGGATTTACGTGCGCAGGGCTTTTAAAATCTACTCCTAAGTCTATTCCATGCTACTGATGCCAGTAATAGCAGTGGCGCTATTCCTAAGTCAACTTGATTAATAGCAGTTAATGGACTTCTCCTCCAAGAACTTATCCAAACCTTTTTTAAGCCCAGCTACACTAACTGCACTAACCACATCCTCTGACAATTTAAGATATCACATGTAGCAGACCCTTCGGTCCTGCTACCAGTAAGCCCTGGGTTTTCAACTAACAGCTAAGTTAGTGTAGGATGATTGTAGGCAGAGGATTCATTCAAATATAGCCCTCCTTCTGTGGGGTCTGGAATGGCCATCCCCCTGGGTTAGATGTATAATCTCTCCCTTACTACAGCTTGGGAGGCAGTCCCTTTTGGTTTGCACAAGTGTAAGAGGTAGATAGGAGCTTAGATTTTGTTGTTTTTACAGGCCCAGTCAGAGGAGCCAACCAAACCTTGTTTGGTGGTCCTGACCAGAGTCAGGAGGGTCTTTTCCTTTCCAGTCTACCCACTGGCTGCTCTGGTTTTTTCCCTCTGGGTACATTTTTTGGAATTTAACTTTTTAAGTGTTAGGAGCCTTACTGGAGCCTGTTCAGCTCCTGGACCCATGGAATGGGGAACCCTGGGTCTGGGCTTAGGCAGGTCAGGGAAGACCTGCCCCCCCATACCCTTCACAAGGAGAAGGGTATGGGGGGGCAGGGTGTGTCAGTTACCTGCTGTAGTAAAGATACACTCTGGTGTTATCTGCAGTTTTTGGAAAGATTCATTTCAAGATCTAGGAGGAAGTTTTGACTGCCCTTACTTCCTGACTGGAGAACAGAGTGTGCTGCTTCAGGGAATCCCTCCCATCAAGGATCGCAACAGAAAAGAACAAGGACTGCATTAGAAATAAAATAATATTGAAAACAACTAACTGTGAGTAAAAGGCCATGACAGTATATCACTCTGTACAGAGACGGTACCTTAATATTTTTGCTAGTTGTTGGGGTTTTTTTAAATTCTTTATTTATTCATTTTTAAACAAATAATTACAAGAAAATTCTTGTACAAAAAATAGAAAAAGAATATAACTGACTATCATAACAGAGAAGACTTTATAACCATCCTTAAATTATTTCTTCTTCTTCAAGTAGTCCACAGTAATAATAATACTGATCTAAGATTATACAATTTTCAGGAAGAAATATTTTAAACTAAACTTTGCAATTATCAAAGCAATGATTACAGCGATTTTTTTACATTTTAGAGCGACCTAAACTTATGTAGGATTTTATAATCTATTATTCATTATTCAAGAGTAGTTTATCACTTAACAAAAATAGATAGTTGCGAAGGAAAATAGAATACGTATGATATACCTTTAAATTTTATGCAACATTTACAGGGTATTTCAATAAGAACCTTCAATCTCAGCAATAAAAATTGCTGCCTCCTTTTTGTGTCTGTTTTGACACATCTGGGTATACCCTAACTTTGAAATTAAAGAATTCCACAAGACGATATTTAAAGAAACTGCCTTAGTACCCAATCCCTGTCGGGTTCTAAAACAAAAGTTGCTATTAGCATTGCTGCCTTTACCAACTCAGTATCAGATGATTCCAAGATTTGAGATATATCTGGATTAACAGATATAGTGTCCATTACTTGTCTCCCCTCTTGATTTGAGTCTGACACCTCTTGTTTTTCATATGGGAGTAGGTAATAGACTTTAACTAGCCTGGGAAGTTACTAACCCTGAAGAGTCTATGCAGATTCTTTTATAGCCCCCACCCATGCAAGACAGGCACATGGGGGTAGGGTTATACACACAAGAAGATTTCATAGAATGGGCAATAACAACATATTTGGAAGACTGAGAAAAGCAAATATTATGACTCTTAACTTCAGCCTCAGAGTAGAGGCAGTTTTTATAGGCTTGAAATACCTAAATTGGACTTAATACAACAACGTGGTGTTCCCCCATTGGCTGCTAGGTGGCAATTAGAGCTTAACTAAAGGTCCATCTGATTTCTACTATAAGGGATTCCACTTGCAGGTTGAGATCTCTTCTTACAACCACATTCCTATAATATTTTAAAGACATTTTTACAAACATCAACCATCAGTGATACTGCCTATGTGCAAAAATCCATTTTAAAACAACACTGTATTAAATCTGGCCCCACTGGTGCTTTTATACTAGCAATATTATTTATTTGTTTTTAAATATCTGACACGCAACACTAGCAGTAGACCTTCTCAGTAAATTGCCACTCATTCATTGTACATGAAAGGAAGTGTGGGCCTCAGGTTTGCTGATCCTTTTTCTTCTTCTTCTTCTTTTAACAATACAACTATTTTACAATACCAGTAACTGTGGATAATTATAGGATGTCACAATAAAATATATAACAACGTGCCGAAAATAGATTTAAAAATTCCTGCTAAGCATCTTGATGCACAATTCTACTCAAATTATGAAGAAAAAGAAGAGAAAGAAAAAAGAAAGAAAATAATAAGCAGCAGCTCCAACTTATATGAATATATAATCACTAGAGATGTGAATCGGAACCGGAATCGGTTCGGATTCCGGTTCCGATTCACATGTGGGTTTTTTTCCATCGGGCCCGATCGTGGTTTTGTTTATCGGCTGCGCCTGAGCCGATAAACAAAAAACCAACCCCGACCCTTTAAAATTAATCCCTTTGCTTCCCCCACCCTCCCGACCCCCCCAAAAACATTTTACAGGTACCTGGTGGTCCAGTGGGGATCCCGGGAGCGATCTCCCGCTCTCGGGCTGTTGGCTGCAACTAATAAAAATGGCGCCGATGGCCTTTTGCCCTTACCATGTGACAGGGTATCCGTGCTATTGGCCGGCCCCTGTCACATGGAGGGAGCACTGGATGGCCGGCGTCATCTTTAAAAATGGCGTGGGCCATCCAGTGCTCCTACCATGTGACAGGGGCCGGCCAATGGCATGGATACCCTGTCACATGGTAAGGGCAAAGGGCCATCAGCGCCATTTTGATTAGTGGCAGCCGACGGCCCGGGAGCGGGAGATTGCTCCTGGGACCCCCACTGGACCACCAGGTACCTGTAAAATGTTTTTTTGGGGGGGGGGGTTCGGGAGGGTGGGGAAAGCAAAGGGATTAGTTTTAAAGGGTCAGGGTGGGTTTAAGGGTTATTTTTGTGTGCCATTTTTCCCGCCCTCCCCCAAAACAATAAGAGAACCCCCACAATCAATATCGTGGGGTTTTCCTATCGTTTCGGGGGAGCCCCCGATTTCTGACGATTTTGAAAATATTGACGATATTTTCAATCATCTGAAGCCCGATTCACATCCCTAATAATCATGTCTATTACAGCAAACCATACAATCTGTCCTCAGGGACTCCCATTGGGTTAGATTTTCAGAGTGGAGGAGTAGCCTAGTGGTTAGAGCAGTGGGCTATGAACCAGGAGACCTTGGGCAAATCACTTTACCCTCCATTGCCTCAGGTACAAACTTAGGCCTGGATTTCTAAAATCGCAGGCCTTAGTGAATCGCACAGTACCGGGGGGCGGGCCTGCAAAGTCGGCAGCGATCGCACCACTGCGGTGCGATCGATGCCGGCTTTCGCAAATCAATAGCACCACCATGAAAGGTGGTGCTATTGGGCGTGTTACTGGCAGCGATAAGGGGCCTTACCTTTTCACCGTCAGCGATGTCTTCGCTGCATCCACCCCGGTGCCGCCCCAACTCCGCCCCGATCTAGGTATCGCACACAAAAACTATAGAAAATGACCCCCTTAGATTGTAAGTCCTCTGGGCATAGGGAAATACCTACAGTACCTGAATGTAATCCACTTTGAAGTGTTGAAAAAGTGGAATATTAATTAAATAAATAATTAAATAAATAAATAAATAAATAAATATGTAGAATGAATTACATCAGATACATTTGCATGTGCTGCTTCCATTGTATTTAGATATTTATCTCATAAGAATATAAGAAGGTGCCATATTGGGTCAGACCAAGGGACCATCAAGCCCAGTGGCCATTCCAGGTTACAAGTACCTGACAAGTACCCAAACATTAAATACATCCCATGCTACTGATGCCAGTAATAGCAGTGGCTATTCCCTAAGTCAAATTGACTAAAAGCAGTTTATGGACTTGTCCTCCATGAACTTGTCCAAAATGTTTTAAAACCCAGCTAAGCTAATTGCCTTAACCACATCCTCCAGCAATGAACTCCAGGGCTTAACTGTACATTGAGTGAAAAAGAATGTTCTCCAATTTGTTTAAAATGTGCTACTTGCTAACTTCATGGAATGCCCCCTAGTCCTTCTATTATCTAAAAGAGTAAACAAGAGATTCACATTTAGTCTTCTCATGATTTTATAGACATTTATTATACCCATGGTCAATATCCTGAAAACTCAGCCAGTTGGGGAACCTCAAGGACAGGCATTTAAGGGTAGCCTAATCAAAAGGTCAGAATCAGAAAAGGAGAAAATCAATACGGGATCTTATAGTATTGCCTCCCAAATATATTCTTAAGCAATGTGATGTACAACACCTTGTTTCTATATCAATCAGAATATTCATCAGAGGCAAGAGTACTCTGATGTACAGCTAACAATATCTAGGAAAGGTTTACTTGATCATAGTTTTAAAAGAAGTATAGACTTTATTACCCAATATTACCCTAAATTTAACAAGGAATAGGATGTCTTTCCTTAAGGTTTAGTAAAACCCTTGTTTCAGAAAGCAAATTTTCCTATAGACTGTGGAAAATATGTGCACATTGATTCTTTTTTAGCAACAGCCTTTTTTGTCAGCAAGCTCCATCATTACATCATAAGAACATAAGAACATAAAAATTGCCATACTGGGTCAGACAAAGGGTCCATCAGCCCAGCATCCTGTTTCCAGCAGTGGCCAATCCAGGCCATAAGAACCTGGCAAGTACCCAAAAACTAAGTAGATCCCATGCTATTGATGCTAGTAGCAGTGGCTATTTTCTAAGTCAACTTGAGTAATAGCAGTTAATGGACTTCTCCTCCATGAACTTATCCAATCCTTTTTTAAACCCAGCTGCACTAACTGTACTAACCACATCCTCTGGCAAATTCCAGAATGTAATTGTGCGTTGAGTGAAAAAGAATTTTCTCCGGTTAGTTTTAAATGTGCTACTTGGTAACTGCATGGAATGTCCCCTAGTCCTTCTATTATTCGAAAGAGTAAATAACTGATTCACCTCTACCCATTCTAGACCTTTCATAATTTTTATTTTTATTTGATTAGGGCTGGATTAGGACTCTACTCAAGTTGTTGGCCAGTCCCTGTCACATGGTAGGAACAATGGACGGCCGGCGCCATCTTAAAAAATGGCGCGGACCACCCATTGCTCCTATCATGTGACAGGGGCCGGCTAATGGCACCGATAGCCCCTGTCACATGGTAAGGGCAAAGGGCCATCGGCGCCATTTTGATTTGTGGCAGCCGACGACCCGAGAGGGGGACATCGTTCCTGGGACCCCTGCTGGACCACCATGGACTTTAGGCAAGTTTTGGGGGAGTTGGGAGGGTGGGGGATTGTAAATAATTAGATCTGAAGAGCTGGGGTGGGTTTGGGGTTTTTTTTCTGTGTGCCCTTTCTCCAGCCCCCCCCCAAAAAAAAATGATAAGAAAACCACATGACATTTCGTGGGGTTTTCCTATCATTTTCGGGGACCCCCGATACATGATGAATTATGAAATATCGTACGATATTTTAATTTGTCATAACAACGATGCACATCCCTAGTATTTTCTGCTTTTCTGTAAACGTTTGGGTCTTCTTAAGACTTAATGCCAGCTCCGGGGCGGGCGTTAATTTTTAAGGGTAAAAATATGCGGATCGGGTGCACATTTATTTATTTATTTATTTATTTATTTATTTATTTATTTTATGGTGTAACGATTTTTACTATTTTCATTCAAATATAAACAGACAACTAGCCAGAGGTGGGTGAGTTCTGCGCCCACCCCAGGCATACGGTACATTCAAGGCAACTAACAGCAACAGACCCCCCACCCCCCCAAATCTCCGGAAACAACGTCCGCTAAAAGTCCAAGCAGCTGCAGGTCAATGTAGTCCACAGTTCTCACAAGGCACCAAGGAAAGCCCGAGCTGAGCCGTCAAGCATTGAGGAGCAAACTCCGGCACATTTATTTTTTACGTAAGGGGATACTAGCTAATAGCCTCATCAACATGGCATTTATATGTGATAAACGCTATTAGCTGTGCACTGGTTTGGACGTGCGTTTTGGATGCGCTAATCCCCTTATAGCATACGGGGTTATGGACGCACATCCAACCATGGGTTAACCTGTGTGCTAGCCTGAGTGCATGGTATTTCATAGGCCTGTTTATCAGGTATGAATATCCTCCAGTCGTTGAGAACCACAAACTCACCAGGTTTTCAGAATATCATCATCATCATCATTTATTTATATCATGCTTTTCCAGTGATTGAATATAAAGAGTCCCTAATTACTATACATGAAATAGATTTGCATTCACAAATCTGTGTCATGCATAGTCATTTGGGATATCCTGAACATTTGACCAGTTTGCAGCCAGTGACTGGAGGTTTCCCACTCCTACACTAAAGCTTAACATTTAGCATGCTATGAAATACAAGGGCAATTTTCAAAGCTATTTACAGGAGTTAAAACTGATTTCAGTGCTGTAGCTAGCCTATGGCCAATATGGCTATGGCTATAAGAACCAGTACTTGAAAGGTCACACCTTGGGAGCTGGTTCAGAATGAGGCATCTCTGGCATCGAAAACAATGCTGCAGTTGCCACAGAGTACAAAATGCTGTGCTTTGGTGAGTTCCCTCCAGGGCCAGTACTAGGTTTTTTTGCTGCCCAGTGCAAACAATTACTGTGCTGCCCCCCCCCCCCCCCCCCCGGTTCATTCATTCATTGTCCCAGACCCACAAAAAAAAAAGCCCAGTTCCCTTCAGTGATACAAACTTTAAAAACTGACACTCCCCCAATACCAATGGCTGGTGCCAAGGGTATTAGGTGCCCCAGGTGAACACAATGCCATCCCACCGCCCCATTCCACATACACAGTTAAGAGTTATACATTTATATTTTACATGAAAAATATCAAAGTACCATATTCTGAGGTAAAAATATCACTTACATTATATTTACATGCAGTGCTGTGATGCCAACCAGAATCCTGTAAAAGCACACCTGGAACCCATATGGTATTAGGCCTATTAAGATGTGTGTTGGGTGTGGTCTTGATCCTCTGAAAGCTTGAATACACTAATACACTTCCTTTTAGGAAAATGCCCCACCTTGGTCACACATGCAGAACATAAACAGACCCTTACCAAATACAGAATAGAGCAACCATAAAGTAGAAATACAAATGCGCAGACACAAACTGAACTAGAAACCACAAAAAGCCAGACTCTCTATACAGTGCAACAATGAAAAAGCAGAACCATTACCATTCTTCAAACATGAAACAATAAAATCAAGAAATTAAATAAATGCATAATAATACTAAAAGCATACTAATAATATTATTTCAAAAAATGCTGATGATTAAAAGATCAAATAATTAAAAACTCATATACAAACACCAATAAAATATTTCAAAACAGCAGACACAGAAAATAACACCTGAAAAATAAAACTAAAAAGGATTTTCAAAATTCACGCTCTCCATACCTGGGAACTTTTGATTTCTAGGAATCCACTTGCACCCGCCATTTACTCTCTCTCTCTCTCTCACACATACACACAAGCATCCCAGTCAGCTTTTCATTCATACACGCACACACCCATCCCAGGCAGATTCCCATTCACACACACACACACACACACCCCTCACAGGCAGCCTCCCATTCACACACAAACATACACATATGCAGCCCAGGCACAGGCAGTCTCCCATTCATATACCCATCAATCCCAGGCAGTCTCCCATTCACACACACACTCATCACAGGCAGCCTCCCATTCACTAACATACACATACATTCACTCCTCCACTGCTGCTGCTGCTGCTGCTGCTGCTGCTGCCTGCCTGCACCTTTTACTTTGTGGAGAGCAGTCCTTCTGCAGCTTCTCTTTCTGTGCTGGCCTTGCAGTAATTCAACACTAGCATTTCCTGTATTCTCATCTTGTGAGAATACAGGAAGTTGTAGCACTGCAAGTGTTCAATATTGTGGGTCCAGCAGCACCGGAGGAAGAGCTGCAGAAAGGCTTCATCTGCTGTTGCCACCTCTTCTTCTGCCACTGGTGGGATCGGGTCCACGGGCGGCACCACGAATCTCCGGCTGCCGCCGGTGCGATCGGGTCCACAGGCGGCACCATGGGCCTCTTCTGCCACTGGTGGGATCGGGTCCACAGATGGCAGCATGGACCTCCTCTTCTTCCGCTGCCAGTGGGATCAGGCGGCAGCACGGGCTTCTCCCTGCTCCTGACACTGCCCCACCGGGTTTGCCGCCCTGGTTCCCTCTCAGCTTCTCTGACTCCTTCATTCCATCCTAGGACTGGCTCAGGGCATCACTGTGATGCTTACAGCAGCAGGCACAGCCATGTAGGTGCGGTGCCTACCAAAACCGAGAACAATGTGCAAACTGAAAGGGCAGCTAACATTGTAGAAGGAGGCCAACCAAGCCTGTGTTGCAACTGAGAGCGAGAAAGAGTGCATGGGGTCTGGGGCTTAGGAGGTCCGGCTGGTGGCTGCCCTAAAATGAGAGGGAGGAAGAGCCTCTATGGCTGCCTTTGAAGGAGGAAAGACCTCGGAGAGCAGTGCAGCAGCTGTCCTGCTCCTGGTGGAGATAGGATACTTTCAGTCAGGCTGGGAGTGCTGCCTGTGGCTGGGGAGGGGGCAAATGACAGAGAACAATGTTGGTTGTGTCCTGGGGAGGGAGAGATAGATTTTGGTAGCTGGTGTGAGGGCAGGAGGAGGGAGGGATACTGACATTGCGGCTGCGGGGAGGATGGGAACAGAGAGGGTTACACTGGTAAGGGGGAGGAAGAGAAATGGGATGTTGATGGTGGCCTGGAGGGGAAGGAGGGATAGAGAGGAGGATACTGGTGCTGGCCTGGGGGTCAGAGAAGGATATACTATGCAGCCATGGGAGGGAGATGCAGAGAGGGACACTGGGCAGGGGGAAGGGGGGAAAGAGAGATGGATGCTAGTGGTGGCCTTTTGGGGGGGGGGCAGGATAGAAAAGGATTGTGGTGTCCCGGGGAGGAGGGGAGAAGGTCAGAGGGGATTGTTGGTGGGTGGGATGGAGAAGGAATACTGGTGCTGGCTAGAGGATGGGGGGAGCAGAGAGGGGACACATTTAACAGCATTCTAGCTCATGGTGTCGTGTGTTGTGCACAGGGTGTGAGTGCATTTTTTTTACTTGGTCATTGGTGTTAAATTGCCTGGCTACAGCTCTGGGTGATTTATTCATATAAATCAACAAATCGCTCCATCCCTCAATGCAGCTAAAAGAATGCACGTTGTTCCACAACGCTCCCACTTTTAGCTTATTAAGAAGAGGTGCTCCCAGAGGCATGCTTTGCTCAGGAGAGCAAAATGATGCATGTGGATTGCATTTTCAACTTTAAGTGTGTTATTTCCCATTCAAAGAGTACCCACAGACAGAGCCAATGTCTGTGGGTAGTATTACTTGATACTAGCAGCAAGCTTCACATGAAAACTATGTGCTTATGTTCACAGTGAAACTTGTTGAAAGTTTGCAAGTGAAAAGTACTTGTGAAGTTTGTCCCAAAGTGTACGGTTTGAAAATGGCCCCCCAAAAGCCCTTACATGCTTGCCAAACTGCCCCAAGAAGACATTAGTATGTACTTGCTAAAATTGGCACATAAATGAACTACATCAGATGCAAACTGAGCTTTAGCAGGCATGCAATAAATAGCAGAGTATGGTCTCCTCCCCAGCTATTTAGTTTGCACTTTCTAATATCTAAAATGTAACAGCTCCTTTAGACCAGGCTTGGTATTAACCTTTTAGCACACACTTTTTATTTACAAGTTTCAGTTAACAGCATGTATTGTGGGGTTTCAAGAAGGAGGAGATGTGGCTGCAGGAGGACAAAGAGTTGCTGGAGGAGAGGAGCAGCAGAGAAATGGAGAGAGCAAAAGGAAAGAAATAGTAGGGACAGAGAAAGAAAGAGGAGAGGAGAGAAGAAAAGAAAGGAGAAAGCCAAAGAGGTCCTGTGGCAGAAGGACTAAAGCAAGTGCAGATGAGAACAAGAAGGCAGTTGAAGTTGTGCATTTGTTTATAGTCCCAAGACCACTTCTGAAAGAGGCAGAAGTAATCCACATGAACTGCTCCAGTTCAAGGGCCATTAAGTCCCGTTATGAAGCATGAAAACCTAACATTAATCCTCAGACAACCAGGTCTGACACCATACCTGGGCTTGTCAAATGATTGAGCTTGTGCATTATCTTGTCCTTAGATCTTTTCAAAATGCCATGGCTGTAGTTCTTGGAATGAAGGATAGCACTTTCTCCAGATGTTGCCACCAGAGAACATGCGAGCGTATCTGTCTGTTAGACTTGTACTCCACTTGTCCAGTAAAAAAAAAAAACCAAAAAACTCCTCAAAGTGGCTAACAACAAATAATTCAGCAGTTAGAATATTTATTAAATATTCCAGTCAGGGCAACAATGGCAGGATCTCAAATATGATTTTTATAGCCTTGTCAGTCTACCAAACTTGATAGGTGAATGGATGACAGGCATATAACAGTTATGCCCCCTTGTGAAAGGGAAGGGCCTATCAGAACATTCCCTGAATGCACAAGTGGTGTGTGGCGGCGTGTGCAGCGAATACTGAATGTAGTAGCCAGATATTTATTTATATTTAGCTCACACCTTTTCATTGGTGGCTCAAGGTGGGTTATTCAGGAACAGCATTTTTTTTCCCTGTCCCCAGAGGACTTACAATCTAAGGACCTGATTTATTATGGCTTTTCTCCCAGTCTGCGTCTGTGTGGAAAATGCTGAGTAAATCAGGCTCTAGTTTTGCACATGAGGCAATGGAGGGCGAGGTGACTTGCCCCAGGTCACAAGGCATATATAAGCGGGATCTGAACCCTGGCTTTCAGCCCACTGCTCTTAACAACCAGGCTATGCCTTTTCTCCTACAAAATTGAAAAACAAAATTATTGCGGGTCCTGCCATGCCTCCTATATCCTGTCTCACTCCACCCTCTGGGCAATTCAAGAAGAACCATTATTGCAGAGGGTGGCTGCTAGGTAAGTACTTCTTTACCGACCACTAAGTCACACTCCTCCTTTTTCATGCTTTCCTCCCTTACCTTGACATACTTCTGCCAAACTGATACAGTAGGAGACAACTCTCATGGGTGATAGCAAACTACCACCACTCCCTCACACACCCAGCACACACATTAGGGATGTGAATCGTGTCCTTGATCGTCTTAACGATCGATTTCGGCTGGGAGGGGGAGGGAATCGTATTGTTGCCGTTTGGGGGGGTAAAATATCGTGAAAAATCGTGAAAATCGTTAAAAAATCGAAAAATCGAAAAACCGGCACATTAAAACCCCCTAAAACCCACCCCCGACCCTTTAAATTAAATCCCCCACCCCCAAATAACTTAAATAACCTGCGGGTCCAGCGGCGGTCCGGAACGGCAGCGGTCCGGAACGGGCTCCTGCTCCTGCATCTTGTCGTCTTCGGCCGGCGCCATTTTCCAAAATGGCGCCGAAAAATGGCGGCGGCCATAGACGAAAAAGATTGGACGGCAGGAGGTCCTTCCGGACCCCCGCTGGACTTTTGGCAAGTCTCGTGGGGGTCAGGAGGCCCCCCACAAGCTGGCCAAAAGTTCCTGGAGGTCCAGCGGGGGTCAGGGAGCGATTTCCCGCCGCGAATCGTTTTCGTACGGAAAATGGCGCCGGCCATACGCGTATGGCCGGCGCCATTTTCCGTATGGAAAATGGCGCCGGCAGGAGATCGACTGCAGGAGGTCGTTCAGCGAGGGTTCCGGCGCCTCGCTGAACGACCTCCTGCAGTCGATCTCCTGCCGGCGTCATTTTCCGTACGAAAACGATTCGCGGCGGGAAATCGCTCCCTGACCCCCGCTGGACCTCCAGGAACTTTTGGCCAGCTTGTGGGGGGCCTCCTGACCCCCACGAGACTTGCCAAAAGTCCAGCGGGGGTCCGGAAGGACCTCCTGCCGTCCAATCTTTTTCGTCTATGGCCGCCGCCATTTTTCGGCGCCATTTTGGAAAATGGCGCCGGCCGAAGACGACAAGATGCAGGAGCAGGAGCCCGTTCCGGACCGCTGCCGTTCCGGACCGCCGCTGGACCCGCAGGTTATTTAAGTTATTTGGGGGGGGTTCGGGAGGGTGGGGGATTTAATTTAAAGGGTCGGGGGTGGGTTTTAGGGGGTTTTAGTGTGCCGGCTCACGATTCTAACGATTTATAACGATAAATCGTTAGAATCTGTATTGTATTGTGTTCCATAATGGTTTAAGACGATATTAAAATTATCGGACGATAATTTTAATCGTCCTAAAACGATTCACATCCCTAACACACATATATATTCATTACAGACTCTCTCACGAGCTCCAAGATATTGCAGTACCTGCAGAGCTTTCACATATTTCTTGAGCTATTCTTTTTTTCCTCTACTAAAGGGAAATTCCAGGGCTGTTGGTACATTTTATGTGCTACCGTATGTATTAATCACTTTTGTCAGCAGGTAGCAGCAGCATTCCTTTAAATATCTCTTTTCAAAGTAGACATCAGTGCTGCCCATAGAATTCCTTAGACTGCAGCCCTGAAGGGCAGGAAGTGTAAAGTATTGATATTGATTATTAGCAGTGGATAAAAGAAAAAAATATTAAATTAAAAAAAAAAAACCACCTCACCAAACAGTAGGCAGCTTGTCTTGAGCTGGGGCTGATCCTAATCAATAGCAGACAGATAGTCTTGTGAATAGCAGGGGCAAGTGTCAATCTCTTTTCTGGTTATTTCCTGTCCAGAAGGGCTCCCAAGCTAAGTATATTATATTATTGCCTTACAGCTCTGAAAGATAGTCAAAAGGTTTCGTACATTTGAATTGTCGGTGTGTCTTTGAGGGGCTTGCTCAGACTGCAGCACTGAAGGGCAGGAAGTGTAGAGTATTGATATTGATTGTTATTTGTTAGCAGTGCTAAAAGAGAGGATTTATAAAACCAAAAAAACAAACCTCACTTAAGTATACAGAGGATCCTACAAAATCCCTATAACTCCATGTAAGCTAAAATTATAGTAGCTAATATCAACTGCTTAATTTCCTCCTACCCCACACCTCTACCCATCCACCCCAGGGTTTATTCTTCTAATATAGTCTGGCTGGGATACATTATTGGTAACAAGATAATTTGGTAATTTGGTAATTCTTTAGGTGTTCCTTATCAAATCAAATGACGAAATGAGGACTATCCAATGTAACAATTGTGGAGCTTTTATCTTGAGGCAAATCATCTGGAAACTTAGGGCTTGCCCCATTTGTTCAGAACTCTCTTCCATGAAAAAGGAGTTGACTCACCTTAAAGCTGAATTAGCTACAATAAAGTATTAGCAACCACCAAGAAATCCTCACCCACTTTACAGTATTCAGGAATCGTTTCCCCATTACCACAGAAAATTCAAAAACCCAGAAAAAAAGTGGTTTATGAACCCAACAACAAATGGATTACAGTGGGCTCTGGTAGAATAAGACCCGTGATGCAGAGTCCTTCTCTGTGTTAGATAATGAAGAAGCTCTAGCAGTGGTGATTGAAGTGGTATCTGAAAGGAAAGAAGAAATAAAATGCACAGAGAAATTCCATAATACAACCAAAAACCATAAGAAAAAGCTCATTGTGTTGGGTGACTCAGTCATCAGAGGCACTAATTTGGGAACTCTTTTCGAGGGAAACGCTATGGTTAAATGCTTTCTAGGATCATCGGCTGTTAGAAATACTTTTCAGATAGTTGATGCAATCAAAGAAGAAAGTAAGGACTCTGAAGTAGATATTATCATCCATCTGGGAACCAACGACCTTGCTAGAAACAGCATCCAAGTGGTACAGAGAGATTTCCAGACTCTGGGGAAGCAAATTAGTCAAGACTATTGCCTTTTCGGAAGTGTGGTCAGTGCATAGAAAGGGGAAAGAGAGGCTAAACCATATTGATAACTTCCATGCATAGCTCAAAACTTGGTGTAAGTAAGAAAGTTTTGGCTATATTGGGGACTGGGACCATGTATGGAACAATAAAAGGCCCTATGTCAAAGATGGCTTACATTTCTCTGTGGCAGGAAAAAAGATCCTAAATGATAAATTCAAAGCCTTTGCCATAAGGTACTTAAACTAGATAACGGGGCTGGCAGAAGAAAATTAGAATGTCACAATCTCAAAGAAATGGGTGAAGGGAATAACAAAAGTAGCTGAATAAGGCACTAAAGAAGTCCAAGAAGAGCAGTAACCTGAAGGAGAGAAGCTGGGAAGCTATGAGCACAAATGCTCGTAGTCTGGGCAATAAAATCCCAGACCTGCAGGCTCTAATGATAGAAGCGGATCTGGACATTGTTGCTGTTACAGAAACATGGTTTACAGAGTCACATGACTGGGATATATCCAACTCTGGCTATAACTTATTAAGGAAGGACAGAGAGGACAGGAATGGAGGAGGAGTAGTACTTCATGTCAGAAGCAATATGCAAAGGGTGTGGGGTAGGGAAGAAGCATTATGGGCTAGCCTAAAAAAAGATGATGTTTCCATTTACATCGGTGCAGTCTACAGGCCTCCAATTCAGACAGAAGAGCTGGAAAGAGATCTGAACGAAGACATTGAAAAGATGCGAACGAAGGGAGAAGTGTTGCTCTTTGGGGATTTTTTTTTTTAATTCTTTATTTATCGATTTTGAATAATTACAAAGTAACTTTGCATGGAAATACAAGATTTTCAATTTAAAGATGAGAACAAAAAAAAATTTGCTCTTTAGCTACTCTTAATTATACATATTAACAAAGAAGGCATCTATTTATCTTTAATACATAAGAAACTGGGAGAGAAAAGAAACATTTTTTCAGAGGAGGACATAGTTGAAATTAATACATAATAAATAGGCTTCCAAAGCACATTTCATTTTACTATTAAGTATCCTCTCTTATATCCCCTGTGGGTTGCTTCCTCCCGTCCAAAAAGGCCCTCAACTGGTCTGGTATAAAGAAAATATATGTGTTCCTAGACAGTTTTACAATGCATTTACAGGGATAGCGCAACTTAAAGCTACCCCCTAATGCTATGGTTTCGGATCGCATCTGTATAAAGGACTTTCTACGTTGTTGAGTAGATTTAGATGTCAGGGAATACCCAACCTAAATCGCCATTAAACAAACAATCTATATTTTTAAAGTAATTTTTCATGATTTTACTGACTCCCAATTCATCATAGAAAGTAGCAAAAAGGACAGCTATATCCACAATTTCAAAGGCACAGAGACAGTGCTGCTCCTTTTTGGAAGAAAGAAAAGTTTCTTTACCTGCAGAATCTCATCCAGTGGAATGTTTAGAACTTCTTGAGCATATTTCTTAAAGGAAAATAGTGGCAGTTCGCCCATTATAATGGGAAAATTGAGGAATCTTAAAATTAGGTGCCTCAAATGATTTTCAGTTGCTTCAAACCTTCGAATAGAAGAAACCCTTTCACTGATAATAGTAACATTAATGCTTTGAAGATTCTTTATATTTTCATTTGCATTTTGTAAAGCAATACCATGTTCATTAAATTTCCTTTGTTGTTCTAATTCGAGTACCTCGACTGTTTGAGAAACATTGTCCGGTCATCCGGCCTGATCATTTAGGTTAGAAGTCAAACCCACTATGAGGTCCCATATCGCGTCTAGGGTCACGACCGTGGGTTTAGCAAATTGCAATGGGGAAAAGCATCTTACCCCAAGTCCAGTAGTCAAACTACCGACCTCTGATGATATTAGGTTGCCGGCTTCCTCGGCTCCTGCTATCCCCTTCGAAGCTGCAGCCTGGGGTATCAACGCTTCCCTGACCATTCCAGCGGTATCTGGGCCACCCAACTGAGCATGCTTGGTGATGTCATCGAGCTGCGACTCAGCTCCTTCATCGCTGGTGCATCCCATGAGGTGAAAGGCTGTAAAAATCAGAAAGGATCAAGGCTGGGTATAAAATAATAATTTACTGATTCGTAAATTTAAATAAAGTCCACTGTCCAAAAATGAGTGTGCATCTGACTGTTGGTACAGGAATTTCTTTTAGATAGACAGGTGTCCTTATAACAGACATCTGGATAGAGCCCATGGTGATTTTAAATGGGCATAACTCTCCCAGCAGCTGTGTGGGAATCCTAGTGGATTCCCTTTGTATTGCAAAAATCCTACCTTTAAACATCTTCTTCCCCCTGGATACTCAGCCTGTCCTGGTCCCTTGATGTGCAGAGATCCAGATGGGGTCTCCTCCTCTTGTTCTTTCTTCCTTTGGTTCAGCTGTTCCTTTATCCTCAGCTGTTACTTTGGGTGATTTCTCTTGTAGAAAAATCCAGGGATCAGGCTAGTTCTCAGCACTGCAATCCCAGTGGGGAAGGGGGATCCAAAAATCTCTCCACTAACTCAAAGTCCAAAAACACTTAAAAGTTTAACTGGATACTTCTTCCTAAACTGGGGTTCATGCTGTCACAAATGCTTGCCACATTCAGGGTGTGAATGGGCTCACTGGTCTTCAGCCCCTGTCTCGAGTACGGCCAGCAAGGATGACTTTCCCCAAAGAAGCAGAGTGAACTCAGGTCCTTTCAAAAATAGACCTCTTCTAGCCTTCTCAATCTCCCACAGCAGGATCCATCACTGGCGCTTGCCTACCTAGAGTTTAGAGTAGGCTCACAGGTCTTTGGTCCCCTGGTGAGAACCCTTTTGCTCCTAAAGGTATCAGGCTCAATCTATCTCTCTGTAACTTAAAGTAAGAAGGACACTCTGGCAGGAAGTGCATGATGAGGTATCCCCTCTGAAAGAAAACTCCTTAGGGCCAGGCCGAGAGGCCTCACTAGAGTGTGGAAAAAAATACATCCTTAGTCTCTGACTGCCCCCTCTAACTGAACCCACAGTGTCTTACAATGGGTGGTCTAAATAGCACTGAGACATCCAATCAGAACCTCTAGGTGGGAGGTACTGAAGGGCATGGATGGCTCCTAAGAAAAAAGTGTTAAGGACAGGGATAGTGGCATCTAGTGGCCAGACCCGGTAGGGATGCCATACTGACAATGGCCTGGGGCTGTGCTGAATGAAGCCAACAAATCTATAAGTAAAGTATGAATGCTATAGAAAATATAGGGGACTATTTTCTAAGGTGTGGCATGCAATAATGCATGTTATTTACCAAGGCTCCCATTATTTCTACTAATGGGACTGCTGCCTATTCACTAATAATGTGCAACAGTGCACGTACTGCAGGCTGCACTTAGTGAATAGAAACAATAGAAAAGTTTACACATTAAAATAATTGGATTATGTAAATTATCACTCTGTATATTACATTTTGACTGATGCTAATTAGATACCCGGCACTATATGCAGAATTACCCTAATAGGCACACATTTGACAGTTTCTGTGCATCAAATAGGATGAACTACCTGCTTTGTGATATTTTAATAATAACGTTGAGAAAGGCAGTTCATGAGATAAACATCTTTTCTACATGCGTATTTTTTAAAATTATTTTCCATTGAATTCATTTTCCATAGACAGTATCTCCTGATTTCCCAGCTTGTTACATTTGCCACTACACAACTACAATACATGCAGTGCAATACATTATGTTGGTAAGCATGTAAAAAGAGGAGAGAATAAAAGGCTTGGCATTTAAGGAAAAGCAGGTATTTGGGGAGCAATTCCATCTCTTAGAGTTGTAGCTTGTACGGATGGATAAAAGGGTGGCAATTTGCTAAGCAAAAAGATAATATCCCCGAATCTGTTGCAGGGGGAAAGAACTTTTTCTTGCCTTTTCCCTTCCTATGTGCATCCAGCCCACAAAACTCAAGCAAACTGGATCAAATTTCTTTAAGTAAATTGCCCCCTCTTGGCACATTTACACTCCAGGGAAATTGAAGTGAAGCAATTGCAGAAAACTGCTTAAGTAGTAGCTCTGGTAGCTACATCAGCGTCTCCTGAGCAGCTCGGCCAGGAAGCTGCGTGTCTGACTGCCAGCCTATTTATTTTATTTTTATTAATTTTATTAACATTCTCCTCTGCGGCCTTCTCGATCAACAATAATCGTCCAGAGCGGCGGGCAGCACCAGATAGAAAAGGCAGTAACACAACAGAAGAAACTTAAACAGCAACAGCAATCTAACAGCCAGCCCACACTGAGCAAACCATAACATCAAGCAGTCCTCAGCATTTTATTAATCATTAAAAGAGAAATCAGTTGCTTCGGCTATTAACAAAGCCCACGCTGACGCCTTCTCTTTTAATGGTCTGTTTTTTATATACAGTTCTTCCATGATACGTTTTTCCTTCAGCGGGACGCTGCTTAAGAAGGTCGTCAAAGATCATTTTAGCTGCAAAATTAAAACAGACATATATATTATCTCTGGCTCTGACAGAATTGTCAGCCGCAGGCAGAATCATTTTTGGCAGATTTTTATCAGCTTTTCCCTACTGTCCTCAAAGGGTAAAGAGAGTAATATTATTTTTATTTCTCCACCTGTACCATGTTTTAATGTAAATTGCTGTACTGTCTTTGAAAAGTGATATATATATACAATAAACAAAGTAGGGGAGCCGGAGACTTTTCCAAGCCTGTTTTATGCCTTTTTATGCGGGGATTTCAGAAGGGCAGGTTGCACTGTTAATGCCAAAATGTAGTTATAGCCCCTGCATTTTAGCATCTCTAGTTTTAAAAGAAAAAGATCTGGAAGTCTATCATTACAGCAAAGTAGTGAGTCCTCAGCTTAAAGCAGTTGCATGCCCTTTAACACTGGGCTAACGCACTGATTCTGTATACTGGTTGTGAGGGAAGAGTGCTCCTTTTGAGCTATCGGTTTCACTTCCTGCAGCAGCCAGTGTTTCCTAAGGATCTGTTAATGAAGGGCCTGATTTGTGCATTGCATCAGCGCGTGGTGCATCATTTTACATGGCTAGCCTAAATTAGTGCGTGGTGCATTATTTTTTCAGTTTATATATCCCAGCTTCCTGCAGTTGCCTCTTTGGGGGGGGGGGGGGGGGGGGTGTCAGGAGTTTGGAGAAAGGAGGTAGGTAGGTGTTTTTGGTGGCTAGTTGGAAGCTCTTAATAGCGATTACTGAGCGAGTTGTCTTGATTTTTGTTGCCATCTGTTTCCCTTTGCCTTGGTCTTTTGTCTTCTTTGTTGGAGTGAAAGTTTTTGTTTGTTAGTCCAGTTTGTCAGTCTCTCTTTTGGTCTGGAGGAGTGGTGGTGGAGGAGGAGTAGTGGTGACAGCGTGTGGAGAAATGAGGAGGAGTGGTGGTGGACAAGTGGAGGAGTGAGGAGGAGTGGCGGAGGAGTATGGAGGAATGAGGAGGAGTGCTGGTGGAGGAGTGAGGAGGAGGAGTGGTGGAAGAGTGGAGGAGGAGTAGTGGTGGAAGAGTGTGGAGGAATGAGGAGGAGTGGTGGTGGATGAGTGGAGGAGTGAGGAGGAATGGTAGTGGAGTAATGTGGAGGAGTGAGGAGAAGTGGAGGAGTGCTGGTGGATGAGTGGTGTTTGTGGTGATGAGGAGTGAGAAAGATGGAGCCTGAGAGGCGTGGGAAAAGAGGAGAGGAGAGACGAGAGGAGAGGAGGGGGAGGAGGGAGGATGAGGGCAGGAGTGCTAGGGGAAGAAAGAGTAGGATTAGGGACAGGAATAGAGATAGGCAGGAGGGAAGAGATAGGAAGAGGCAAATGGGGAAGGAGATAGACAGGTGAGGATGGAGGGAAGAGGATGGCAGGCTAGGGGTCGAGAGAGAGAGAGGGCAGAGAGGAAGGGAGCTGGAGGGCTGGAGCTGGAGGGCTGGAGCAGGAGGGGGAGAGGAGAGGGGAGTGAGGAAATGGAGGACACCTCTCCAGAAGTGGAAGTGGCACCCCCTTCTGGCAGCCAGGCAGTAGGACGCCCTCATCTCAGGGCTATCAATTTTCAGCATCTAGGATAATGAGGTGGTCATTGCAGGGGTCCTGGAGCATTATGCCATGCTGTTTGGCAAGTGGGCAGCCAAGACCTCAAAGACATTCAAGGGCCAGATCTGGCACAACATAGCCCAGGGCATCTCCAGGCACAGTGGAGTCCAACAAAGCGGGGATCAAGAGGCCCACAGCTACCGGGACATCAAGGCGCAGTTGAAAGCCAAGGTGACAGCCAGAAATAAATATTTACAGCGGACCGGAACCCCTTTTCCCATCATCCTCTCCCCCATGGAGATGCATCTCGTGCAAAGAAGACTGGGACCAGATGTCTTCGAGGGCATGGCTGAGCAGCTGGACACTATGCGAGCCGCAGCCGGTAAATTCACCTCACCTGTAAATGGGCAGACAGCAATGGGTGCACACATCATTTGGCATAAGATGCTCACAATGCTAAAAAGCAAACTGCACCTCTGATGCCAAATGAAAAAGGATACTTGCTGTCACTGGTACTTATGTCTTAGGCTTTGTTTCCACAGCTCTCACCCACAAAGCAGCCGGTTCCAGCCAGGAAGCCCCAGGGACCAGCAGCGCAGCAGCACTTTTGCACAAGCCCTTCCTGATGGATGCCCAGACCCAAGTGAGCGAAGAGGAGGAAGAGGAGCAGCAGCAGCCACAGGCTCAGGAGCCACTGCACATTTTGCAACCCCTGGTTTCACCCAGTCCATTCAATGTGACCCTCAACCTCTCTGGCTTCATGGAGGAGCAGAGCCTTGAGTGGGAGCCTATAGAATCGTCACAACCTCGAGCCAGCACACCACAGTGCCAGCCTGAAGCACCATGCCCTCAGCAGGAGCAGCCCAGAAGCCCCATCATGCCACATTTGGAGGCCCTGCACTCCATACCACCATCACAGCATCGCCAGCAGCACCAACAATATCCCCGTCACCAACAGAGGAGTCCATGCAAGAGCAGCTGGACCAGCTGGAAAGGATGCACGGGGTACACCTCCAACACATATGGGCAGAGCTAGTGCGCCTCAGGAGAGTTGTCAACAGGCAGAACCAGATCCTGTGAGATCAGGCAGCCGCAAACACGCAGAATGTTACCACGGTAGCCATTTCAGGCAATAGCATGATGAATGTGCTGACGCAGATCCTGCAAATGATGCCCGAGCAGCCATCCGAGTCTTCCCCAGCATCACTAGAGTCCACACCCCGCAGCAATCCCCGGGTTGACAGAAGTCTGAGGGATAGGCCCCCAAAAGAGATACCCCCAAGTGGCAAGCCATTACTTGGCAAGGGGCCATAAAGATTAAAGGTTATGGCATCGAATGGAAAAAGGAAGAGTTGTACCTATATTCCTGGACCCTCTACAGAGTTCCTGTGGTGGCTAGATGGAAGAAGCCTGCTGGACCCGTCCTTACTACAGAGTTCCTGTGCCAGTGAGATGAAGAAGCCTGCTGGGCACATCCTCACTACAGAGTTAATGCGCCAGCATACAGAAGGGATGGTTTACTGTCAGTCATTGTGGTCCAGCAGCCTAACTCTAAAGCCCTCCTCAGTGCTCTGCCCATATTCCATTCTCCTTGATACAGTCTCCAACGTCCAGCTGCTGCCTCTTCTCATCATATCTCCTGTTCTGGATGCTAGTGTCTCATCTCATCTCAGCTCATGCTGCTGCTGCCCCCATGCTGCTGTGTCATCTCCTGGACCTCCTGCCCCCATGCTGTGCTCTTTGATCCTGGTCCTGCTGCCTTCTCTTGAACTCTGCTGCCTTGCCCCGTAGGCTGTCCCCTTGAGTGCACGCTTTCAACATGGATTGAGGCCTTTTCCTAGCCATCACATAGCAGGGCTGCTATCAGCTCTAACATTAGAGCTGTACGGTAGCTATTGGGGGGTGTCACTTCTGCTTTCCATGGTCTTTGTTGTAATCATGATTGTGCCAAAAGGATAAGATGCTAAGTCTGCATATGTAATGATGCCATTTTAAATAATGCATGTACAGGTCTACACAGAATGTGCTATACATATAATGTACAATGTTTTGTGCTATTTGCTAACTTGTCCTTGCAGATTGTGATTACCTAAGACTTTGACTTGATTTTAAACAGTGGCCTACATGTCTTCCCTAATAAAGTGGTCACTGGTTTGAAAAATACTCTTCCTGGTTGGTTCTGTTCAATGTGTGGGTTTTGTGTAAGGTACAAGGTTTGCCCTCCATATGACCTTGCATGCTAGAATGCCCTGGCACATTCCAAGAAGCCACTTATCTAGGAGGCAAGACCATATGGGCTAGGCCATACAACTGAACGCTCAGTGTATGCTCCTAAGGAAGACAGCAAGAGCTAAAAAAGAAGTTTATTACTGGGGAACATCAGTATTGCCTCTTGTTGCCTTTTTCATACCGCATACTCTTAGCTAGCTCTTGCTCACATGGGCCTATATGTAAGATGGACAGTAGCTAGCTGCCTAACACAGTATATTGTGTAGAGCTTGTGTAGGGTTAAGGAGAAGTTACGTTCATCATCATACAAGGTCCCTCACATGATTTCTACTTGCTGATAGTTGGAACAGATTGGGACCAGGCAGCCTTCCACAGAATGGCTGGCACCCTTGTACTGGCATGGCTTGGGGATCTGTATAATACATGTAAGTTAAGAATGACCTTACAGGTAGTATCCAGATCCCGAAGGCAGTCCACTACAGGGATGGCAGTCAGTCTGTGGAAGTCTGCCTAGTCCCAAACAGTAGCAGCAGCCCTCTAGGCTCTCTGCTCTTTGCCTGTGGACATTCTCGATAAGACACTAAGCCCTCACTCCTCCCTAGTTGTCACTCAACAGCTGACATTCTGTTCCAGTCACCAGTCACCAAGTGCATATGTTCCTGGAATGTTTGTCATTAAACAACATTGATGTCTGTGGCAGCCTGTCCATAACTGCTAATGAGGTACTGTCCGTCCTTTCTTGGCAATGATTATGTATACCTGGCCATATAAAACACATCTGTCAGGGGCATATATGACACCTACTTTGTTGGAGGTACTGACATGGACCCCTCAAGACCTTAGCTGGCACTAAATGCGTGGTCTGGCAAGAGAACAACACAGAAAGGCCATCAGCCATCATGTCAACCACAAGAGTCTTCTGGGACCAGTAGGCCTATACATTCAGCACTGTGTGCCATGTACTATGGAAGCAACTTATAGGCTCATGAAGTCATTCCATGACAACAGTTTCTCTAGCCTTAATGCTTTATGCAGAGCAGATCATTGAAAGTGTAGGAGTACACCTGCCCTGTTCACCAATAACTGTAAAAGTGACTTACACCACATGAGGCACAGCGTGAAGGACAGCAGCTCTTCCTAATTCCCCACAAATCATGATAGGCATGTGGATGAGCAAGGACCTGCAACCATTAAACCACGGAAACGTGTGTAGTGACATTGTGAATGGAACTATCTGCAAGCTGTTTGGTGCAGGAGTGCTCAACCTATGTGCTTTAAGGGTAGTAACAGATCGCACTAGGACTGTAAGAGATACTAGCTATTGTTCCAAGCAAAAAACTCTACATATTTTCTGGGCTGCACCACATGACTATCACTGAGCTATAACAATCTAGGACCTTACAGCACCCAGACATCTCAATATCTCTGTAAGGCTAGCTGTGACAGTTGATTTGAAGGCAGGAGGTTCAAACACACCTAACCAGTGGCTTCTATGATGACAACATTTGCTTAGGAGAGATGGGTATGCTCTTAGAGTCATTAGAAACTATGCTTTGACAGTGACATCTCCGAGCTCATAGGAAAATACAAGTGAAGGCAGGACACCATTTGATTCCCAATCCTGCCTTCACGGAGCTGGACGTGCATCCTGGGTGTAGGCTCTCTGAGAAGCTAACTGAATCTACATGACATCACAATGGCCAAGGCCCTCACCTTCTGAACATTATTATTTACAAATTGCATAGGTAAGTGTAGTACGATGCATGTGTGTTGGGGTGCATGCAACCACCAAGAGGAATGCTAGCTTGGAAGGACCTGTGTGCATTGTGGGAATGGCACCAGGTAGCATAGGCGCTTTACCCAAGGCTGTAAGGGAAGGGTTCTGCTAGAGCAGTCTGTCAGCAAAAGGGTTGCCAACTGGCTCCAATTTTCCGGACAGGTAAATCTTGTCCTGGTTTGGAACACATTACATGCAGGGATTTCATCAGATTTCCCTATAAATTTTCAAAGCAAAATCAAGACTATCAATACCTGCATGCATAGGAGTAAGACCAGGACAGGATCAACATATCCAGGAAATCTGGATCCAGTTGGAAAACTGAGTCAGCAGTGGCTCTAAAACTGGTGACACAGTGGTGTCAGCAGTGTCTTGGCACACCCATGTAACAGTAAGCTGAACCAGTACAGGTGTATAACTTCACATCACACATTTGTCAGCTATGGAATGACGTAGTAAAATGGGAACTGTCATTGAAACCTTTAACTATCTAACTGTGTACCTATAGGCTGTGCCTTTTACGTTTCAGAGCTATTTGATATTTACAGCATTTCTAGAGCTGTAGCTCTCCATGCTCAAGGACCGGCTGAGGTGGCATCACACTTGTGGCACTATCTCATCCACATGTGAGCACTAGGATGGGGTCCACAGGGGATGGCCGGCAAGCCAGACGGCGTTAGCTAGACCAAACTATGAACTCTGTGTTAGCAGTTGTTCCCCAGCTCACCGGCCACACATGCCTCTTTTAGTGCCACTATGAGGCAAAAAACATTATGGCAGCCACATGTATTTTATGTCATCTATACTTTCACAACTGTTTTTCCAGTACACTGCACAGCTCCATCGTTAAGATGAATCCAGAGTAGGCATACGTGTTTTCTGTTACACTGACCCAGACAGAGAAGCAATGAAAGAAAGAAATATGATAGTGAGGACAGCAGCAACTAACAGTCTACTGGCCTCCCTTTTCTGGAAGGGGATGTGGTAGGTGAGACCCATCAGGCAAAATAGCGTTGTATAAGTTTTTGGCAAAGCTGGCTGCCACTCAGCGTGGTGTCCTTGGCTCGTGCTGGGACACATGGGGGATCTGGGGAAAGATCCAGAACTATATCCATTCGTAGTCCATGGCATAGAATGAGATCATGGAAGACACAGCAGAGCAGCACTATATTTCCAACTTTGGGTGGGGTATACATTAAAGCTCCACCCGTCTTGTTCAAACAGCGAAATCAACTTTTGAGAACTCCGAAGGTGCATTCTATGACACAGCGGGTAGCACATAAGGTCTTATTGTACCTCGTCTCTGCTGGCATGTTGGGAATGGCAATGGGGATGAGAAGCCAGGTCCTGCAACGTACCCTGAATCTCCTGTGCCAAGGACACATTTAAGCCATTGTCAAGTGCAGATCTGGCTTGCAAACCACAGCATCCTATAAGACTGTATAAGATAGCCTGTACCTTTCCATGAGCTTTGAAGTTCAATTTGCCTAGCTTAAGTGCATGTCACATTGTTCTGGACCAGTATATGTGCAGGACAGCAGTAGCCAAAAGTAGCTCTGCTCTTCCAGACTACTAAATCGCATCTAGGTATTCCAACAATTGCGTGCCAGGCCCTCGCAACCGAGCTAAGGCAACTGGTGTGTAGCAGGCTGCCAACCTTGAAGCAATACATAAGAGCAGCCACACCTATGTTAGCTGAGAAACAGTACCTCATGGTGTGATTGTGAATGTCCCTGCCTGCTCTGCAGTATGTCCTCCATAGAAACCAATGTGTGAGCCCTGACACAGGGAATATGGCAGGCCACCAACATGCACAGGACCCTGCTTCTGGCTGAGGTGTGTGAAGTTCAAGACAAACTGTAGCCGACACTCTGGATGATGCTTCACTAACCGGCCATATGTGATCATGCAGTACCAGGCAGTGTGGACCCTTCAAGCTTGTCATTAACCAGTGAGATTTAAATAGCTCCCAATGAGAGGATAGGAACAGGGCCATTTTGAAATTTAACATGTAGAAAGTGTGTAGTGCCTGCCCACACAACAAGCTTTAGGGACGGTACATTGTTTGCCGTCACAAGATTAGCAAGTCTGTGCAGCATGAGGATAGTTGCAATATCGTTCAGTTACGTATGTACATAACCTTTGCAAAGGTATGCTATGTTTATGACAAACTAATAAATATATTTACAACAAAAAGCCAGGCCCTGGTGCAAGGGCCTGCAGATGTAACTGTACAAGCCACTTGTCATGGCAGTGATGCTTTTTCTCCCCCCCCCCCCCCCCCTCCAACCACACCCCATGTCCGTGCCGTTTGCCACAAACACATAGCCAGAGATGGAATATAAAAAGAAGCATCTCTCTTACCTATGAGCCAACCATCACCATACAGGCCATCCTTAAAATTTTCACAGAGGCCCGATTGCTTAAGTGCGCGGCTCCCGGGTACCTGGCCACCAGGTCGAGGATGCACATTTGAGTATCACAGAGCACTTGCACGTTGATGGAGAGGAAGAGCTTTCTGTTGTGGTATATCTCTTCCCTATCATGGGGTAGAATGATGGGCACATGAGTGCAGTCAATAGCTCCCAGAACATTGGGAAAGTTTGCGAAGCATAAAAGCCTCTCTTCAAGTCCATCAAGTTCTTCCTGTCCCGAGGAAATGCTATGTAGCGATTAATGCAGTCAGAGACTGTGATGACCTGGTCCAGACAGCGGGAAAAAGTGGTTTGGGACATTCCCCCCCATGACCCCTACTGTCGTTTGGAAGGAGCCGGTTGCCATGAAATGCAAGGTGGCCAACAGTTTGGTGAGGACAGGCACAGCCTGGGACCTTTCAGTGACCAGATCCAAATCCCCTTAGATTTCTTCATATAATTTCAGGATAGCCTGAGAGCTGAGGTGATACCTGCAAATCACATAGTCCTCTGGCATACCCAGCAAGGATGTGTGTGGAGGAAAGATGCACTCCCTGTATCTCCTCTGCCATGGCCACCTGCGTGCCAGGTGCTTCCCTGGGCCCTGATCCTGCAGGGCCTGTGGCTCTGCCCGCAGTGTAGGGACTCCCTAGGAGGGCTTGGAACAGGCCTTGCCTGTTCTTGAGGTTGTTGTTGTTCCGCTTGTTGTTGTTTGTGGCAAGCCTCTCGAAGCATCCAGTATCCTCCTACAATTAAACTTGCCACAAACATTATGGCTTTAGGAAGCTAGGCCAGGTAAGAACATGTTGTTTTCTTTTAAGCAGGAAGACCTGGTAGGTGTGTCCGTTATAATTCCTCTTTTTATCGCGCACGATAATCATTTTGATAATACCTGCAATCCGCGATATTGGCCACAGGAGAGTGATAGTTGTTTCACCGTACCGCAAACAAAAAGGTATAGTTATTTCTGGTGTTAAATTCCAGGATAGTGTGCATTACTCTATCGCACACCATGCTAGCAGACCCTCATTTCCATTTACTCTGCCCAAGCTCCTCACACTTGAATACTCAATTTTTTTTTTTTTAACTCTTTATTTCTCAAATTTTCACAAACAATTACACAAAATAATATATTTGTTTGAAACAGTTTCATGATATACCAAGAAAACCAAATTATAAGTACAAATGGTCATATAATCATCGATATATAACTCTTAACATAATTCCATTTAAATTTAGTATATCAATGAATCCAAGCAAGAAAAATTGGGGGGGGGGGGGGGCGTAATTACTATACTTGAGAAGACTTAGGTTAATTATTTTAGGAAAACCTCAGACATAGTACTACACAGAATTCTTTCATATTCTAGTTTGGTGGTGGCTGACTTTTACCAATCAGGAATTCTCTCAAATGCTCGGGGTTAAAGAAAACATAAACATTGCTGGAAATTTTTACAATGCATCTACAAGGATAGCGATTGAATACTCAATTTTTAATTTGCATACACATGATGCGTTTCTTTATTTATCTCATATTTACGGCATTATCATGTGCATTACATCATTATCGTGCGCTATAAGGCCCTAACACCAAATGATAAATGTTAGATTCTTCTCAATAGACCCCACTAGTTATCAAACTTTTTTTTAATATCCTCTGTTAGTCTGCTGAAATGCTCCATTGATTGATTCGGCATTTTTTTTTCCATCGTCATCATTATCCTCCACAAATCCATCAATGAAATATTATTAGATTTATGTGTTCCCAAAATTAGGCCATGTTCATGTGGAATGGTAGAGGGCGTAATGCCAAAAACTAGAGAGTTCCTTTGTAATGGGCCCTTCTTAGCCAAGTTTTCCAGCTGATCATCATTGTCTATAATGGGAATTCTAATCCTTCTGCTAGTTTAGAGAGAGTCTCAGATTAATTTATTCTGGGGGTTGAAAAAGATGACCGACACCCATCGTAAGACACCAGGAGTGATCTGGTCTACTTCATGAGTAGGAAGGGTAGATTACAGCCAGTTAAGAGAGGCTCCTGATGTTCCTGAGCCCTTACTATCAATAGGGATATACGGGGAAAAAAAATTTGTTTTTGTTATTTGGTTCTTTTTCAGGAAATTTTTTTCCACGAATTTTGGTTCTTGGATTGCCTGATTCATTAGATTTATGTGAAAAAAAAAAAGAATCAAGCAATTTAAAATTTCTAAAAACAACCAAAACACAAAAACTAGACCTCCCTCCCACCCTCTTGCAAAAATGCCAGGGACAGGATCCTTCCTGGCCCCCACTTACCCAGTCCAGTGGGGATCCGCCAGTGGCAACTGGGCCGAAACCTCGGTCTTGCATAGGCCGAGGCCACAGAAAGTCACCTCAGTTTTGTCCAATTCAAGGCCAACACCTCGGCCTAGGCCAGAGCCTGAACCCAGGCCTGATGCTGCGGCCTGGTCCAGAGACCAGGTCCTGACACCAGGACCTCAGCCTAGGCCAGGGCTCAGACCCAGGCCCAATGCCGTGACTCGACCCGCAGACCAGGTCCTAATACCTTCCCAGGCCTGGACCTAGGCTCGATGCCAGGGCTTTGGCCCAGGGTCAGGCCCAGGCCTCGGTGTCCAGGCCTGGGAGTTCTGTGTTCTGTTGTCTTCCTTCTTCGGCTCTTCAATGCCAAATGTCGGATGTCTGCTGTGGTCACATCAGAGTTAATTTACTCTGGCATATTCACCCCAGCGTACAGCACCATTTTTATATACAGCAATGGGTGACTGACCGGGTTAGAAACTGGCTGAGTGGGAGGAGACAAAGGATAGTCGTAAATATAGTTTTCTCTGAGGAAATGATTGTTACTAGCGGTGGACCTTAGGGATCAGTCCTTGGACCGGTTCTTTTCAACATTTTTGTGAGTGACATAACGGGTTGTTGGAAAAGACTTATCTTTTTGCTGGTGATACCAAAATCTGTATCAGGGGGATTCTCAGGAAGGAGTGGAAAACATGAGGAGGGTTCTAGTGAAGCTCCGCTCGAACAATGGCTTAAAGTCTGGCAGCTAAGATTTAATGCTAAAAAATGCAGAGTAATGCATTTAAAATGCAAAAACCCAAGGGAAATGTACAGTACTGAAGGTGAAATTATTCTAAGCAATTGAAGAGTGGGATCTGAGGAGGTGATTGTATCCGATGAACTTAAGGTGGCCAAACAGATGGATAAAGCACCATTGAAAGCCAAAAAAATATTTGGCTGCATAAGGAGAGGAATGGTCAGAAGAAAAAAGGAGGTGATATTGCCCCTGTATTCTGTAGGTTCCTGATGAGACCTCACTTGGAATACTGTGTACAATTCTGGAGACTGCACCTTCAAAATGTTATAAACAGGATGGAGTTGGTCCAGAGGGTGGTCCTCTATGGTCTTTGTTCTAGAGCATATGGTGATAGACTTAAAGATCTAAACATGTTATATCATAGAGCAGGGGGTGCTCAAACTGGCCCTACAGCCCCCCCCCCCCCCCCCCCCCCCAGCCAGCCAATTGGGTTTTCAGGATATCCCTAATGAATATGCATGGGATTTATTTGCATGCACTCCCTCCTGTGTGTGCAAACCCTGAAAACCCAACTGGCTGGAAGTCCCATAGGACTGGTTTGAGCACCCCTTCCCTAGAGGAAAGGCAAGATAGGGGATATATAATAGAGACATTTGAATATCTCAAAGGTTTCCATGCACAGGTGAGCCTTTTTCAATGGAAAAAAGGCTCTAGAACGAGAGGTCATGAGATGAGGTTGAAAGGGTATAGACTCAGGAATAATCTTAGGAAATATTTCTTTACAGAGAGAGTGGTGGATACATGGAATGGCCTCCCAGTGGAGGTGGTGGAGACAAAACCAGTATCTGAATTCAAGAAAGGGGATCTCTAAGAAAGTGATGAGAATTATAATGCTAAATTAATTGGATGGATGGGCAGAATAGATGTGTTATGAAACCCTGCCCAAGGGTCTCCCCGGGAGCAGGCACTCACCCCTTGCTGCTGCTTCTTCACCCGATGCGGGATGGACGCCCACGTCAGGCCTGCCTACGCGGCTGGAGCCGCAGAGTGAAGTTCTCCGGAGGCCGCCCCTGGCAGCAGTCTTCACCGTGGCCAGAGCTGCGGACTTTCCTGGCCATCTTCGCGGCATAGAGCCGCCGCCGACTTCCACCATCTTCGCGGCTGGAGGCTGCAAAAGCCTCGGTCTTTCCTGGCGGCTGGAGTCGCCCTCAAGGCTGTCTGCAGAGGCTGGAGCCGCTCCCGTTGTTGGGGCCTGCGTCCAGGCCCAGCCCTGCTGCTGCTGACGCTGTACATCAGTGCAGGCCGCTGTCTGCGGTCCTGCACAGCTCTTCCTGCTTCCTCTTAGGCGCCGGCGCACGTCTCTCTTCTGTTTTAAAGGGCCAGACACAGGAAGTGTGCTGGCCCCACCTAGGGAGTGGACTTCCTGTTCCAGCCCTTTAAAGGGCTGCTCTGTCACTTCAGTCTTTGCCTTGCATCTGAGTTACTTCACTCTGGAGGCTCCTGCCTGCCAGAGCTCCGTCAGGTCTTCTTCGTGGAGCTCCTCTTTGTTTTGTCTCGCCATGTTAAGTTATGTCTTTGTGCCTGAGGTCCTCGTCCAGGTGTCCTGGTGTTCGTCTCCTGGTGTTTCTCCTCCTGATGTCCTAGCCCTCTTTGGTGTTCATGCTTGCTCTGGAGCCTTCTGTTCTGCCGGCTGTAGATCTCTGGGTGACGCAGCTTCGTCATGGGAGATGCCGGCAGTTGACTGGTGTCCTGTGCTCCTGAGCCATCTTGTCCTGCCAGCCGTGTTGGGGTTTCGGATGACATCGGCTCCGTCGTCGGAGTCCCACCTCGACTGGATCCTTTCTGCGCTTGTCCCGCTCCCAGCGTGGTCCATGACCAGTCTCCTCGGGCTGTGTAGGGTGCGCAGTGGGACAGGGTGATCCTTGACTCAGTCCTGCGGGTGGGCTGAGTAGGGCACCCTGAGAGACAGTGCCAATGTCCTCCTGCCTTACATCTTGTCTTGTTTGGATTTCAAGTTCCTCGTCATGTCTGTGATGCCATCGCATCAACCCAAGTCTTCGTCTGTCATGCCGTCGCATCAATCCTAGTCTGCCATGTCTTCGTGTCAAGGCCCATCTGCCCTCGACCTCAGGCCAGGCCTGCTGCTCCATGCCGATCCAAGCGGCAGGTCCGAAAGGGCTCGGAATGGTCGGAGGACCATTCACATTCCAACATCTTCCTGTTGTTGGCCTTGGGAGCTTGCAGGCCTGGCAGAGGGTAAGACCGTCAGCCATGCTGGATCACGCCGTCAACCCTCGGTTCGGTCCTGGATCCGTCTGGGGTCGGGCTGAGGCCCAAGGGCACACAAAACACCCCTTCTCGATAAGATGGGCCATGTGGGCTTTTCCTGCTGTCATGTTTCTTTGTTTCTAATCTGCTACTCATAGTGAACCATGTTTTGTCACTATAGTTAATCTAAAATTCTGTTGCCTGACTTATCTTCATTACCATTATAATCTCTTGTCAGATCTCTACACTGCCTTCCCATCCATTTCTGTGCATAGTTCAATTATCTCCTACTCATCTGTAAGTGCTTTTAATCTGCAGCTTCTCATTACCTATCCTCCTCCCCACCATCACCAACTCCCGACTCTGCGTTTTCTAACTTGCTGCATCATGTGTATGGAGTAGTCTTCCTGAGCTGATATGTTATGCCTTCTGTCCAGCCATATTTATCCTGCCTAAAAATCCACCTGTTTGAGATTGCTTTTGAAATCTTAAACCTTGGCCCTTCCTGATTATAGCCTTGTCTATTGTCATCATGTTTACTGTAATAAATAAATTATCTGAAGCCTCCCATTTGCCTTGTCTGTGCGTCTAAATTAGAGTATAAGCTACATGTGATGTAACAGGGATTGTCTCTTATTTGTATCTTGCTAATAATATTGCAGGCAGAGCCAGAGACCGATCAGCCCAGAGTGGTTTTCCACTGCTTCATTTTATGGTGACAGGCAAGAGGGATCCAGAGATAGTATCTAAACTATACAGGGAATGCAGGATTTCAAAAGTACACAGCTTTCAATCACAGTCAATATGAACAAACTTCTGGATTTTTTAAGTAGTTTACATGCTTTCATATATTTAGAAACTTTCACACCGCGTGGAAAACCAGACCTCATAATGCCCAACTGGTCCTTTTTTTTTTATTTATACCAGACAGTCCCCGTATTCTGTTCTGGGTCCCACGAGTAAGCCGCTCAATTCTGTGAACCAATTAGTATGCTGCTCAAGCTGATGGCTTGGATTGCACAGCAGTTCTCAAAATATATGGTTCTCCAGGTTGTTCTAATAAAATGCGATTAATTGTGTTAGTCAGCAGCAGCCTTTTGAATCCTGAGCTCTGAGCCCTGACAGGCTTGGTGTACTTCTGATCTGCTTGCATGCTCTGCAAGAAGAAGCCTTAACTCTTCTGTGGCAGGGCACAAGCACAAAGCACATGCTTTCTAGTTCATTTCATTTGTATCTATATGTTTGATTTATATTCTGCTTTTCAGGCACTTATGGTATTTGTACATTTTAAGCCTCAGGGAAACAATATGATCGGGTGAAAATACTCTCTGTATTCTATTTCCTAGAGATCAGGAGGCCAAGTTTGCAATTTCTCCAGCTCAGCACAGGTTTGCTTTGTCTAGTTTGTTTGCAGAATGGGACAAAGGTGAGACTCATAAATGTTTGATGGGCAGCCTTTTTACAGTCTAATGGTTGCTTAACCAGAAGTAGATCAAACCAGAGGAGAGTACAGAAAAAAAAAGAACAAGGATTGCTCTAAATCTGACAGTTCTTCATTATGAATAAACAAAGTAACCACTATTAATCATCTTTTCAAGGGCTTTCAGAACTTGTCAGAACCAAGCTGACAGCTATACAAATCACGCATATCACAGCTTATCTCACACAAATCATTTTTTGGCAGGTGCTCTAATCAGAATCCTTTGGCCAGTCAATAGAATTACAGATATGAGAAGCAATGGGGACTAGCTTAAAGATGCTGATCATGGTTTCCAGATTTGATCTGGGAATTGCCCAGATGTGTCACTTGTGTCAGAAGCAAATGTTTAGGAAATTGTAAGTATGATAGAAAACAGGAATTTGAATCTTCTGCCTCAGAATAGAATGTGAATGTACAAACCTATTGTCTATATCCCTTAGATTTATCAAAATGCTATAAATATAGCAGAAATAGCTCCTGCAATAAAAAAAATGGGAGAAAGAGAAAAAGAGACAGTCACTGTATAGAAAGCAGAATGTCATTCTCTATTTATACCACTGAAAGAGGGGGCACTTTTAACTCAGTGTGGGGTTTGGGGGAGTAGGTTGTGGGGGGGGGGGGGGTTACATACACAGTCAGAGGTATGAACAGCAAAGTTGACATCACTGAAGATTTTCTGTCGTTTGAATCGATGAAAGGTACAAGAGGAGTTGATTTGTATAATGCACTCTCTACCTAGCTTCAAACAAGCTAAGTAGCAAGGGTAAGAGTAGCCTAGTGGTTAGAGCAGCAGCAGACAACCAGCATTCATAGCCCATTGTCATTCTTTGTGATGTTGGGCAAGTCACTTTACCCTCTTTTGCCTCAGGTACAAAATTAGATTGTAAGCCCTGTGGGGTAAGGAAATACCTACAGTACCTGAATGTAGTGCACTCTGAAGCACAAAAAGCAGAATATAAAAAAAAAAAGTGGCTAAAAATAATGTTCCAACCAATATATATACATAAACACACAAATGAAGGAACATTAGTATGTAAAATACACACAAAATTATATAGCAAGAAAAAAAAATTATATCATACTTTATTAAATTTTTCAGAAAAATTATCAAAATAAAATAAAATCTGATCATAATAAATAGTATCAATGAATCCGCTGCAGACGAACAACCGCATGACAACTGCATGATTTCTCTCAGAAACAGATTGGAGAAGGAAGGTCTGGTGTTAAAAGATTTATGATGTTCGTTAACTTTTTCCCCCTGATGAAGCAGTTCTTCGGCAAAACATCAAGGCATTCTGTCGGGGTTTGAAGAATTGTTCCACAGCGATCAAGTTGTCAAACCATCTAATACTGGATCCAGTACATGGATCCAGCACACTTAAGTACATATTGATTCCTAATATAAACTGATTTCAAAGTAAGACCACTTTTTTCACGGAACATTTGTTTGTTTACATCTTCAACAAAGATTGTTGGCGTTATACACATATTTTAAGAAAGAACCTTATATTGTTCATCTGCAGTGGTTTCATTGGTACTATTTATTGTGATCAGATTTTATTTTGATCATTTTTCTAAACATTTAATAAAGTATGGTGTAAAATTTGTATTTTATATATAATTTTTATTGTATATATGAAATAAAAGATTCCTAAAATGCATTAATTCAAGTATACCTCATAATTTTTAGTTCATTAATGGAATTAGTTCTAGACTGCAGAATTCAGAAGTGTGCAGTGCCACCATTATGTACAGGAAAAACTATCTGTGGGAGACAGTTCAAGATCTTTTAAGCTGACCTGAATATGCTGGGTTCTGTGGATGCGCAGACAAAAAAAATCTTTATGATTAAATTTTTTGTGTTTGTTTCTGGGGGTAGAGGGAGTTCAATTCATTGTTTGTTTTGTATTAATGTTATTTTGGTTTGGTTCATTTGCCAAACCAGCAGCTGAATATTTCTAGACATTTGACCATTTGCATGAATTTTGCAGAAGTCTTTGTAATTATTTGCAAACCCTCCTCCCTCCCCTTTGTCGGGGGTCACCTTCAGTGGCTGCAGTTGGGGTGAGCAATCCTTCTGCAGTTCCAGAAAGGATTTAACCAAGTTCAATTAGTTGGGGGGACTAGCAAAAGCTGAGATGCCCAAGGAGAGGCTTGTGCTTAGTCAAAATAAAATTTACAGGTCCACACCAGAAATGTTTCTCTACAACAAATAGAAAATTGATTCTAATGTGCAAAAGAATCAAAGTCCAGATAGGGCAGAATGATGGTAAGAAAAAAAAAAGTCCAAATGAAATGCAAACAGCTTCTCGCTTCCAAATCTCCGATTCCATGACAGAGGTTACTCACAGTTTCTCTTTACTTCAAAAATTATCCCAAGCCTTGGTCTTCCCAAGGCTAGACAGAGAAAATCCCCATGACTCAGAGGGATACTCTTCTTTCCAGGAACCGTTCCTTGACTTTCTCAACACACTCAGACTTCAAATCCACAGAAATCCTCAGATTCATTCTAATTCTCCTAGGACAAGCAGGATGGTAATCCTCACACATGGGTGACATCATCAGATGGAGCCCGGCATGAAAAACTTCTGTCAAATTTTCTAGAAACTTTGGCTGGCACACTGAGCATGCCCAGCCTGCCACTAACCCTGTGTCCATGCAGAGCCTCTCTCCAGTCCTTTCTTTTCCATGGAGCTGTCGTCTTGTGTGGGTGGAGCTCGTGCCTTTTTTTTGGAAAAAGTGAGTTTTTCTTCATGATTCCGCGTGCTTTTTTCCTGTGCTGGGTCTCTCTCCAGTTCCCATTGGGTTCTTCTCAGTCGGTGAGTTTTTTCGCTTCTCCCATCTCCACCGGTTGTCATGCCCTTGTGGTCTTTGTGCATCCCATGGCTATCTCTGGCCGATGCCCCCAGTGCCCCTGGACTATGTCCCTAACGGATCCACATGAAGTGTGTATCCTCTGCCTAGGGGCATCGCACAATGTCGTGGCTGTGAATTGTGTGCTCAGATGACCCCAAAGGGCTGCCGGGCCAGGCTGGACAAAATGGAGAAAGTGTTTGCCTCTGGCAAGTCCAAGCCCTCCGGTGTTGGTGCTGTCGACATCCAAGGACCGAGGGGAACCAATCACCTTTGATCCCTTGGTTACACCCTTTCCCTGAAACTCTCAGGGCAGGGGGTCTCCGGAGATCGGCCAGTCTTGGTCTCTTGAAAGTCCCAGATTTCAAGATCATCTTCCTCATCCTCAGTGCCAGGGAAAGACCGGGCCGAGCACCATGGGAGATCCCACAAACAAACATTGACACCGGTCCCCGTCTGTGCACAGAACTGGGCATGTGAGGACCATGGCGCATGTTGCCCTGCTGCCTAAGCAGCCTCAACATGAGAAGTCCCTATCCTCCCTCAATGTTGGTGGTCCGGGGCCATCCACACCAGTTTCGGTGCCGGACATCGACCCTCCTCGGGGCTCCAAAGAGGAGTTGGGCCCAACCTTTCCCTTTCATCCTGCCCTTTCATCTGAGGCGTTCGAGGAGCAGCTGGAACATCAGATGCGCCTAGCGGTGGATTGCGCTCTTTGCAATCTGGACCCAGTGCCCCCGCCCCCAATGCTGGTGCCTTCCCCCATTCTGGTGCCCTCGCCGATGCCTTTGAAGCCTGCAGCTGCACCAATGCCGGCGCCTGCACCAATACCGACTGCAGTGACCAGGCTGGAACCATTGCTTGATCACCTCGATGTACTCCTCAGTGTCCTCCCAATGCAGTTGATGCCGGTACCTTGCGATCCCTCTGTGACCTGCTGGATACCAAAATGCAAGGCATCCGAGTTAGTCCTCATGGGGGATTCCTCAGGGGATGAGGGCCCGTTGGTGCCCTCTGTACCTTGAGGTCCCTTGGCGCCATGTCAGGTGCTCCCTGGGCCAGGATCCAGCCCTTTGGGGCCTGTAGTTCCCCCAGGCCTCCCGGTACCTGCACCCAGGGATATGCCTGGGCTCCACAATCCTTCTCTCTGGGTGGTCTTGAAGAGCCTGAGGGCCCTTATGACCCCTGGGGCCAGGATACCTGATGCTTCAGCGATGGACTCTGGTGACCTTCTATTGCATCCTTCCCCTTTGGAGGAATGCAATGTTCTCCACCAGAGGACTTGACACCTTCGCTGAGTTCATCCACGTGATGGCCGAGTCTATTCCCTTCCAGCTCATGATGGAAGAGAATGCCTGTCATTAAATGCTTGAGAACCTCCAGTTTGTCAACACCCCAAAGGAGGTAGTGGAGGTGCCAGTGCACGAGATTTTCCAGGAACTGCTCCTCCGGCTCTGGGAACACCACATCTCCATCACCCAGGTTAACCAGAAGGCCGATGGGGGTGTACCTTGTGCAACAGGCTGTGGTGGTTGAGTCGGCGCTCAAGAAGGCGAAGCAATCAAAAACACACGCATCAGCCCCTCTGGGTAAGGACAACCGAGCATGGGATGTCATGGGTAGAAGGGTTTATCAGGGCTCCATGTTGGTGGCCCGTATTGCCTCCTATTGCCTCCTGGACCCAATATACCCACCACCTCTGGAAACATGTCCAGGAGGTGGCAGATGGCCTGGCACTGCAGCCTCAGGAGGCCCTTATGGCACTTGTCCAGCAGGGCCTGGAATATGGTGAGCATGAGGTGCATGCTACCTACATCTTTGAGATGACGGGGCATGTAGCACCGGCTGATAGTTCTGCCCGCCATCTGGCCTGGCTTTGGGCCTCAGACCTTCACCCCGAGGTACAAGACTGGCTGGCTTACTTGCCTTGCACCGGTGATAATTTTTTCAGCGACAAGGTCGAGGAGGCGGTCGTGTAGCTGAAGAACCACCATGAGTCCCTTCAGCACTTGTCCACCTGCGCCTCGGCCTCACCGGCCTCTTCCAAAAAGTCATCCTGGACAGGGCTGAGGAGGCCTTTCTATAGGCCAAGGAAGTATTTCCTGCTGGCCCCCCACTTCAGACCGCAGCAGGTGAACCCCAGAGGTAGGTCCCGACAGCAGCGGGTCCTCTGCCCACAGCCAGCCCCTCTAGACCAGCCCCGCTACAGGGTTTTGACTGGCAGTGAGGGGGCCTATGCCAGTCGCCTCTTCCGGTGGCTAAGGACCCACCGGTCCGAAGCCGGCTCCGCCTTTTTGCAGACCTTTTTGCAGACATCGGATCAGTAGGTCTTGTCTGTCATGTGGCGTGGCTACAGGCTGAATCTCGTGGAGACTCCACCAGATTTTTCCCTGAGCCCGCAGAGGGTTCCCATCTCACATCCAGACCTACTTTAAGAGAAGCCCTTCCAATGGCCAGGGTATTGGAACCTGTTTCCCAAGGGCAGCAGGGTCGGAGATTTTACTCCCATTACTTCCTGATTCCAAAAAAAATAGGTCTCCGTCCCACTCTGGATTTGTGGGCCATGAACAGATTCCTAAAAAAGGAAAAGGTCAAGATGGTATCTTTGGGCACCATAATTCCCTGTTAAACCAGGGGGACTGTCTTTGCTCCCTCAACCTAAAGGACGTGTACGCCCATTTCGTGATCCTTCCAAGTCACAGGAGATACCTTCGCTTTGTAGTTGGGCTCCAGCATTTCCAGTACTATGTGCTTCCATTTGGCCTCGCCTCTGCGCTGTAGGTTTTCATGAAATGTCTAGCTATGGTGGGGGCTTATCTGCGCCAGCTAGGGATCCAGGTGTTTCCATATCTGGATGACTGGCTGGTCCAGAGCGGCACACAGGCCAGGGCACTGCAGGTGCTTCACAGTACCACTCAGGTCCTGGAACTCCTGGGGTTTTTAATAAATTGCCTTAAGTCAAATCTCTGCCCTTCATCGAGGGTGGCTTTCATTGGGGCCTTACTGGATGTGATACAGGCAAAGGCCTTCCTGCTGCATGACAGGGCACAAGCCCTGGCTTCCCTGGCGGGGGAGATTCAACAGAGTCGGCTTATTTTGGTGCAGCTCATGCTGCAACTTCTAGGACACATGGACGCAACCATCCATGTCACTCCTTTTGCCTATCTACATATGTGACGAGCCCAGTGGACCCTGCACTCCCAGTGGCAACAGGCAACCCAGGGCCTTCAGGTCCACATCCAGGTGTCCCCCTCACTCAAGATTTCCCTGACTTGGTGGACATCTCCACTCAACCTGGAGAGGGGTATTCCCTTCTGGGCACTCTCGCCTCAGGTCTGGCTTACCATGGATACATTCCACTTGGGGTGAGGAGCCTATGTCATTGGCCTCCGCACCCTGGGCTTCTAGACCACGCAGAAGGTGCAGTTTCAGATAAACCTTTTCAAACTGAGGGCGATCCGGTACGCTCTGTGGGCCTTCCGGAATTGCTTGGCCAACAAGGTTGTCCTCGTTCGAAAGGACAATCAGGTAGCCATGTGGTATATCAACAAGCAGGGGGGGTACCAGATCCGTCCCTCTTTGTCAGGAAGCAGTGCAAATCTGGAGCTGGGCGCTGGCGCGGGGATGTTTTTCTGGGCCGTGTATTTGGCGGGTGCCGAGAACACCCTAATGGACCGGCTGAGTCGCACCTTCTGGCACCATGAGTGGTCCCTCCTGAAACAGGAGGTAGCGGATCAGATCTTCCATCTTTGCGAGTCCCAGGACATGGACCTGTTCGCCTCCCCCAGCAAAGCAAAGGTTCCACAGTACTGTTCTCTGTCCAGGTCGTAGAGTGCCACTCACGGACTCCTTTGCCGTTCACTGGGGGACGGGTCTCCAGTATGCCTATTCACCTCTGCCATTAGTGACGAAGACTCTCCTGAAGCTTCGCCAGGACCGGGGGTCCAAGATCCTTGTTGGCCCGCATTGGCCGAGGCAGGTCTGGTTCATTGGGGACAGCCCCGGACCTCCTCTCCCAAGATCAGGACAGGCTGTGCCATCCCAACCTCTATGCCCTGTCTCTCATGGCATGGATGTTGAAAGGTTGATCCTGCAGCCCCTGGACTTTTCGGAGGATGTAGCCCGGGTCCTGGTGGCTTCAAGAAAGCCGACCACCAGGAAGTCTTATGCCTTAAAGTGGAAGAAGTTTGCCATCTGGTGTGAGCAGAAGGGCCTTGATCTCTTCTCTTGCCCTATCCAACAACTCCTGGACTATCTGTTGCACTTCTCGGAGGCAGGACTTAAGGCCAACTCTGTTCGGGTGCACCTCAGTGCCATAGGAGATTACCACCAGAAGATGGACGGTTCGCCCATCTCGATGCAGCCTATCATGGGACAGTTCATGCATGGGTTGCTTCAGCTGCGACCTCCCCAGACCCCAGGGGTTTCTTGGGACTTGAAAGTGGTGCTGGCCCAACTGATGAAACCACCGTTTGAGCCACTGCGTTCATGCGCTCACAGGTTTTTGACGTGGAAGGTCGTCTTCTTAATTGCAGTCACAAGGTTCTGCCATGACAGGGTGTTTCTGTGCACGCACCCTAAGTTCCTACCGAAGGTGGTCATAGATTTCCATCTGAACCAAATTGTAGTCCTACCTACCTTCTTCCCCCGGCCTCATACCAGCCTGGGAGAGAGGGTACTGCACATGCTGGATTGTAAGAGGGCCTTGGCCTTCTACCTGGACCTGTTGTTGTGCCAGTTGGCACCTGGTTTAGTTTCTGTTGCTCCCATTGAGTCAAGTCCAGCCTGTAGCTAGGGATTCACCCATGTGTGAGGATTAACATCCTGCTTGTCCTAGGAGAAAGCAAAGTTGCTTACCTGTAGCAGGTGTTCTCCTAGGACAGCAGGATATTAGTTCTCATGAAAACCTGCCCGCCACCCTGCGGAGTTGGGTTCTCCTGGTTTATTCTTTTGTTTCCTCATACCTATGTACACTACTGGAGAAAGACCCCGCATGGATGAAGGGATAGTGGCATGCTGGGCATGCTCAATGTGCCAGCCAAAGTTTCTTAAATGTGATAGAAGTTTTCCATGCTGGGCTCCATCTGATGATGTCACCCATGTGTGAGGACTAACATCCTGCTGTTCTAGAACACCTGTTACAGGTAGGCACTTTACTTCACCAGGCTGTAAGCCTCAGCTTTCTTCATTTTCCACTCCAGGCCCCTAACTTATGGGAGTCTCAGCCCCAGCTCTAGGGCTCCTCAGTAAATCCAAAACAACTCCTCCCATGTCTTGTAGAAGCACCTCCCAACCCATCTCTTTCTGAGGAAAGGAACCCCTTGTCACTCCACACATGCTTACCTCCAGAAACCTCCCAACTGTGGAAAGTTCCTCATTTTAAGCAATACACCATTAGAGATTAGGGATGTGCAGAGAAAAAACTTTCATTTTCATTATTCAGTTCATTTTCGGGAGGATTTTTCCCACAAATTTTGGTTTGGAGATTGTTTGATTCGTTTCCATTCGTGAGAAAAAAATGAATCAAACAATTAGAAAAAAAATCCAAAAAATGAAAACAGGGTCTCTCGCCCACAAAAATGCCAGGGCCAGGATCCCCTCCGGACTCTACTTACCCGGTCCGGTGAGGATCTGCCAGTTCAATCTAGGCCCAGGTCAAGGATGTAGTAGCTAGCTGCCACCTCAGCCTTCTCAAGGCAGAGGCTTCAGCCTGACCCAGAGGCCAGGTCCCAGTGCTGGGGCCTTGGCCCACACCCAAGTCCAATGCTGTGACTGATCAGGGTGCCAGGTACCAATTCCAGGGCCTTGGCCCAGATCCAGGCCAAACGCCGCGATCCAGCCCAGAGGCCAGGTTATGACATCAGGGCCTCAGCCCGGACCCAAGCCCAATACATCAACCTAACTCATACACATGCCATACATCAAAATGGTGCCATCCTTGGGGGTGAATACGCCGGAGTTAATTCACTCCAGCACGACCTCAGTGGATGCTGTCATTTGGCAGTGAAGAGCTAAAGAAAGAAAACATTGGATGGGTGGAGTTCCCAGGCCTGGACATCAAGGCCTGAGTCTGACCCTGGGCCATGGCCCAGGCATCGGGACCTGGCCTCCTGGCTGAGGCCTTGGCATCAGGCTTGGGTCCATGCCTAGGCCCCAGTGTTGGGACCCAGCCTCTGGGCCCGGTAACAGCGTTGGCCTGGGTCCAGGCCCCTGTCTAGGCCGAGGTCCCGTTGCTGGGACCCAGCCTCCGGATCAGGTTGCAGGGTCAAGTCTGGGCCTCAGGACCTGGCCTATGACTGAATCCAATGGATCAAGAATGTTCTTATTTAATTTTTTTTAATTTTTGAGGGCCTCGGCTGAGACCCTGGCATCGCTGTCAAGCCTAGGCAGCAGTCCCTGCTTTGGGCTTTGGCCTACGCCTGAACACAACGTTGGCACCTTGGCCAGGGCCTTGCCTAGGGTATAGGCCACATCCCTGGCTTTGGGCCTCAGCCTATGCCCTAGGCGAGGTCCTGGCTTCAGGCCTAGAACAAAGCCTAATGCATTTTTTTCAAAACAAAATGAATGAATAAGATTTGTTTCATTCAGGGGGGTCCCTGATTCAGTTTGGGGCTCCTGAATGAAACAAATTAGCCTTATTTGTTGCATTTTGTACTTTCGTTTTAAACAAATGCACATCCCTATTAGAGATATGCATTCATTTTAAGCCAGTTTACAAAATGAAACAAATAAGGGGCAAATGTATTTCATTCATGGGGCCACAAAACAAATTGAGGGACCCCCAAATTAAATAAATCTTATTCATTTAATTCATTTAAAATTTCCAGTTGCTGGGGCCTCATCTAGGGCATAGGTTAAGGCCCAAAGCAAGGGCCACAGCCTAGGCCCTAGCAGAATGCTGGGGTCTTGGCATAGACCCTGGCTGCCTCTGGGGTCTCGGCCAAGATCCAAACAAAGGCCCAGAAACAACCAAAAATTACTTAGCTGATTTGATGGGTATCTAAAGCGTGGCCTGGCCAGGTCCCAATGCCTGTGCCTCGGCCTAGGCCTGAGCCCATTGGGTACTGCAAAATGGTGCTCTCTGCTGAGTAGGATTTGCCATATACTTTGGTGTGACCTCAGCAGATGGCATCATTAGAAGAATAAAGAAAGAAAATAAAAGACTTAAGAAAAGGACCTCCTATTGTGTCCGTCGGTTCCCGACGCCCTCTCTCTGCCCTCCTCACCTCTTTGGCGCCTCCCTCTTCGCCCGCGGGAAGATTGGCTGCCGCGGCGTTCCTCTGCCGAGGTCCTCCAGCGTCCCTGGATCGGCTCCACGCTGCTAACCGCCATGTTTCCTGGAGGCCTAGGGGCGTGCGCGCAGCATGGCCCCAACTGAAGTACCGGCAATGGCGCGAACCTCATGGGTGTCCCCGAAGATGACATCACCCGCAACGGATATTTAAGGTCTTAGAATTTGCTAACACATTGAGTTAGCAAGGAATGACATCGGACTCACTTCGACTTTCCAAGCTAATCTGCCTCCTTGGACTAACCAAGGGTACCCGCTCCTCGGGGGCCTCGCTCTCTCTCTTACTTTGTAGATTGCAGTCTGGAACCGGTACTCGCTCCTCGAGGGCCCTTGTTCCCGGACTTCTTCGAATTCACTTCTGCCTGGAAGTCAGCACTGCCTACTACATCTGTGAGTTACCATCGCTCTCTCAGAGCTTTCCCTCGCTCCTCGAGGGCCTATACATTCCAGCTCCTGGGCTTCTATGAGACATTGTGTGAGTCTTACCATCAGGTTCGGTACATGAACTCTGCTTACCCTGTCTACTCACTATATTTCAGTTTCTCAACAGCTCAGCCTCCAGGGATCGCTGTTCCAGCTTCTGAGGGACTATAGCCCAGTCGGGCATTCCAGCTCACTACTGCCACCTCTGGTCATTCAGTATACTGTCTAAGAAAAGAACTAGTGTTTGTCTGTCTCCATAATCTGAGCCTGACCAGTGGTCCCTCTCGGGGTCTTCCCCGGGGGGCGTGGTCATCTGCCACTGGTCTAAGGATCCACCCACAACTCTCCTATATACTACAGATTGCTAAATCCTATCTGATTGCTCCTCCCATCAGATAGCGTTTTCATTACACCTCCAAGGCCTGGGCTCTGGGCCTGGGCCTAGGCCCAGGTATTGGGACCTGGCCTCCAGACTAGGCCCCAGTATTGGGCTTGGGTCCAGGCCGAGACCCCAGCCTTGGAACCTGGCCTCTGGGCCAGGCTGTACCATTGGACTTGAACCTGGGCCCTGGCCTAGGCCAAGACTCAGGCGTCAGGACTCGGCCTCCGGGTCACATCGGACCTGGGTCTGGGCATTAGAACCAGGCCTCTGGACTTGGGTCATGGTATCTGACCTGGGACCGGGCCCTGGCCTAGGCCAAGGCCCATGCATTGGGACCCAGCCTCTAAGATGTGCCCTGGTGTTGGGACCTGGCCTCTGATGTAGGCTGAGGCCTTGGCATCTGGTTTAGGCCCCACATCAGGTCTAGGTCCAGGTGTCATAACCTGGCTTCCAAGCCTCAGCTTTCTGTATAACCTAGGCCAAAGTCACGGTGATTGACCATGGCCTTGGCCAAAGCACAGCTGAGGCTTCAACCTGGGCCTAGGCCTTGCCAGCAGATCCCCACTTGACTGGGCAAGTGGGACCGGAGGGATCCTGGGCCCAGCATTTTTCCAGGTAGGAGGGATACATGGTCAGTTTGGGAGGCCCCGTTTCCTTTCTTTTTTTTCTTTTTTTTGGGGGGGGGGGGGGGTAATATTTAATTCATTTTTTTTAAACAAAAGAAATGAATCAAACATTAAACAAATTGAAATTCATGTAAAAAAAAAAAACCTCCTGAAAATTAACCAAAAAACAAAACAAACTTTTTACTCCTGTACATCCCTATACACCATTAATTCCACTTTATAGTAAGGCCTGGGCCGCCCTCCTGACCTATAACAGTGTACATAAAATCACAAAGCCAACAATACAAATAAATAAAAAATGCATACAAAGCAATACATACATACAATCATACATGTTTGCTTTCATGGTCTTCTACTTATAAACTGAAGTCCAATTCCTTTGCCTTCCTTCTTATCTTTCATGCAATGTTCTCTCTCATATTTTTGTGAGTGGGTGAGTGGGTGCACTGTTTCTGGGTGTATAATTTTGGCTGTGAGCAGCAGTATGAGATTCTTCTCCATTATGCCCCCACTTCACACATACACACAATGTTTTCTCTAATTGTTTCTGGGGATGGAGTGAGGGTGTGTACTACAGTTCTGCACATAATTTTGGTGTGTGAAGGAGCCCTATTATGTGCGTTTTCTACCTCCCCAAATGTGCTCTTTCTACCCACAGTGGTGTCACCTACTGTTGCTATCACCATCCCTGATATCAAGCAGCAAGCTCTGCTCCCACCTGGAGGCAGGCCACAGGAGTGAGGACTTGGCTGATTAGATGCAGGCAGGCGTAAGAAACAGAAGAAGCCTGGGAGGAAAGCAAGCTCTATAATCTGCTCAGGTTCATCTCTTGCCTATTCCATCAAGACAGGAGGCCCCATTGTAAAGAACAGAAATGAAAACTTTCTCTGTGGATACTGGATAGCCCAAAATTATGGAATAGCCTTCCAAATGAGATGAGAGAACAAGATGAGTCCATGTATTTCTGCAATGCAGTAAGAGTATGGATGTTTCGTGATGCATTTGGTTAGCAGAATATTACTGGGCAAACAGACTGGAGAGCAGACATAGTTTCAGTTTAGTCAGTACAGAGAGGCATCTTAGTATTAGTAAAAAATATAATATAGATTGCTTTTATGTTAATTTTATAATTTATGTTTTTGGTATGTTGTACAATTGTTTATAATATGTACTTATTTTAGTTATGTATTTTATGATCATAATGTTTTGTGATTTATGAATTGTTGTAAATCATCCTGAGCTGGTGGCTATGGTAATTAAAATGTGTAAATGAAAAACAATAATAATAATTCTGTTCTACCCACCTTCCCCACAGCAGGACTTCAGGTCATAGGATACCCTCAGGCTCAGCTGATTAGTCCCAGCAGGCAGTTGGGTGGGATAACTCACACAGATTGGTTACAGGCAACTAGGAAGTGGGCCTAGAAGGCAGCCAAGTCCTGACCTGCATGGAAATATAGGAGCTGTGTGTGGAAGGGATTAAAGTTATAAGTAGCCTTGCACCTGCGCAGTTTTAGAAGGAACACTATTTCCATGTATGAGTCAGATTTAGGAGTTTTTGTTTAATTGTTTCTCTGCTAACAAGGTTGCATTTCACTCACACAGACTTCAAAGTAATTACATTTTTATGGCAAGATGCCATGGAAACAGATAATAAATGATCACTGAGCCTTTTATCTTCCTTAATAATTTGAGGAACAAGAGCATACAGGAAGACTCACCAGGACATACCATAAACAGGAGGGCAGTGAATTGTAGAAATAAAAGGTTTCTCCCAGCCTCCAAAATGATTCCTCAAAGCCTTAGTGTATTTGAATATGCAATAGAATAACGAATGATGAAAAGCCTTGAACATGTGTATCTAACCCTGAGAATTTACTTCAAAAGACCTTGGAGAAGTGAAAGTAGGATTATTCTACAGAATAAAGGAGTGTGTATTTCATGTATGCATTTGTAGCCAGCAAGGATTGCTTTTAAAACAGCCTGCTTGAATAAACATCACTAACAGGGAGTTGTCTAAATAGATGCCTACTACAATAGTGAAAGTAATCTTAAGGTACCCAGAACAAAAGACTCATTAACAAGTGAGAAGTACATTTGTGAAATTTTAAAATGACTCTTGATTTCTGTGAAAAACTGTAAATCAAAGTAGTATGCTACAATTAAGCTAATGCATTTTAGAACATGTAGTTTCATTTTCCACAGACATCCTTTTGAGAACCTCTTTACATGATGCAGATTAAGCTTTTGACTTCACAGTCAAGTGAAAAGCAAGCAAAATGATGCAGGGTTTGTATAGGAAGCCCTGTGAGATGAGACTAAAATAATTTTGTATACATACATACCCTAGAAGAAAGGCAAGATGGGGATATGATAAAGACATTTAAATATCTGAAAGCTTTTTCAATGGAAAGGAAGCTGTAGCGCCTCCTTATTGGCAGAAGCGGCAGCTTTCAGCGGGTTTGACAGCCGACACTTAATTTTACCGGCGTCGGTTGTCAAACCCACTGACAGCCACGGGTTTGGAAAATGGGCACCGGCAAAATTAAGCGTCCGTTTTCCAACCCGCGGGCCGATTTTTAAATTTTTTTTTATTTTTGGGGCCTCCGATTTAATATCAATATGATTTTAAGTCAGAAGGTATACAGAAAAGCAGTTTTTTCTGCTTTTCTATACACTTACCCGGTGCCGGCCGAAATTAACTCCTGCTCTTGGGCAGGCGTTAATTTCTGAGAGCAAAATGTGCGGCTTGGCTGCACATTTTACTTTCTGTATCGAGCAGGACTAATAGGCTCATCAACATGCATTTGCATATTGAGCACGCTATTAGTTTCGGGGGGGTTGGACACACATTTCCCATGTGCTATTATGTAAGGGGAAATAATAGCGTGTCGAAAACACACATCCAAACAGGGGCTAATGGTGCGCTCGGCCTGAGCACACCGTACTGAATCGGCCTGTAAGTGAGATTATATTAATTATTCATCTCTTGAAGCCTATGGAGACAAAGTATCTATTACTGAGATTACAACTAGCCTATGGCAGCTCTCTTTTTGTTGAATAGACTATAAAACCAGACATTTTGATAATAATGATTTAGTCTATCATTAGAGAAAACATCTGTCCATTGGGAAAGAAAATCCAGCTGAGCTGTGTGCTGGTACAAAATGATTTTCTTTAAGTAGTTAGTTTTTAACTTGGAAAAAGGTTTCTTTATATACGGTTGTATTTTAATTAATTGACTCCCTGTCCACTTCTGTATATAATTCAAGGTTCTCTTACTCGCTTAGAAATCAGTCACTCTGCAGCTCCTTATTACCTCTCTCCCTTTTCCGTGAACATCATTCATTGAGAAAGTTTTTCTATTTGTGCCCATCTCCTTCACTGCCATCTCCCTATACTTTATTTATCACTTTGTGGAACAGACTTCCTGAGTCAGTACATCATGCTCCCTCTCTAGCCATGTTTAAATCCCGTTTAAAAACTCATCTTTTTTAAGCTGCTTTTAAATCCTAAACATTTCTCTACAATAAATACACTTTCCACAGACTCTTGTTTGTTATATATATTTGTCTTGATTAGATCAGGTCTGCTCAAACTGGTCCTATGGGCCTCCCATAGCCAGTCGGATTTTCATGATATCCCTAACGAATATGAATGAGATTTATTTGCATGCATTACCTTCTGTGTGGCCCTCCTAGCTGGTCAGGTTTTCAAGATATCCCGAATGAATATGCATGAGATTTATTTGCATGGTGTGTATGCAAATATTTATCATGCATATTCATTAGAGATATCCTGAAAACCCGACTGGCTGGGGGGATCCGTAGGACTCATTTGAGCACCCCTGGATTAGATTGTGAGTTCCATTGAACAGAAAGTGTCTGTTATGTGTATCTGTATTATTATTATTATTATTATTAATATTAATAATAATTTTGATGAAGCACATTTCTTACATATGTATATCAATGTGATGTACAGACATAATAAATATATTGAAAAAATTACAAAACATTGTAAACCTAACAAAACATAATCCACATGCATTGTCTAAGCATAATTAAGAACAAACAGAAAAATTGGATATTAAATAAGAGAAAATAAGAATAAATAAATCTGAATCTTAAACAGTAATTAAAATAAGTAAAACTTAGATACATGTATAAAATAAGTAAAGCTCAAATACATGTAAAATCAGGAAACTAATCTGTGAAAACCTGTGTGAAAAGGAAGGTATTAAGGTGTATCTCTGGTAAATATTTGCAGTAGTAATAGCAGTAATAGCTACAGACCTTTAATAGCTGTGTATGATTCCCAATGTATGCATGCCGCTTTCTTGTGGTTGGCATACTGTGTCACCTAAAAAAGGTTTACTATTACTGCAGTATTATAGCGAAAAATAAAATATTCCACTAACCCTTTGATATTTTGTTTCATTATTTGAATCTCTATCTTACTATTCCAATTCTCTCTGTTCTTCTTTCCTGTGTTTCATTCTCCTGTGTTGTGAGTTTCTTTTTTCTGATATTGGTGCCTATGATGACTCAATTCAGATGTAGAAAAAAGGGAAGCTTTTCACAGAGCAGGCATGTAAAATGTGCTGGGCAGCACTTTATTCAAGTTACTTTTAAAAATACAGTCCTTTCATTTATCATTTCTGTGTAAGATTAGAGACAAGCTGTCTTTTCCTCAGCTGCAGCTTGAAACTTCATTCTTGAGGAACAAATCCAGGAAAATCTGCACCCCCTCAACTGCATCCCCACATCTCAGGCTAGATTGAAATCAACAGAAGTCTTGCAGACCCAGCTTGTTTAGTTATAATCGGCTGTTGAATGTGAATTGTTATGTTCTGTGTGTCTTGAACTATAATGGGCCCCTGGGTTGTGATAGTGTAGACTCCACCCACAGGGAGGAGCCCCATGGGCACTCACCACAACAGGCGAGGTCTCAGCAGTGATGGACAACAGAGGGAAAAAATTTTTATTATACAGCCAATGGTGATCCAAGGAGCAGATCAGTAGAATTAGTCCGGAGAGTATGACCTGCAGGCTGGTCAGTCTGTAGAAATCCGCAGCACGGAATAGTCCGGTGAACACCTTCTCTAGGCGTAGCTTGTGCTTGCAACTCCGGTAGTGGTCCGCAGCACGGGGTAGGCTGGAAGCTGATGGTAGAGTTGCAAAAGAAAGGATGGATCCGTTAGTGGCCCGCAAGCGGGGTAACCCGAGAATCTGTGCCATAAAGGTATAGGAGCAGGTACTGTACTCACACCAAATCTGTTGTAGAAGATACACGATCAGGAACTGAGGAAACCCGGAACTGGAACAGCTGGGATTGTCCGAGGATGGTGAGGGAACTCACGGAATGAAGTAAGGAAGGCAGCAATGGCTTTCCGAGGAGCGGACAGCCCTGAGTGCGGCAAGGCCCCCGAGGAGCGGGTACCTAGGTCACTCAGATAGGACAGTGAGGTGAAGTCCCAGAATGGCAGAAATAGCAGGACAGGAATCCTTGCTAACTCGTATAGCAGGAAGTCAGCTGAGTTTAAGTATGGTAAGCGAATGACGTCATGTGGTGGGGACACCCCCGAGGTTCCCGCCATGAAGCGTTTAAGAAGGGGGCAGGAGCGCGCACATGTGCCTAGGTAACCCCGGATGTAAAATGGCTGCCGGGAGCGCCCATGCCATCCCGGGCTTGCCATGAGGGTCGGCGTGAGGAAGCGGAGGTCACCATCCTCCCCAGACTCGGAGCTGAATAGAGAAAGGAGGTGAGCAGCAAAGGTCACAGCCAATGGGCACAACATGAATCTCATGGCCCTAAACTAGCATCTGTAACTCTTCATTATTTGATCCAGTATTGCTGCTTTGATCTCAGTGTAGCTCACTGCTGCCTTACTTTTCAAAGCTTTATAGATAGTTTGGGCTTCTCCCTTCAGGTACAAAGCAAACACATTCTTCACTGTTCCCTGGACCACTCTTATGAAGTTACCAGGAAAACCTCTTGGCCATTCTTGAGATCTAACTTAGTCAATCTAGTGTTTAAACCCTTGAGGATTTTTCAGTACTGCTAGGCTCCATTGTCTGTTGCCTCAGCTGGACTTTTAGACTAGACCAGACCACTGTTTCTAATCCCACTGTTGCAGAAATTGCTGTTGCAGCTGAGACATCTGCTGGATAAAGTATTCCTGCTGTTGTTCTGTTATCTTGTATATGAATTGCTGTTGGATCTGCTGGATGTGCATTAATTGGTCCATTCACGTCATTTGTTTTGGCAGTATACACATATCTCACAAACAGAAGGTAGGCGTGCAAAACTGTTCTGTCCTGTTGATGCTATATGTGACAATGCCTCTAGGAGGACAAAGGAAAAATGGTGACTTCACAAAGGAGGTGTGTGAAAGTTTTCTTTTATTCAAGTGAGTGCTCCAAACATAATCTCATCACCTATCAATTCAGATTAGAGACTCATTGCCCTTTCCTCAATTGCAGGTTTTGGTCATATTCTCAGTGCTTTTCACCAAGCAAGAACAAGGAGAATAGAATAGTGTCTGGGTATTTAGCTGCATTAAAGATGCTAAGGTTCCAAATATCGGCTCCTTGTCCTCTCAGCTTGCTGAGATTCTCCTCTTACAGTTTCCATACAGTTTTCCTCCAGGCTCACTAATAGCTTCTCTGAAGGACCATGTCCAGGTTTCCCTCCTTATAGCAGCCTGCAGAATGCCTTTTTATAGTCCTTTGATTGAAGAGTCCTTTCACATGACTATTTTCAGCCCGCCGCGGGAAATATCATATTTCCCGTGGTTCGAGCCTTTGAAACTCAGGGGGGACCCAAATTTCGGGATAGTGCGCCCTAACTCCCGTTAGTGCGTGCTAACATTTTTACGTTAGCGCACGCTAATGGGAGTTAGCGCGCACTAACCCAAAAACGAATTTTTCCCGAAATTTCGGGAAAAATGTGTTCATCTTTCAGGGTCCCCTGAATGAATGCACATCCCTACTATCTACCAGATGGGAGCTCTAAACCCAGCATCTTTTCAGATCTCCACCTCAGGGACCCATGGTCTCATATAGGCTGCCTTCTGGCCACATAATCAGAAGTAACCTCTTCCCTGGGGTTATCCTCCTAAGAACTATATTCAGAACTCCCTGTACAGGGCTTCTCTACCTTGTCACGGTGTCCCTTTTCTTATTATATTTCATTACCCTCCTTTGTTTTGCTTTCCCACTTCCTGTTTTGCCCCATGTTTTGCCCATTTTCTCTTCTTTCCATTTATCACTTTTTTCCATGTGTTCTGTGAACTTTATGTGTTCATTTGGACTTGTTTCATTTCAGCAGAGTAGTGTGGCATTTTTCTCCAGTTGTCGCAGTATGTTTCTTTCCTCTGTTTCTGTACTTTGATCTGATTCAGAAGATTGTCTGTGTTTAATCTTTGCTTTTGTTTTCTTGGATTTGGGCTGGACTGTTTCCTCAAGAGACTACTTGAAGTTCTCATTGATCTAGGATATCAATCTGAGATGACAACCATGAGATCCCTTTGTGGGGGTGGGGTGGAGGAATGAATTATGTCAGCAACGACCTCTTGAGTATCTTTACAGAAATGATGGATGCTTTACATTTCCTTTAAAAACCCACTTAATTTGTTTATATTTTACTGCTTCAGGCTCAGTATTATGAAGGGGGAGTCAATAAATGAAGTAAATTTGTCTTGATGCTATGCATAAATTCACCTTCCTTATTGACTCTCCCTTGTACTATATTTTGGAAAAGCAATTTCCAAAAATCCTTAACACATTTCATTCTAAGATATGCTGGGCATTTTTATTTGCTTAACCAGAAGTCTATATGCACACATTTATTAGTTCTTGTTCATTGCTTATTCCATTTTCACTGTTTATTTTACTTGTACCAATCTCATTTTATTTGTACCTCTATTTGTTTGCTTTGATATTTTCACTGATTATTTTCATTATTATCTAGTATATACCAATGTTAATGCTTATATATGTAAGCCTTGCATTACTGGATACCTAAAATGATGGGATGGTTCCCTTTTGTAAAATGTATTTAGTGGTTTCTGTTGCACTGGGAGGTAGACCCTTGGCCTGGTGCAGGATTGGTAGGCTCCCTGGTCGGACCCAGAGAGCACCTGCCACCAGGAGGCGGAGCACAGGAGGAGACAGAGAGCACCTGCCACCAGGAGGCGGAGCACAGGAGGAGACAGAGGCTAGCTGGAGTTTCACCAATAGCAACTCGGGGTTCCCTCAGGTTGAGCCCTTGGTTACCCGGGCCGTCTGGTCTTAGGTGGGCCTCACAGGATCTCCGAGAGATAAAGTGCAGAGGTGTGCCCACCACGAACAAGGGGGCGCGGTCGATGTTCAGGCTAGGAAGTTCAGGAGCCAGAGAAGGCCAGAATAGAGTCTCTGAATAGAGAGCGAGGATCAAGGCCAGAGTCAAGGATAGCGAGGTCAGCCAAAGCAGGGTCAATACCAGTGGTCAGTCCGAGGATGGTCAGTCAGGCAAAGGTCAGGTTCCAGGAAGCAGTCAGATGTGGTCAGTGGACAGGCAGAGGTCAGTTCCAGGCAACATGCAGACATGGTCAGTGGACAGGCAGAGGTCAGTTCCAGGCAGCGTGCAGTCGTGGTCAATGGAAAGCAGACGTCAGATCCAGGCGGCGGTCAAATGTAGTCGAAGTAACAGGCAGAGTTCAGTACCGAGAAGACAGTCTGAATGGTACTACCTGGGGAGACAAAGGAACAGGAGGACGCTGGAACAGGAGACTGGAACAAGACGCTGGAACAGGAGTCTGGAACAAGACACTGGAACAGAAGACTGGAACAAGGCACAGGAACAGGAAGGCAAGCAAGCTATCCCTACGTGATCGACCCAATTGCCAAGGCAAGGAAGTGCAGGCAGGCACTTCCTTTTAAGCAGCATTCAATCAGGGCGCGCCGCGGAGCTGGGATCAATAAAATCAAGAAATATAAAGTCTCAATCATAATAATAAACCCACACTAATAGTAGTTAATATTTCAAAACAGCTGTTGAACAGAACATCCAACAATTAAAAACGTATATCTATATAACTATCTATCTATATCTATATCTATATTTTTTTTTTAATTTCCCAAACACAAATAAAATATTTCAAAAATCATACAAATCAAAGAACACTGAAAGAATTAAAATCAATAATAATAATAATAAAAATCACTCATTCTCCATGCCTGGGAACTTTTAACTTTTAGTCAATCTGAGATTGCTGTGGATTAGAGAGAGGGGAAAGGAGATGCACAAACTTTCTCCTCTTTCATATACACACACATTCATCCTCATGCACACACAGATATACACAAATGCTTTTTCAAAAGTCACACATGCTCACACAGATATACACACTGGCTCCCTCCCTTTCTCTCAGACACACACACACACACACACACACACACACACACACACTGGCTTCCTCTCTCTCAGGCACACACAAACTCCCCTCCCTCTTTCTCAGGCAAACACTCATACACATGCTTTCTCTCTCTCAGGCATACATGCTTTCGCATAGACACTCATACACATGCTTCCTCTCAGGAACACATGCTTATGTACCCAAACTCATACACAATGCTTTATTGCTATCAGGCACGCATGCTTACACACACGCACATACTTCCTCTCTAACCGGTGAGTAGGACTGATCCCCTGCCATTGTGGGGTCTCCTTTAGTTGGGCCACCAGACAGGACGCAATTCCCTGGCAGCTGTGGGGCCTCCTACACCGAGCGGGATAGGATCTCCTGGCAGCCGAGGGATTCTACCATTTTAGCCACTGGGTCAGGATGGGCTCCCTCGGAGGCCGCAAGCCTTTTCTCTCCTATGGCTGCGGTGGAATGAGCTCTACTGTGGCCTTGCTGGTCTTTTTGCCCTGGGGACGGGGGAGGGGGGACAAGCTGTGCATGGCAGCACACGTATGCAGCTTAGGGAATTGCTGGTGAACATATGCCTTCTTCAGTTTGGCCACTGGTCAGGATGGGATCCCCCAGCGGCCATGGATTCTGTTGGAAAATAATGGTCCTCGGGTGTCCCCTACAGCCTGGTGTCTGGGGACCTTGCCCCCCGCCCCGCCTCAGAACACCACTAGTTTTCCTCAGAGGCATACCAAGTGTCTCTGGCACCCAGTGGTAGATTTATTTTAAAGATTGATTCCTTCTCCTTACTTGTGATAATTTTCCCTTATTATTACTTATTGATATCATCCCCTCATTGTGGGCTAGAAATATTTAATCTCATTGCTTTAATTGTATGCTGCATTTCAAATTATTCTTTTTTTTGTCTTAGTACAACAGATGTAGACTTGAATAAAGATACAATTATAAAATAATTGTTTCAATGCAATAAAACTAATAAGGATAAAAAAATTTCCCCCTCTCCATACTGGGAACATTTGATTTCCAGTCACCCTGAGATTGTCGTGGAATAGTGGAAAGGAGGTGGGGGAGGAAATACCCAAACTTTCTCCTTTCTCTGTCATATACCACACACACCCTTCTAATCTCTCTTCTTACCATTTCTTCACTCTCCCTTCCTCTTCCCTTTCACTCACTCATTCCCTCAACCCTTCCCTCCCAGTCACCCAACCCTTCTTCCCTCATTCTCAACTCCATTCCACCCCAATCCCTCACCCCTTTACTCCCACTCACCTTCCTGTCCCTCCTAGCCACTCACCTCTCTTCTCCTCTCAGTTACTTATCACCTCCCTCTCCTCTCAATCGCTCACCATCCTCCCACTCACCCCGTCCCATTCCTTACTTTCCCTCACTCATAACATAAGAACATAAGAAAAACCATGCTGGCTCTGTCTCTGACAGTGGCCAATCTAGATCACAAGTAGCTGGCAGATTCCATATAGCAGATAACCTGGACACTCGTGCAAATATTCTCTTCCTTCCCCTCATCCCCAGAGACCACGCTCAATTTATCTTTCTTCCTCTTTTCCCCTACCCTCCTTATCCCCAACAGTCACACTCTTTCTGTCTCAGTTCCCCTTATTTCCAGCAGTCACACTCGCTCTCTCTCTATCCCTTTCATCCCTAGCACTCACTCTGTCTATTGCCCTCATCCCCAGCATTGACTCTCCATCAATCACCCTAATCCCCAGCAGTAACTTTTCCTCTCAGTCCTGCTCATTTCAGTAGTCACACTCTTTCTACCCCTTCATCGTCAGCAGTCACTCTCTATCAATCTGTCTCTTTCTATCAATTGTCCTCATCCCAACTCACTCCCTCCCTCCATCCTCTGTCTCTTTTTCCCTCTCCATACCCCCGTCCTCAGCTCTTTCTCCCAACCCCAGCAATCACACACACACTCTCTCTCTATTCTCCTTTATCTGCAGCAGTCGTTCTCTTCCTATCCCCCTTTGTTCCAAGCAATCACTCTCTCCCTCCCTCCCCTGTCCCAGTAATTACTGTCAGCTCTGGCAGATGTTTAGGAACAATAAATCAAAAATGACCAGAAGAATCACCAGGTAAATCAAGTAAAAATAGAAAAAGGTGATCCCCACTTATGTGAATGGCAGGGATCATCTAAAAATCAATTGTGCCTCTGTATTATTAAGGAGCAATCATATCTGTAATGGTGTACAAATCAGAACATAAGGCCTGGTGTCATCAGAGTCTAATCAGGGCTCCCACAGCCTATTTTTTTTTTATCATGAAATGCTTACACATCCATTGCTCTCAAGCTCAAAAATGTTCATGTGTTTTGCAGTCACCATGTGTGTACAAGAGTATGACATGTGCAGATGGACGCAAAGAAGAAGGCTCTCATAATTCAACTGCAGCAATGAAAAATTTACATATTGGTGATGAGATTGCTGCAAACTTCCGCTTATGAATTAAGTATTTATTTTCAATGCCACAGCATAACTGCCAGCACTCAAAGATACAACCCTACCTATGAAAAGGTGACCCTGCAAACATTAGACCAGGCCCTAAAACACCAATACATCTCCTATTAGGAATAGTTCCATGATTGGCCACACTCGCCCAGGATGCTACTGACCCTCCCTGATACTGCCTGGACTCTTTTGCAGCAGAAATGCCACCATCTCACTGTCTCCCAGCCATGCTGTGTTGCTCCCTAGGGTGCACGCGCACAACATCCCTGTCTTCTTAGGCCCCGTGGCTGGAAACCTGAAGTGACGCTGGGAGATTACCTCAAGGCGGGCTGGGGATTTAAACCCCAGCAATGCTCCCAGTTGCTGCCTCAGCAACAGGTCCTCCTGCTCCCGAGGTGCGTGTTGCTATTGTTGTTTCCTTTGCCTTGTTCATTGTTTCCTCTGCCTTGCCTGTTGCCTCCTTGCCTTGCCCTGCCTTGCCTGTGTCTTGTCTGTCCATCTCTGCCTGACTCCTGCTTCTGACCCTTGTTATGGACATTGACTACACTTCTGGACTGCTGTCTGTCCTGGCCCTAGCTTGGACCTCGGCCTGCCCGCCTGCTGCCTGCCCTGACATTGGCCTGGACCCGGATACCGTTTGCTTGCTGCCTGCCCCAACCTCTGCCCGGAGCTCCATTTACCTCTGACCGTTCCTTACAGGACTCTCGCCTAAGCCCTGCTGGCCCCTGGAACCCAGGAATTCAACCTGTGGCGAATGGGACTAGTACAGGTGAAGCTCTAGCTCCAGTCCTAGTAAGAGCGAGTTCACCTGCTGTCAGTGTGGGCCTTGTAGGTTCGCCTGCTGTATCCACCATGCCATAGCCCAAGGGCTCACATCTATGAAAAGATCCCTACATAGAAATGACACATTAGCAAAATACTTGACCTCAATCACACATGCAGAACACAGATAGACCCTCACCAAATACAGAATAAAGTAACTATAAAAGTGCAGACAAAAACTGAACTGGAAACTGCAACAAGTCATATTCTGTATGTAGTACACCAATGGAAATACAGAAACATCACTATTCCTCAGAAAACATCAAACATTAAAATCAAGAAATATAAATCATCAATCATAATAGTAAATCCATACTAATAAAAGAATTAATATTTCAAAACAGCGTACGAGCCAAATAGCTTACAATAATTAAAAACCTCATTATAATATTTTTTTAAATTTCCCAAACACCAATAAAATATTTCAAAATACATACACATCAAATAACACCTGATTAATTAAAATCAATAAGGATTAAAAAGCAGTCACTCATTCTTAATAGCTGACTTTCAGTTACCCTGAGATTGTCATGGAGTAGTGGGAGGGGAAGGGAAGTGTACAGACTTATCCTCCCACAGACACACACAAACACTCTTTCAAAATTCACATGCTTACAGACACAAACACACTTGCACACATATGCTGGTTCCCTCTCTCTCAGACACACACACATACACACACACATACACTGGCTCCCTGTTATGTTTGGCAGCTCACAGGACTGCCCCATGAGCTACCACACTCACTCCCACTGCTGACCAATGTTGCAGGAGGCATCCTAAGTACTTAGCAACTGGATATAAACTATGGTAATAATATGACAATCTTATTTATAATAAACCACATTTGTTTGAGATGCCAATAAACGTATATTTCTTGTAACAACAACCCTCATACGGGAGCCCAATCTTTACACTTAAGACGTGTGTATTTTTTCATTCACTTAAATATATATGGGATTTGTAACCCATTACAAAGTGAATAGCTCACCATATATATTATATAATCATCGGGTTTGTTGCGATAGTAGGGATGTGAATCGTTTTTTGACGATTTAAAATATCGTCCGATATATTTTAAATCGTCAAAAATCGTTAGGGCCACGATACAATACCAATTCCTCCGATTTATCGTCAAAAATTTGTAAATCGGGGGAAGGGGGAGGGCAGGAAAACCGGCACACTAAAACCCCCTAAAACCCACCCCCGACCCTTTAAATTAAATCCCCCACCCTCCCGAACCCCCCCCCCCAAATGCATTAAATTACCTGGGAGTCCTCCGTAGCGGCGGTCCGTGGCTAAATCAGGGGAAGGGGGAGAGCACGAAAACTGGCACACTAGATCGTGAGGTCTTCAGCCAGCGCCATTTTTCAAAATGGCCGCCGCAAAATGGCGGCGGCCATAGACGAAAATGATTCGACGCAAGAGGTCGTTCCGGACCCCCGCTGGACTTTTGGCAAGTCTTGTGGGGGTCAGGAGGCCCCCCCAAGCTGGCCAAAAGTTCCTGGGGGTCCAGCGGGGGTCAAGGAGCGATTTCCTGCCGCGAACGTGTATGGTGCCGGCCATACACGTATGGCCGGCGCCATTGTCTGTACGGAAAATGGCGCCGGCAGGAGATCGACTGCAGGAGGTCGTTCAGCGAGGTCCGGAAATCCTGTCCATCCTGTCCATTGTCTTCTGTGTCTCTTCGTCCACCCTTGGCTTGACTCTCTGTATCTTGACCCCTTGCTTGTACCTGACCAGGATTGCCTACTGCCTGGACCTGACCACGATTGCCTGCCTCCTGGACCTGATCTCTTGCCTGTATCTAACCACTCTTTCTAGCTGCCTGACTTGGCCCGTCTCTGACTCCATTAGTCTGCTGTCTGCCCTGATCCTGGAGTGCCTTTGGAACGTAGTTCTTTTCACCACCCTAGGGATTGCTTAGCACACTGGCTCCAACGGCAGCAGGATCAGCTTAACACTGTAAAGGAGTGTCCAAAAAAATGATAATAAATGTCAATCACAGTCAATCACAGAGAGGGTAAGACTGCATTGACCGGTCAGAAGGAGCCAAGTGAGAAGAAACAGGAGGCTGATTCAACTGCTAATTTTTCTCAATGGCAACGGAAAGCTGGCCTGCCATAAGGAGAAGGAAGAGCCTCTTCAGAGGCCCCTGCCTTCCCACCCGATTGCGCTCAGGCCCGGCATGGCTATGGGGAGGAGTAGAGGATGCTGCATGAGCCACATGAGGGGCTCAACGATCGCTGAGGCCTTGCTGTGACAGCCTGCTGGAACAACTTTGGAAAGGGGCCCCAAGTGACAACTCAGCGCAGCGTGCACAAATGGGAGTGAAATAGTCCCGGAAAGCAGATTCTGAGCCAAGATGTAAGTGGGAGCCGGTAAAGGGAAAGTTAGGCCTTGATGTGGTGGTACACAGATGCAGGACTGGAGGCCCAAGTGGCAGCTGCTGCAGTTAGGATAAAACCGGCAAGAGTTGATTGGGCAGATTGAAGGCAGCCTTGGCGTGCAGCTGCCAGACATCCCTGCTCCTGATCGCACCCTTGACATCGCCGTGGGTTTCAGCTGAAGGAGGGAAGCTGGCAAAGATGGGCAGACAGGGATGCCGTGGCTGTAGGCGTCCTCCCGCCGCAAGTACTCAATCAGGTGAGTTCCCCAAAGTGCTGCCAGGGGTTAGAGGCAGGAGCAGAATTAAATAAATACAATAAATAAAAAAAAATCTGCAATCCGCATCGAGAGGCCTGAGGGAAGCCTCCGACACCACTGAACTGGCAAGGCTGCAGTCCCGTCAACTTCATCAGTGACGTCAGTGGGTACCCTTGGCTCTAGAGGGGAGGCCATGCATTTTATAAAAATAAAAGAAATTTAAAGAACATGATTATTGTGGCCAGATTAGAGGACCCTGGCCACCTGATCAAAGCCACCTTCTGACACCAGAGGTGAATTTTTAAAAGAGAAATCAGCTCCGTTAGATCCAGACTGCATTTAGAGATTTAAAACACCCAAAATCTATTAAGGTAAGGAAAATATAAATAGAATTCAATAAAGAAGACATGAAGAACCCCTGTGTAGAGATTAATTAAAACAAGAAAGTGAGAGATGTAAAGAAATAAATATTAAAGTGAATTAAAGGAAAAAGAGATGACTTTTAAAAAATAAAAATGACAACGATGGACAGTAATAAATTAGAGAAAAGTTAATGACGCTCAGGAAAATATTTTAAAGACAGAATTAAGGAGCAACAATTTAAAAAATAGCATGATGGTAATGTCTGACTACCCCTAGAACCGCTGGTTAGACTCAAATCTACCTGGAGAAGCTAGGACCACCATGGCAATCAGATTGTGGACTGAAGCCGTATCCTGAGAAACGTGATGACAGCTTTCCTGACAACCAGTGATGGGGCAGAGGCAGCATTTCTTTAGAAGGGCAAAGCACAAGGGAAATTAAGAAAATCGGAAAAGGATACATAAAAAGTAAGATTACCAAAAATCAGGAAATAGCAGTACTAGAAAACCCATTTTGGGAATATAAGTTTTAAATTTAATTTTATGGACCAACTAAAGATTGACAGGGGTCTATTCTAGCTAATGACATCAGCAAAAGCAATGATCTACTAACAGGTAAGACTGGTGTCAGTTCAGAATTTTTGCAGAAGCCTGGTGAGATGTGATAAGAGCAGCAGCACGCTACAGTAGCTCGTCACCAAGGCCCTAAAAGTTGCAAAGAACACCATAAGACTGACCTGGGCAGGAGGGAATTGAAGTATATGTATGTATGACGGTATGAAATTTAATATTTATCTTTAATTACCAGTCAAGGTAAGAAATTAATTAGAGATAGTATTAAATAGCTGACTCGTGGCTTTTAGCGTTAGCTAAGTTAGGCTGTCAGTCTCAGTTATCAAGTTGTCGTGGACCCACTCACTGTAGGTAACCCCCTGACTCTAGATTGCAGAAGAGAGGTTGTGGCAGGAAGGTAGTCTCTCTTCTTATGTTATTTATAATATATAGAGTAGTAGCTAAAGAAGAATGCAATGAAATAAACATCGACTTAAAGGAAAAAGAGAAGATAAAAAAGAAGAAACAGCAGACAGATAAGTGTGTGCACACACCATCACGGAAAAAAACCCGGAAAAGAATAGAAACAAAGACTAAAAGATAGAAAGAGAAGGAAAAACCTTAGAGTAGAAAACAGAAGGAAAAGAAAAGAAAGTAAAGTAAGGGGAAAAAACCACACAAAAGTATTATTCTTACCAAACTGACATTCCAAAGGTCTTGCTTACCTGGAAAATATAAAGGAGGCACAAAGATTCAATTTCATATAAAAAAAAAAAAAATAAAGCATTAATAATATTTAAGGCTGAATAGAATGTTTAATGAAAAAGATTAATTAGAAAAGGTGTACTTATCTGATATATTCTCAGCCGTAGTTTTTTAGAGAACCGATTCTAAGATACAAGAAAAGAGAAAACTTAAGTATTAGTAATTGTTGTATAAGTAAAATAAAAATAATACTGACAAAATATCTGGTAATGTAAATTTGTTTACCTTCTATCATCCCCCTACTCTTTCTTTATTCTCGCTGTCCCTCCCTACCAGGAGACTAGATTGGATGGGCTATGGTACCCTTTCATATAAATCTAATAGGAGAGGAGACTTCTGGTAGTGACCCCTTGAGGTCAACATCAGGGAACCCCCACATATAATCCTTGGCTAAGGACACCTATAACAAAGAGGAAGTGGATCCCATCTTACAGGGGCGGTTTACATATCTCTCCAGAACACTATGGTCAGATATTGTGGCTCCTTGCTTGGACCTGATCACGATTGCCTGCCACCTAGACCTGACCTCTTGCCTGGACCTGACTACGATTGCTATCTATCTGCCCCAACCTTGGCCTGTCTATGACTCTGATAGTCTGTTGCCTGCCCTGACTCCAGTATGCCTTTGGCTCAACTTGTTGGGGAGGCGGTTGGTATAGATGAAGCTCCAGACTGCCCCACTACAGGGCGCGTTCACCAGCTGCTGGTGTAGGCCTCATGGGTTTGCTCTCAAGGTTGCATCAACTATGTCACAGCACAAAAGGCTCACACACACTCTATCCTTCACACACTCCCACACTCTCAAGCACATACACATTGGCTCCCTCTTAGGCACACACACACACACACACACACACACACACACACACACACACACATGCTGCCTCCATTCCCTCTCTTACACACACACAAACACAGGATGGTTCCAGTCCCTCTCCTCTACATATACATACACACACACACACACACGCTGGCTCCCTCTTTCTCCTCCACACACACATAAGCTGGTTCCACTCTCTCTTCTCCATACACACATACTCACAAGCTGGCTGCACTGCCTCTCCTCCACATATAAACTCACAGGCTGGCTCAACTCCCTCTCTTCCCTACACACACTCACAGGCTGGCCGCACTCCCTCTACTCTACTCAAACACACACATGCTTGCACCATTCACTCTCCGCCCCACCATACATATGCTGGCTCCAGACCCTCTCACTCAGTTGGACTTTCTCCACCTCTGCCACCAGGCTGATGGATTACTGAAGTGGCCATGGGCCTTTTCTAACTCTGCTGTTGGGTAGGATGGGATCCCCTGGGGCCCACAGGCTTTCTCCACCTCTGTCAGCAGGTGGGATAGGATTCTCTGGCAGCTGTAGGCTTCTTCTATCTCTGCCAAAAGGTAGGATGTGATCTCCCAGCTGCTGCGAGCCTCCTCCACCTCAGCCACCAGGCGGGATGGAATCTCCATGACAGCCATGGGCCTTCTCTTACTCTGCCGCTGGATGGGATGGGATCCCCTGGAAGCTGCAGGGCCTTTCTTGGCTGGACAGGATGAGATCCCCCTGCTCCTGGGCACTCTGTAGAATCTGGCACCCAGGGGCTTTTGATCCCCCACCCCCTTCCTCAGTATGCCAATTTTTCTTATATTCGATTTTGAGTTTAGTATTTAAAAGCTTGATAGAAAATCCAGGCCTTTATATGCTTCCTGAAAAGAGAATATTTCTGTATTTGTTATAGCTCTTCCAGAAAGTAGTTCCATAAAAAAGGAGCTGCTCCTGTTAAGGAACTATTGTGGGTATCTGTTATTTTGATTTCTTTTTTTGACAAAGTAGTTACTGAAGCTCCAAGTGAGGATCTGAGAAGTTTGGAAGGCATATAAATGAATAGTCTTTCAATCAAGTAGATAGGTCCATCTCCTCTTAGGGTCTTGAATGTCAGTGTCAGAGTTTTGAACTGTGGGAGTATTGAGAAAAGAAGAAGATTTTGCTGAGAGCAGAAGAGGATTGGTGAGTATTGCTTTGGGAAATTTTAGTACTTATTATTTATTATTTATTTATTTAAAGGCTTTTATATACCGATAGCCGTTTGCACATCGTATCGGTTTACAAAAAACATTGCGCTTATAAAATGATTTTTGTTCCATGTAAACAAATCAAAATGTAAAAATCAAAATGTAAAAAAATCAAAATAAAATATTTGGGGGAGAGGTGAAATAGTGGGGAGCTGGCTGAATACAAAAAATCTGGAGGCTCCCATAGTAAAACATTGTTTGGCATCACATCATGATTTTTCTCAACTACATTGGACAATTATTGATGTCGTTTTAAAATACGACAGAGGTGGAGACAGACGAAGGTTACTTAATTTTAAAGAACAAAAATGGATTTTTGAACTTGCAACAGAATTTCCACAGGGTATGAATGATAACATAGAATGGATGTCAGTAATTTAAAACGCTTGTCATCAGTCCTCATTGGTCCATTGTTACCCAGTTACATTCACGATTGGTCAATACTGAGTCATGCTGACGCTTTAAAAATGTAAGTTTTAAAATGGCGAATCCTCTTTGAGACATCACAGCCACATTGATATATTTATTTATTTTTATTTATTTTTAATTTTTATATACCGATGTTCTTGTATGAAATACAAATCTAGCAAGGGAAACGTCTTATTCATGTATGTATTTATAAAGGATTGTACATTTGAGTTGTATAGAAGCTGAAATCTTTATATTTAGAAAGTTTATTCTTTTACTCTGTAGTTTAAAGAGCGGCCCCTGATGAAGACTATGAAACACAGGCTGTGTCGGGCGGGCAGAGCAATGCCGATGTATTCGGACAGAGCAGAGCCGATACACTCAATGCTCTAGCGCTACTCTAAAGATGTGTCTTTAAAAAATTTCTATTGGAAGGGGTGAAATAAAATTATTTTCAAAAAAAATCTAAAAAGTGCCAAACAAGTGCTATACCCCGTGATTAAACTTGTTAAGCAGACACATTGTTACACTTTGCAATGAAAATTTGCATCACTATAAGTGAACAAGCGACAAAACATTTTCTAACGCTTGTGTTTTCTGCTCACTTATGCGGGTTATCACTTAAATTATAATAAGTGGCATTCCTATATGTGGTTCATTCTATTTCTAAAATAAAAAGCTAGCATAAGGTAGGTAATAGTTTAGAGTTTGTGTGTGCCTGAAATAAAAAGTTTTAAAGTGGCGAAGGTATAAAAGATATATATACCTTCGCCACTTTAAAACTTTTTATATATATATACCTTCGTCACTTGTAGTGACGAAGATATATATATATAAAGATATATATATATAAAGATATAAAGGTATATAAAGGTATAAAGATATAAAGGTATATATATCTTTTCTCTTGTATCTATATCTAAACTTCACCCTTAGAGAAAATGTACAATTAATATATTTAAATACCACATTTATTGAAATATAATACTACAAAACCTAACTATACATATTTAAACTATCTTGCACATTCATCACTCCCCTCACTCACACCACATAAAATAACATCATAACAAAGTTACAATGCAGCTATATTATCTAAAAGGCAACACAAATTGAAAAATTTAATACATTTTTCAAAACATTTATACTAGCAATATTTTAATTTATACAGACAATGTTATATATGTGACGACTTCCCATTAATTTATCCAAATTTGCTCTTATTGTTCTCCTTCTTTCAACAGCAAATGATGAACTTTTATTCACAATCACTGTTCTCAAACTTGACACATGCTTCCTGTATTTCCCATGCTTCCTGTATTTCCGACAAAGAATTCTCTGTTTTGCCCGATCAATTACGGGTTCCTCGGGGAAATGTCAAATTGCTAGAGTACCTTTCCAAACATTATTTCTCAGCTGTCTCTACAAATATCAATGACTCCTATGCTAAGTAGCTGTATATAGTGGACTCCATATTTATTTTGTTCTCTTGTATATATTAGGGATGTGAATCGTTTTAGGACGATTAAAATTATCGTCCGATAATTTTAATATCGTCTTAAACCGTTATGGAACACAATACAATACAGATTCTAACGATTTATCGTTATAAATCGTTAGAATCGTGAGCCGGCACACTAAAACCCCCTAAAACCCACCCCCGACCCTTTAAATTAAATCCCCCACCCTCCAGAACCCCCCCCAAATAACTTAAATAACCTGCGGGTCCAGCGGCGGTCCGGAACGGCAGCGGTCCGGAACGGGCTCCTGCTCCTGCATCTTGTCGTCTTCGGCCGGCGCCATTTTCCAAAATGGCGCCGAAAAATGGCGGCGGCCATAGACGAAAAAGATTGGACGGCAGGAGGTCCTTCCGGACCCCCGCTGGACTTTTGGCAAGTCTCGTGGGGGTCAGGAGGCCCCCCACAAGCTGGCCAAAAGTTCCTGGAGGTCCAGCGGGGGTCAGGGAGCGATTTCCCGCCGCGAATCGTTTTCGTACGGAAAATGGCGCCGGCAGGAGATCGACTGCAGGAGGTCGTTCAGCGAGGGTTCCGGCGCCTCGCTGAACGACCTCCTGCAGTCGATCTCCTGCCGGCGCCATTTTCCGTACGAAAACGATTTGCGGCGGGAAATCGCTCCCTGACCCCCGCTGGACCTCCAGGAACTTTTGGCCAGCTTGTGGGGGGCCTCCTGACCCCCACGAGACTTGCCAAAAGTCCAGCGGGGGTCCGGAAGGACCTCCTGCCGTCCAATCTTTTTCGTCTATGGCCGCCGCCATTTTTCGGCGCCATTTTGGAAAATGGCGCCGGCCGAAGACGACAAGATGCAGGAGCAGGAGCCCGTTCCGGACCGCTGCCGTTCCGGACCGCCGCTGGACCCGCAGGTTATTTAAGTTATTTGGGGGTGGGGGATTTAATTTAAAGGGTTGGGGGTGGGTTTTAGGGGGTTTTAATGTGCCGGTTTTTCGATTTTTCGATTTTTCGATTTTTTAACGATTTTTCACGATTTTTCACGATATTTTACCCCCCCAAACGGCAACAATACGATTCCCTCCCCCTCCCAGCCGAAATCGATCGTTAAGACGATCGAGGACACGATTCACATCCCTAGTATATATAGAGGACTCCTTATTTACATTGTACACTTGTATATAATTATCCTCCTCTATCTCTTTTATTTCTTATAATCCCAGTTCATGAACCCTTGTTAATTGTAACTGCTTCTCTTCTCCATGTTTATTTATGTTTTTGGTTATATTTTTGCACCCCTGTTTTCTGTAAACCGACATGATGAGAACGAGTTCTTGAATGCCGGTATAAAAAAACCTTAAATAAATAAATAAATAAATAAATAAATAAATATAAAACACATTATATATAACTACCTACTCAAATAAATATTTTTACCTAACCCTATACCGATATATTCATTCACCCTTTATAGGCAGCCTTTATAGCTTCTTTACGTTTTGCATAACACCGCACCGCCGTTCCTTAGACGTATATAACACTTTTTTTCTTATATTGTCTTATCACTTATTTTAAAATCATTTCACCACTCCTACAATATAATTAATACACAATTTTACGGATAGAGCTCACCATCTTCCACTATACCGATCTAAATACCAAATGCCGCACCCACTTACCCGAAACCCAGAAGTGACGTCGCTAAATATGCTCACTGATTGACACTGGCCAAGATGCTTCTTTTAAAGCCACATACCTATTTGTGAGTTTCACATCTCACCTCCGATATTTAAAGAAGCCTAAACACCCCTTACTTTTTCATGTTCTTCCTTTTTCAGCATCCGAGGTTGGGTTGGAGATATGAGATACCTGAATGATTTACATGCAATTCCCAATGGTGGTATGCCCGTGTGAGCTGATCTATTAGGCTTAGGATAATAGAACATAAAAGCCGTATTAGATCTATGATAGAGAAGGCCCCACTAGTTGAACATTGGATCAAGAAACAGTACTCGTTGAAAGATTTAAAATTATTTGTAATTAGAAGGGTGCAGTTAATAAATGGAGGGGATTTATCTTTAACATTAAGACGTTTAGAGCAACATTTTATTTTTTATTGGAAAACGATGTCCCCCACAGGATTAAACGGTCCGATTGAATGTCTGATTTTCTCTAATGACATCTTGAGATTGCTGAGGTTTGTCATGTACGGACTCTCTGGTTATGATTCTTGATATCATATTAGGTCACTTTAGAGATATTGAATTGGATGAGTGCAATAACAGTATGATTATTTTTAAAGGAAGAACATGAAAAAATAAGGGGTGTTTAGGCTTCTTTAAATGTTATGATGTTTTTTTATGTGGTGTGAGTGAGGGGAGTGATGAATGTGCAAGATAGTTTTAATATGTATAGTTAGGTTTTGTAGTATTATATTTCAATAAATTTGATATTTAAATATATTAATTGTACATTCTCTCTAAAGGTGAAGTTGAAATAAAAAGCTAGCATAAAGTAGGAATTTTTTTAGAGTTTGTGTGTGCCTGAAATAAAAAGCTAGCATAAGATAAATAATTCTATATCTGTTTCCCTCCGTCCCACACCAACTCACACCTACCCCTAGCTCATTATTAATTTACAAGGCAAGAGACACTTTCACATTAAGAATCAATCAGGATTTTATCTAAAACACAAGATTGCCCCAGCCCTTATCAAGAGTTTAATTATCTCCTTGCAGGTCACGATCAAATTAATAGAGAGTACTCCATATAAATTTAAAGGACTCTAATTTATTCATCCCTATTTCCTTAGCAACCTAAACTTAACTAAACATTTATCAATATTAAGATGAAGGCATCAGTCTAGCAGTGAGATGGGGGCCTTCCAGTCTTTTGTACCAAGTGTCATCTATATGATTTTTTACTAGTTGGTGAGAGGTTGTATGTGTGCACCCGGTGCAAAGGCTGGCTCTCAGAGAATGAGTTCAATCTCTGGAGGCTAGAGTGGCAGACCTGGAATAGCTGAGGCAGACCAAGAGGTATAAGGAAGAGACCTTCAGAGACATAGTAGCCAAGACCTTCAGGGACATAGTAGCCAAGTCCCAACTACAGACTGGTGGCCCTGGTGCTGCCTTGGAGGAAGAAGGTCACCTGGTCTAAGAACATCTCCCTGGTATAGCAGGAAGTGATTCTGCAGCAAGGACCTGCTCTCCAGGTGATCCATTATCCTCTCACACTGTGAATGAGTCTTGAAGTGGGAAGAATAAAAGTGGAAAGAATAAAGTGGAAGGTTTTGGGCAGCTTTTTGTCCTTTCTTCTCCTGTCCTTTCCAATGTAGGGTGGGGTATAGGGAACTCTTCCAAGCTCCAGCTCCCAGCTCCAGATCTGCCAAAAAACAGAAACTAGAGATTACAAAATTTGGGTCAGCAGCTCCTGCTCAACACATAGCAGCACCTTGCTGCCTGTGTGATGTCTCTACTCACACTGGACCCTTCCTCCTCTTTTCTTTTCTGGGGCTCTCTGTGGATCGGTACCTTAACACCATTAGAGCACAGCCTGTGGGAGGATGAATAGCAAATGGTATCATCCTTCTCCATATACAATCCAACCACGATATGGCCTCCTTGTGAGGTACACTGCTTCTGGTAGGGTACCCATGGATTCATACACCAGCATTTCACCCATTGGCTGCTCTGTTTCAGTCTATGTTGGTTGTCTTCTAAATCATACTTGAGTCCAGTTTGCTTACAGCTTGTGTTGTAGCCTGGGGATTATTGGTTACTTACACTTTTTCCATATACTATTGTACACCAAGAGGAATTGTTGCAGGGAAAGCAGAACAGATTACTCCTGTTACAAACAGCATCACAGAGGAGTCTTGTATAATATAGTTCAGCTTTAATATACAGTATTCTCTCTACATCTTCACCAAATGTCATCTGTCTCCAAGATTTAATTCATTTCCTTATAATTTTACCAGATCAGAAGTATTAGTGTCTCCAATGTTGTTTGGGATCCTGCCACCAGTATTTGTGACTTGGATTGGTCACTGTTGGAAACAAGTTACTGGGTTTGATGGACCCTCAGTCTGACCCAGTATAGCAAATCTTAGGTTCTTATGTAATCTTTCTCGTCCTGTGACATTTAAATATGCATTTTTCATAGTCAGCACTTGCAGGAATGCATCACAAAATATTTAAACTAAAAGGTTCTTGGAACTGTTTTCATAACTCATTTAATTACTCTTTAAAATGTATCTGCAACAATTAAAGGCAACAGAAAATTATCAAAATGAGTGAGAGTTCTAAAATGGAATGTTGAATTTTTTTTATGCTTTGCAATTTGACACAACCTTCTCTTTAATTCTGCTTATGCAGCCTCATATTTATTGCTGACCATGCAAACTGCATGCATCTTGAGAAAAATATTAACACCTTTGGAGATTACATAATTTCTGCATTTGGGATGAACACTACAATCTCTTTTTTTTAAATGTTATTATTTGGCTCAGGTAGTGTAATTGCTGTCTACTCTACTTGAATGCGCTGAAATAAAAGTCAAAGTTAAAAGGATCAAACACTTCTGTACAAACATTAAAGGAGTTACGGGGATTTTTTAACTCACTATCAGGCATAACTCTCTTATCACTCTTCTCCATTCCCCTTCATACTGCCATTGTAATATAATCTATGATTTATGATCATTCAGGCAATGTCACCTTTTGCTCTGGCCTGCTCAATCTGTTTGGACCAGAGGAAGGGAGTGCTAGCTCTTCAAAACTAGTAACATAGAAACATATTCAATGATGGCAGATAAAAACCAAAAAAGTCTATCTGGAAGTAGGTGGGGGGGAGAGAAAGAATGTTGAGAGCCCCCCCCCCCCCCAACCCATCTTTTTTTTTTATGTTACAAAGGTGGGGTCTGAATCTTTAAAACGAAACAAAAATAAATGCAAACAAAATTTTGGGTTTTTTTGTTTGTTTGTTTCCTTTCTAAAATGAAATGAAACAGGAAATGGTGAAATTTTCCGTTTTGTTTCCAGCTACACTTTCTGTTGAAATTTTCTGTTTTGTCTCCCTGAATATTCACTGCTTCTGTAATATTCCCAGCCTAGGCAGGCAGGGTAGAATCTGGTCTCTGGAGCAAAACTTTGGTTTCCAGCATGTGCTGCTCATTTGCCACCAGGCCCACTATATACTTTGGCACCATCTAGTGTTGAAAAGTTATATGTTCTGTTTTCTTATTGATTTTTGAAAACCATAAAGATAAAAGGATGCAACTTGAGGAGATCACGTGACGCTGTGCAGGGGAGCGGATGTAGCTTACCCCTGCCGGCTCCCTGCTTAACCATCCAGCCCCATCTCTAGCCAATCAAACCCAGATCGCGATATTTATCATCAGAATCCTCAGAGCAGTTTTTTTTTCCTCCAAGATGTCCACGCGAACCTCTAAGAAAGAGAAAGAGAAAGATAGAGAAAACTTGAGGCCTAACGACGCATTGTCTGAAGACGAGACTGGCTTTCCTGACTCCCTGGTGCCGGCGAATTGGGCTGACATTAGGGCCACAATAGTAGCGGCTCTGGAGCCAGAATTTAAAAAATTATCCCATCAGATTTCTTATTTAAATGCTTCCCTCGCTGGCTACCAAGTGCTTTCAGGAAGTGGAACAGCGGGTTTCGGAGGCGGAAGACGGCCTCCAGACCATGCGCTCTGATGTCATCAAGCTCCAGTCGGCGATCGCACAGCACATTAACCGGCTAGAAGACCTGGAAAATAGGTCTCACCAGTCGAACCTTGGGTTTGTTGGGCTACCAGAGGAGCTGGAAGAGCACAATCTCCCGACGACACTGGAGTCCTGGCTGAATCGGGAGCTACATCTCTCTGCGGCGCGCGGCCCTCTGCATGTGGAACGCACGCATAGATTAGGCCTGTGCCGTGCAGTGCAGGCCAGGCCCAGAATCATCATCGCTAAAATTTTTAATTTCGCGCATAAGGAGGCAATTCTGCAGGCGGTACGTGGAGGGAGGGCTCTCTTTTATGAAGGTAAGAAAATCCTGGTTTTCCAGGATTTTTCGGCGGCACTATCCGCTCAACGTAGAGCCCTCTCTCCCTACTGTGTCCAACTACATAATTTGGGACAGCGTGTGGTTCTCATATATCCAGCTAAGGTGCGGGTATCCACACCAGGTGGCCCTCGTTGATTTACAGAGGTGGGAGAAATCCGGGATTACATCGCATCCCTCAATGGGCCAGCTACAGCTGCTTTATCGCAGCCCTGATGCCTTTCTTAAATCAGCCAATGTTTTTCTTTCGTGGTGACTTCTCATCACTTGATCCTGAATTTGTTGCCGGTTGAATGCTTTCTTTTGTTGCATCTCCGTTTTCAGCTGACCTATTCTGCATTTCTACAGAGAGGATTTGGACGCTTTCTGGCGGATGTGGTTTTTTTGCTGGTTATTGGGACATCAGTGATTTTCTTTTTTCAGTTTTCAGGCCTCCAGACGAGCATGGACATGCGAGCGGGCAGTTGCTTTGCACTCCTAATACTGGACAGAATTCTTTTGCCTACATCGGTTCTCAATCTGAACTAATGTTTTTTTATGCCCTGCTATTTTTTCTTCTTCTTTGAGACTTGGATTCTGGGTTCTTTCACATTTGGGAATATGGAGGTGAGGTTGGATGGGGGGTGTGGGGGCCTCTAGCGTTCTTAGTTATCTTGATTGGGGGGGTTTATGGTGCTCCAGTGAGTGAGGAAGGGGTTGGGGAAAGGGTGAAGGGGGGATTGCGGGGAGGGGGGGGGGGAGAGCGGGTGGGATGGTGGGGGATAGGGGACTATATGGATAAGAGTCTGATTCTCAGAGGATTTTGGAGTGGGTTATGTATTTCTAATTCCTCTGCTCATTGTCCACGAGAAGCTGGTGATCGTGTGCTGGGGAGGTGGTCCTTGCTGGGACAGCCATCGCTCCCTCTAAAATGGAAATGTCATGATCTTTTAATTCTGTTTGTACATGATAATGGTTAATCGGGGACCTGTTTTGATAGCCCCCATATCTCCCATTAAAAGATCTAAAATCCTACAGGCCCTGAACCGGAAATCGGTGGACCTCGCTTTCCTCCAAGAAACACATTTGACCGATTTGGAACATGTCAAATTACGCCAAGGCTGGATGGGAGCAGTTCATTTTGCGTCTGCCAGTTCTAAGTCTGCGGGGGTGGCCATCTTAATTCGGAAGAATCTTTCGTTCAAGGTCCTCAATGAAATTAAAGATCCCAATGGTCGTTATTTGCTCTTAGAAGCGGAGCTTAATCACGTCCCTATGGTATTATGCTGCGTCTATGCACCCAATGTGCATCAAGCTCCCTTTTTTCAAGCACTACATAAGTTGCTTCTCCCGTATATAGACAGGGTATTGGTGGTCGGAGGGGACTTTAATGCTCCGCGCGACCCGGAATGGGATCGGGTTTCAGCAGTCGCTACCACAGGGCAGCCCAGTAAGGAACTTTGCCTTTTGGAAAATACCTTGCATTTGGTGGATTCTTGGAGGACGCTTCATCCCTTTAAAAAAGACTTTATCCATCTTTCCAGGGCGCATGCGACTCAATCTCGTCTTGACTATTTTTTAGTTAGTGCGCATTACTTTTCCAAGGTTTCCTCTTCTGGGATTGGTGATATTATCTCCGACAATGCATCGATATGGCTGGAACTGATGGCAGCCCCAGCTGGTCCCATGGTGCGACACTGGCGATATCCCTATTTTTTGGCAGAGGATGTTTCTTTTCAAGCATTTTTGAGGGAGAGGTGGGCAGATTTTTCAGCACTGAATGCGCAACATAGTAGAGATTGCATTCGTTTATCATGAATTAGGCAATTTCAAAGAAATTGCCTAATTCGTCGTGGTTCGGGGAACGTGAACCACGAAACGGATTTTCCCTGAACTTCGGAGAAAATTCATTTTTCGAGTATGTGCAGAGGGGAGGGGCACATTTATTTAAAAAAAAACAAAATACCCCAACCCTTCACATTTACTGTATTACAACCCCCCCCCCCCCCCACCACCATCCCAATCCCTCCCCAAGACTTACTAAAAGCCCTGGTGGTCCAGTGGGGTTCCGCGAGCGATCTCTCCCTCTGGGCCATCAGGCTGTCGGGCCTGCTATGAATCAAAATGGCACCGATCGCCCTTTGCCCTCACGATGTCACAGGGGCTACCGGTGCCATTGGTCAGCCCCTGTCACATAGTAGGAGCAATGGACGGCCGGTGCCATCTTGTGCTCCTACCATGTGATGGGGCTGACAATGGCACCGGTAGCCCCTGTGACATAGTAAGGGCAAAGGCTATCGGCGCCATTTTGAATACTGGCAGCCAAAGGCCAGAGTGCAGGAGATCGCTCCGGGACCCCCACTGGACCACCAGGGACTTTTGGCAAGTCTTGGTCAGCCCCTGTCACATGGTAGGAGCCGGCTGTCCATTGCTTCTACCATGTGACAGGGGCCGACCAATGGCACTGGTAGCCCCTGTGACATCATAAGGGCAAAGGGCCATCGGCGCCATTTTGATTTGTAGCAGGCCCGACAGCCCGATGGCCCGGAGGGAGAGATTGCTCGTGGGACCTGCTGGACCACCAAGGCTTATAGTAAGTCTTGGGGAGGGATCGGGATGGTGGGGGGAGGGGGGAAGTTGTAATGAGGCAAAAAAGCTGCAACTTGTCTAGTTATAGAATTACGATGGCAGAATGTATCAGCCCACTTCCGCAATGCATAGAGATACTGAGAAAAATGAAAAGCTAGAGAGGGAAGAGATGGCAAGGAGAGAGAGAAGGAGATAAAAAGAACAATAGAGAAACAAAGAGAGAAACTGATACATTGAGAAACACACACAGAGGTGAGAAGAAAGTGATAGAATGGAGAGAAGCCCAGCAATGGGGATTATATATCTGGCATATTAAGTTTAAGGTGATACTAATGATATTCACTAGGGATGTGAATCGTTTTTCTGATGATTGAAAATATCGTACGATATTTTCAAAGTCGTCAGAAATCGGGGGCTCCCCGAAACCGATAGGAAAACCCCACAAAATTGTTCGTGGGGTTTTCTTATCATTTTGGGGGAAGGCGGGAAAAATGGCACACAAAAACAACCCCTAAACCCACCTGACCCTTTAAAACAGCTCCCTTAGATTCCCCCTCCCTCCTGACCACCACAAAATGTTTGAAAATTACCTGGTGGTCCAGTGGGGGGTCCCGGGAGCGATCTCCTGCTCTCGGGCCGTTGTCTGCCACTAATAAAAATGGCACCGATGGCCCTTTGCCCTTACCATGTGACAGGGTATCCGTACCATTGGCCGGCCCCTGTCACATGGTAGGAGCACTGGATGGCCCACGCCATTTTTAAAGATGGCGCGGGCCATCCATTACTGGACCACCAGGTAATTTTCAAATGTTTTGGAGGGGGTCGGAAGGGTGGGGGAAGCTAAGGGAGCTGTTGTAAAGGGTCGGGGTGGGTCTTTTGTTTATTGGCTCGGGTGCAGCCGATAAAAAACACCCGATCGGGCCGCATGAAAAAAAATTCACGATGTGAATTGGAACTGGAATCGGAACCATTTCACATCTCTAATATTCACAGGAAGATCCCACCCTGTATTACTTTGGCATTAAAACTATATGTTCCCATGCGTCAGCTCCGCTCCCTTGGAAGGGCCTTCGTGTTACTATCTAAGGCCAGGATTCATCAAACTATCACATGCGATAGGAAGAGGGACATGTTTTATGGTAATAGCCTATTTATCACAAAGTGCGCTATCTTAGCGCTTCGAATAGGTATTACTGAGAGAGAGAGAGAGCCTAGCCATAAGGTCCTTATAGTAGCTTGATGTTACCCTGGTAGAGTCCATCAAGCTAGGTTGAGAGAACATTGTACAAATCTCACTCCGAAGGACATCAAATCTTCACAAGAGCGTACTGTTCTGTTCGCACATCTCACTCTGAATGTCAAAGTAGCCCCTAACCCCTACATTACTACTTAAACCTCACCTTGAGTTACTAGGTGGGCCTCATATAGAGGTATAAATACCTAACTACTATCAGGGCCTTATAGCTAGGTTTTCTCTCTCTCTCCCTCTCCCACTAAAAATGCTGATTGCAAAGTGTGATAAAGCCATATCATATGGCTTCACAATTTGCAAAACTAGGTTATAATTTACTTTGACGATCAAGCTCCTACATCTTTCATCATGGTTGGCTCATATCCTGTTTTATTGGTTTCATGTTGTCTTGTTTTAAACAATTGTATATGTTTTTATTTTAACCCACCTAGAATTATAAATAGTGGGATAAATATATTTTAAAATAAATATAGAGAACAATGAAAAAGTGGAGAAATAGTAAAGGGACTGGGAAATTTGTACATACGATAATGGGAAAAGTGTTTGAAAGGAAGCAGGGAACAGAGATGGAAAAGATAGATACTTATTTGTAAAGTATTATGGAAGAAATAAGCAAATGAATGAAGATATTATAAACCAGGTCCATGCCCCCATGATCTTATCATGTGTTGGAGCCTTAAAATGTGGACCAAGCTGTGTCTGAATCTGAGTGATGTGTTTCAGATCTGTCAAAAAGAGGTTTTCAATCCTGCAGAGGCTGCAAGTTGCCACAGCTAAGGTAAAAGAATATAAAAATACATCAAAACCCCTATATGCTCTCCTGTGAATGGCAAATGTTCTGCAAGAACCAGCACCAGAACTCACAGTGTTAACAAGTTAGGAAAAGGGCAGTACTATTTAGCCTACCCAGAGAACAGCACTACAAAGCCAGCAGAGGAGGATCCCAGAGGAATGTGGGAGACAATTTAAGGTAGAACAGGTGCAATTTAACTGGCTTTGTGTGTAATGGGTAGGGATGGCTAGGAATTGGAGCCAGGAGCAAGGAAGAAAGGAATACATCTGGCAGCCCTGCAATCAGTTCTTCTCCTGATGAGCTAATTATTGAGAGGGAAAGACAGAAGTCTACATTCTGAGGAAATAGAAAGACATAGCTGAGCTACATGTAAAATCCCAACAAAGAACAGAGGAGCCAGGAGCTGAGAGACTTCCTTTCCAGAGATATCCAGGCCCAAGAGCACATGCCTGGATCACCCTCCTAAGAGATTGAATTAAATAAAATAAACTTTGCACAAAGAGTATCTTTAGCAGATGAGGGAGAAAGTTTATTTCCCTTCCTTTTGTCACAAATTCAGTATGTCATCTTATCTGTTTCAGCCTTTCAGCCAAAATCAAGCATAAACCTTTGTTGGCAGGTACAGCACCACAATATTTGGTTGAGAAAGGAAAACTGGTGGATGTGGTCTTTCTGTAAGAGACTTAAACCAGGCCTGCTTTCTGTTTAGTACAAGTAAACCATTTGGGGAAGTTCCCCAGGAAATAGAGAGACTTTCCACACACTGCAGTGCTCATCTATTTGGTTTGTCATCTAGCCAGCTCCACCATCAAGAGGGACTTCTTCATTTTCTTGATTGTTTTATTTCCATACAATTTTATATTTGAGATAGGGTGCACCCTTTACAAACTGGTGACATTGGGGCAGATCTGTTTCTCCCCCTTTTAGAGTCTAAAAGAGTAAAGACAATTTTTGAAAGCTGTGTATTTCTCTGCTTTCCCCCTCCCCTCCCCCCCCCCCAACCTTTCTCTTTTAGCATTATTGGGTTTTTTTTTACTGTGCATATAAATATGTTGGTTGCCCTGGCTAACAAGCCATATCCAGTTTTATTTTTGCATTGCTTGATTTAAAATAAGGAAACTGAAAGTTTATGTTATACTTCACTACTGTATTTTTCCCATTTAATGTTCTGATTGGCTTTACTTTCTACTTACATAATACTAGTAAAAAGGTTAACTACTGTTTTATTCTGGTGTGATGATTTTATTTGCTCTGTGGTGCCACAAGTGAGAGGTTGTTTGGGAAGGGCATAGAACTGTGGTATTGGGGTGACCAGGACCCTATCTCATCCCCCACTCAGGTTACAAACCCAAAGATAAATCATATTAGTAAATTTAATTTCTCATGTGGTACTCCTCACCCCAAGCACAGAGGTAATTCATAGTCCGGATCAAGCAGGAGGAGGGGGGAGGCCACACAAGAGAATAAAGAGTAAAACAAAAATAGCATTTGAGGAAGAAAGTAGAATGCATGAAACAAAAAAGGAATGAAGGAAATGAGATTCTGCAAATGGAGAAGCAATCAAAGACTGGAAGAAATAATGTTTTGGCTTCTATTTTCTTATTTATTTATTTGGATTTATTACCTGCTTTTCTGAATAAGGCATTTGCCCAAGATGGGGTACAACATATTAGAAAGTATCATAGAAGTCACTAGAAAGGTACAACATATTGGAAAACAATCAAAGCAATTGCTAGAATAGTAGATGGAGCAGTTGAACAGGTCCAATCTGAAACAGCTGGACAGTAAGGACTAAACCTGAAATGAAAAAACCAGCAGCAAGACAATAGGTTGTAGCAGCTAGTTCCAGCTTCTCGTAAATGGTGACAAGCAGTTTAAGGTACTTAGAAATTAGTGTTGTATAGTTTGTTATTCATTTTAAGGTTCCAAGAGCATTATTGATCCCTTGGCTGGTTTCTAGTTTGATTCCTACATAGAATTTGTCATTACGTTTTGATAAAAACTGTGGCCTAAAATTGAACCACAATTCCAGGGAAGAGTTATGATCTGGCATTAGAGCAGAGAAGTACAAATCAGGAGAAATCTTAGGCCTTATTGGTTTCTAATGGCTCTGTGGAACCATGGATAAGTTACTGATCTGTTTAACAACTGTTGTCTCTCTATAGAGGGCATGCTAATAGTAGAAGCAATGTTTGTCCCCTTGGTGACTATTCCTCTGCGTTTGTATATGTTGATACGTGTTGGTTCTTTTAGCTATAGTTACTTTTGTTGTTGTATGTGCATAGTGGTAGCAGTAAATAAAGAGCTATGAGATACCACTGTCTGCTTGTTGAACAAGCACAATCTCCCCATAATACCCAATATGTTTGTGGTGATGAGAATGGGATCCTGCTGTTGAGGATACACCAGCAGAATTGGAGAACCATGCAAATAGTGGAAGAAAAGTAGACAGCAAGCCATCTAGTAGAAACCATCATCAGAGACTCTGAGCTTGCAGATTTTATGAAATGACCGTACTGAAACAAACTAAGGAATCTTATTCAGAAAGGATGCCCTATTTTCCTTGAAGCAAACCAAATAATTAACCCCGAATAGAAAAGGGTTATGCTTCTTAGACTCTATGGAGTCAAAACATTCTCATGCAGACACTCACTAGTTGTAATGATGTAAGATGAACTAGTATCAATGCTAAAAGTACTCTTCTCAGGAATGCCATCTGGCATCATCCAGAGAGTTCTGTTTCACAAATGAACTCAAGGATCTATTGAGAGCATTTCTATATACCTGACTGAACTGAAGCATATAGTTGAGCATGGCAATATTGGTGATTTTCTGAATTATCTAGTGTGTGGCATTATGGTTGACGTCCTGCAGCACTGGTTCTTCACTGAGGCCAATTTCATTTCCACAACTATGCAGGAAAAGGCCCTAGCCATAGATACATAATTGTTATGTACCAAGAAATTTGTGTTGCAACAGCTAATGTGCCCGCTATACATTTCAATCAGGAAGAAGACTGCCACATTCATAAACATCACAGCAATGAAAATTTAACCCTAGTAATGTAATTGCAAACTTCCAACTGCTTAGGGTGTGGAGGCCAGTACCAGCTTTCCACATATAGATTCAAGGACACAAAATTTCACAACTGCACATCAAAAAAGCTATATCCTGGGTACTGCTAAGCATAGGCTATACATGAAAAGGAAAGGGACTCTAGAGAGTTTTCAGGCTATACCATCAAGAAAACTAGAGGCTGAATTAGACATTGAGTTCAAAACCTAAAGACTTGGAGATGATCACAACTCAATATAATAATAACTGTGAGTGAAAAGTAGAAGCTAACTCAGCTTCAGGATTCTAAATTACAAATGAAGGCACATTTCATAATCTTTTTTTGCATGTGATCCTTCCTCTTGATGTACGACTGGCACCTGACCTCATGAGTTTAAGGAAACAGCTGAAAATCTGGCTCTTCCTGTGAATCCTAGCCACTGTTTCTCTAAAATGCAACCATGGTACCTCCAATCCTATGTTGTCTTGTAGAACTACTACTGTACTGTCATTTTAGAACTGCTTTCTGTATTATATTTATGTAATGTATGTTTATTTTTGTATTTCCACAGTTCGTTTTTGCTCTCTGCAACTCAACTATTGTAACTACGCAATGTAAATTATTACCACTACACATTATTACTCTCTGTAACATTATTTATTTATTTATTTAAAAACATTATCCTCATTGTGCTATGGGGTGATTAACACAGCCTAGTAGGTGAACTTACTAGGCCCAGGCCGACAACTGGTGAACGTGCTCTGGACTGGGACAAGACTGGAGCTTCACCTATACCAACCCCGTTCCCCGCAGGTTGAGCCTTTGGGTTCCAGAGGTTGGCAAGACTTAGACAAGAGTCCCACAGGGCAAACCAGGTAAGAGAGTCCAGGGCTGGGCTAAGGTCAGGATAGACAGTGGTTAGACAATTACCAGGTATGAGCCAAGGTCATGGCAGGCAGCAAGCAAGGTGTAGACAAGGTCCGTAGCAGAGGTCTGTGGCAGGCAGCAGGTGAGAGTCCAAGTCCGAAGCAGGGATCAATACCAGGCAGACAGGCGAGACACCTGGAAGCAGGGCAAGACGGACTGGATGGAACAAGACAGGTTAGACAGGACAAAGCAGACTGGGCAAGGCAAGGCAACCTGGATGAGGCAGGATCAGGAACGCTGGAGCAACATGCACTGCTGTAAGCAGGAGCCCTGTTGCTGAGGCAAGGGAAAGTAGTGCAGGCAGGCCTTAAGTAGCAGGGCCAGTGACATCATCCATGGTGCCGCGAGAATGCTTTCCCACTGTGTAGCCTATATAGTGTGCGGAAACATGCCTCAGGAAGGCAGGCATCGGCAGCGTCTTTGCTGTGATTGCAGCTCATGAAGGCTCAGGTAAGTGAAGATGGTCGCAGGTCCTTTCCACGCCCTGCCAATGTATACCACTCTATCAACAATTCTAGGAGGGTTACATAAAAATAGTCATAAAATAATTTTACGTACAAACATATAAAACAGACTTCAACCATTTGCATTAGACAAGCCCTAGAATATAACACCACCATCTGCCTATCTGCTGGCAACCAACTCTGAGAGCAACCAAAACTACTTTTGTCCCAACTCTAAATCACCCAGAATGGTTCTTCTAAAGATATCAACCTAAGCTGACACAAATTGAAATAGCATGATTGTTATAGCACTATTGTAAATTTTCAAATGTCTGAAAAACAAAACAGTCTTTAGCAGTTCCTGAAATGAACAACAGATGGAGCAGATTTTATGATTCTGGTAATGCATTCCATAATTGATGGCCTGCAACACAAAATAGATGTTCCCTAGACTCAGCAAGCCTTACTGGTTTGTGAGAAGGTATGTCAAGTAAATTTTGTTGAGAAGATCGTAGTAAATGAGTAGGCAGTAAATCTTGAGAGTAGAATTCAAACAGAATGGAGGAAGGCTATAAACAGCGTTATAAATAATAGTAAGAATTTTAAATTTGACTCTCCATAGGACAGGGAGCCAATGCAATTTAAACAGAACTGGAGCAATGGAATCATGCAATGGAGTTCCAGTAACCATTTGAGCAGCTGCATTCTGCACCAGCTATAGAGGATGAATAATAGATGAGCAAGGAAGATCTACATAAAGAGAGTTACAATAATCAATCATTGACATTTTCAAAGCTTGAACTACCAATTGGAAATCAGTGATACTGAGAAAAGATTTGATATGATGCAAGAGACAGAGTTTATAAAAATAGTTCTTGACAACTATTTAATTCGTGATTGGAGGGATAAGTTTGGATCAATAAGAATACACAAGTCTTGAACTTGTTGTTTCACTGGTATTTAAATGCCTTCAAAGTCAAGTGCCATATCTAATTCCATCTTAGGGAAATGTGCTAGCAAGATTATCTCAGGTTTGTTTGTTTTTTAAGGTGAGTACTAGTTTGTGGTAGGTCAACAGAGATTTGATGGTTGAAAGGTAGTATGATATCTGCTCTAAACCATCCTCAATAGAGGTGGTTATAGGAAAGAAAAATTGAATATCATCTGCATAAAGCAACATTCTCTGAAGTTGGTAAGCACTTGACAAAGAGGAAAAATATATATGTTGCGTAATATAGCCAACAAGGCAGAACCTTGAGGGACACGAGTAAGCAAAGGAAAAGAGACTGATCTAGAAGATCCTACAGAAATCCATTGATGACAATTATGATTGAATGAGGAAAACCATTCCAAATAACTGCAGTCATACCTAAGATCTCTTAGTTGATTGAGAAGTATACAGTAGTTTATTATGTCAAAGGAAGATGAAATATCAAGAAGAACTATTAAAATGGTATCCCAGAATCAAAACCATGGCAGAAAAAAATCAAAATATAAAAGAAGCAATAATTCAATGCTATGGGCAGAGCAGTAGCCAAACTGGTTATCATCAAGTAACTTGATTGTCATCAATAAAATCTTGTATCTGTCATAATACAATGCTCTCTAATTTCTTTGCTAGGAAAAGAAGAGGCTGATAATTCTCCAGGACAAAATATACAAATTAGCCCTTCTCAAAACAGGGTGCATAGAGAACACTTTCAACAGATCTGTTATTCTGCCTTGTGATAAACACAAATTGACAAAAGAAGTATGTAACTACTCAGTTCATGCCAAAGCACCTTCATAAGTGCTGAAAAGCAACTATTGAAAGGTCAAAAGTTGTCATTTATCCTACCGATTACATCCTCAACTTCAGTCTTAGTGATAGAGAAAGAATCCCATGAAATTCCAAAATTGTATATACAAAATCCCCATTGTCTCAAAAGTGAGAATTCAACTGTATGACTTTATCATGAAAATACTGAGTGAAGTTATCACAACTAATGGGCATTTGAGCAGAGTAATTATTGACTGACGATTGTGTCAAGGACTGAACAATACAAAACAGTTCATGAGGTTTAGATGCCATTGAATTTCTACAGGTTGAGTAGTAAAGCTTTTTAGCATTATTGATTGTTGATTTATAGCCACCTAGCCAAGATTTAAACTCAGCCAAATCATTGATAGACTTAGATTTTCTCCAGCGGTGTTCAGTACGGCACAGCAAGTATTTAGCCTTTTTAATCTCAGGAATATATCAGAGAGCCCAATGGGTCCTGAGCACTGCTACTGACTTAAAAGGAGCTATTTTATTCAAGGTCAAATGCAGTGTGTCAATCCAGGCTTCTACAGTGACCTCAGTATTGAGACACGATAATGCATGAAGAGCTGGAAGCCAGGATAACCAAACTTGATGTGTCAATTGGTAGGCACTTCCAGTTAGATTGGACCTAGCCATAGGGTGAACAGTCTTTAAGAAATAAAGAATTGCAGCAAAATAAGTTAATGATCAATCCAGGGTACTTCTTGACATGATGGGAAACTATTTTATCCATTGAAATCTGCTCTGAGTTTCCAAAACTGGAGAACATAAAGCCAATAAATGAAAAATGAATGAGCATGCTGAATCTCAATTTATCAAGGTGCGCCAATAGTTTTAGCATCAGTAAATTAAATTTTGGCCAAACTAGTATGTATGCTACTAGCTGTGAAATCTTCCATGCAACTAGCCTAAAATAAATGAGTCATTCAGCAGGAGGGATTTCTTCCCTCTATCCCTACGTTTCTCCTGTGTCAAAATCAAGCCTCTTCCAGTTCATCTCCTTCCTCTCTCGCTCTTTGGAGCAACATCCTTCCACCCCATGGTGATCACACTCTTTCAGTAGAGAAAGTTTACCATCTCCTCCAGAAGAGGAACACCATCACCACTCCCCCCCCCCCCAATAGAGTGCCCCTCCTACAGAGTCAAATCCCTCCCCCATGGCAGGGAGAACCTTCTACATAGAGTCAGGAGCTCCCACCATAGCAGAGGGTCCTCTGGCACCCCTCAGGAAAGGTGAACTTATTGTTACAGGTTCCTTCTTGCTCAACATGTTACTCCATCTCCAGTTACTGGAGTCAAGTGGGCTGAGCTGCTTATAGAACAATTTTTCAAGACCAACTCAACCCAGACCTATTTGAAGGCTTAAAGCCAAAGCAAGAACAGGCTATAGAATTCCTACTTATCATCATTATCTTTGATTTCCTTTATTGCTCAATATTTCATTTTTTGCAAGGAACTATGACGTTGCTCCAAAGTGGATTCCTGCTATAATTACTGATGTTATAGGACCCATTTCTTATATGATGCAAATCACAGATGGGCAAGACTCATAATGTCATGCAGACTACTTACAAAGAAGCTCAACTGCAGGTGATACCATTGTTGAAGAACTTCATGGACAGCCTTCTTGGGAGACAACTGCTTTTATTCCAGTGGTACCTACAGATCCATGTGCTCAAGATTATGGTGAACTTTCTTCTGCAGGGGACTATTCTGTCTCAACAAAAAATTAAGATTAAACACTGGGATTTTTATCTATTTATTTATTTATTTGTTTGTTTGATTTACATTCCACTTTTCAGCCATTTTAAAACAGATTACATTTGTTACGATTTGGAGAGTGGACCCCTGTTCCGAAGTAGAGTCAGCGCTGCCGAGAGGGGAGTTAACCCTTGTCGGCCTCTACCGTCGGATGGCAAGGCCTGTTGGAGAGGTAGAGCTGAAGACTTCACCCTGGAAGCTCGTGACCCCCCCCCCCCCCCCCCCAGGAGGAGCCCGTAGGTACACGGCCGCTGGGACTTAGGAGACTCCCTGAAGAAAGAAGATGGTCTGGATGCAGGCGCCTCCTGCAGGTCGTGGTTTCCAGATGGCTGGCACCTCCAGCAGGTTGTAAGAGGTCGGGGAGTAGGTTGAAGAATGGTCCCAGTCCAATCCAAGGGTCGAAGTCCGGAGAGAGGTCGGGAGCCGGTCCAGGAGCAGATGGGAGAATGGTCCGAAGCCAATCCAGGAACAAGAGGGAGAAGGGTCCAGAGCCAGTCCACGTCAAAGCCAGAGAAGTCACCAACACCAGTCCAAAGGTCAGGAGCCAAAGAATCAATCCAACGGGGAGAAGAGCAGAAGCGGGACGAGAAGCGGATCCAGAACACCAAACAGGAAACCAGGAACTGAGCCTCAATACCAAGGCAAGGTCTGAGAGGCAGACCTTGCCTTAAATACCCGAAAAGAGGAAGCAGCTTCAGATGGGAGCCACGACATTTCCTGTCGTGACCCCTTTAAATCTATTCTTCAGCCGCGCGCACAGCCCTAAGCAGCCAGGAAGGAGGAGGAGTCATCTCAGCCCCGCTGGCCTTCGCGGCTGGCCCGGGCAGCGGCCGAGGCCACGAGAAGAACATCTGAGGGAGCTCCCTGCTCCATCAAGAGCCTCCAGGTCCCCCCGATGTCGCGGGTGAGTTACTGGTCCCGGTCGCGGACCGCTGCGGCCGGCGACCATGACGGTCGGCCCCGGTTGCGGTTTGCCGCGGCCGGCGGCCATAACAACATTCGGGTATTATAAGTATTTCCATGTGCACAGAGGGCTCACAATCTGAATTATTACCTGAGGAAATGGAGGGAGAAGTGGCTTGTCCAAGGTACCTGTTATGAATTGCGCTGCCCGCGGGTCTCCCCGCGAGCAGGCACTCACCCCATGCTGCTTCGCTTCAGACGACACGGCAGGACGCCGCTGTCGGCCTTCCCACGCGGCCGGAGCCGGGGACTCTGCTCTCCCCTGCGGCCCGGAGGCCGCCCGGACTCGTCCTCTTCACCGCGGCCGGAGCCGCGGACTTTCCTGCCCTCCATTGCGGCCAGAAAACACCGCTGACATCTGCTTTATCTTTGCGGTGCTAAGGCCGCATCCCTGGGCCGGATTGGTGACTGGAGCTGCCCCCGGGGCCTCCTGCAGTAGCCGGAGCCGCTGCCGTCATCGGGCCTGCTCTTCAGGCCAACCCTGCACTTCTGACGCTGTACGCTGTGCAGGCCGCTGTCCACGGTCCTGCACAGCCCTGCTTCCTGCTCCTTAGGCGCCAGCGCGCGCCTCTCTTCTGGATTTAAAGGGCCAGGCACAGGAAGTGTGCTGGCCCCACCTAGGGAGTGGACTTCCTGCTTCAGCCCTATAAAAGGGCTGCTCTGTCATTCAGCCTTGGCCTTGCATTGGAGTTGCTTCACTCTGGAGGCTCCTGCCTGCTAGAGCTCCATCAGGTCTTCTTCGTCTTCTCCATGGAGTTCTTGTTGTCACGCCATGTCAAATTATGTCTTCATGCCTGAGGTCCCTGTCCAGGTGTCCTGGTGTCTCACTTTGATCCTCCATTTCCTGATGTTCCAGGTTCCTTGATGTTCTGCTCCTGCGTCGTCGTCTTCAGCGCTCTTGAGCATTCTGGTACCTGTTAGGTCAGGCGTCCCTCGGATGATGTGTGCCCGAGTGTGGACTAGCCTACAGGTGGACTGGTGTCCTGTGTTCCTGAGCCGTCATGTCCTGCCAGCCGTTGGTGGAGCTTCGGACGACACCGGCTGCATCGTTGGAGTTCTGCTTCGACTGGATCCTTCCCTGCGCTTGTCCTGCTCCCAGCGTGGTCCATGACCAGCCTCCTTGGGCTTTGTAGGGCGCACAGTGGGACAGGGTGGTCCGCGACTCAGTCCCGTGGGCTGAGTAGGGCACCCTGAGAGACAGTGCCAATGTCCTTCCGCCCAGCTTCTCGTCTTGTCTGGACTTCATCAGTTCCTCGTCTCACCCTGGATGCCATTGCATCACTCTTGGTATCCTGTCTTGTTCCTGATGTCGTCGCATCGACCACTGGTCCGTGATGTCTTTGCATCAGCTTTGGTGTCAAGTGTTCGTCCGCAATGCCGTTGCATCGATCCTGCTGTCATGTCTTCATCCGCGATGCCGTTGCATCGATCCTGTTGTCATGTCTACGTGTCAAGGCCCGTCTGCCCTCGACCTCAGGCCAGGCCTGCTTCTCCATGCTGTTCCATGCAGCAGGTCCAAAAGGGCTCGGAATGGTCAGAGGACCATTCACATTTCATTATCATCTGTTGTTGGCCATGGGAGCTTGCCGGCCTGGCAGAGGGTAAGACTGTCAGCCATGGTGGAACACGCTGTCAACCCTCAGTTTGGTCATGGATCCGTCTGGGGTCGGGCTGAGGCCCATGGGCACACGAAAAAAAACCCTTGTAACAGAATGCAAGGCCATGTGCCCGACAGTGGTGCCCCGCCGATGGATCCGCCTTGTTTCATAGTTTTGTGTTCCTGGACTGGTTATGGGACCGAAAAAAATTTTTTTCAGGTCTTTGTGTTCTCGATCCGCTGGAGGTGCCTGTTTTGCCACTGTTATGACTTGCTGGAGGCGCCAGCTATCTGGATTTCTTTTTTGTAATGACCTGCAGGAGGCGCCTGCATCCAGAACTTTTTGTCAAGTTGGCCAGTTTGGGGTTTTTACGACCTGCAGGAGGCGCCTGCTCCCCTACTGGTGCTGCTGGTTTTTGTTTTTCCCGCCCTGGGTTTCCTCCCCCAAGTCTTCTTGGTGTTTCTTGGTGCTTCTTGTCTGGGTCTTGTTTGTTGCTTGTTGTGTCTTGTTCCTTGTTGGTTGCTCGTTTGTCCTGTTCTTTGTTTGTTCATTGTTTCCCGCTTGTGTGTTCCCTGTCCTCCTCGTTTCCGCGCTCCGTTCCCTCGGTTTACTTCTCTCTCTCTTCGCTCTCTTGCTCTTCGCTCTTTCACTTTCCGCTCTCTCGCTCTTTGCTCTTTTGCTCTTTGAGCTCCCTTGCTCTCCGCTCCCTTGCTCTCTGCTCCCTTGCTCCCTGTTCCCTTGCTCTCCATTCCTTTGCTCCCTCTTTTGTGTTTTTTGTATTGTCGGTCGCGCAGTCACCATTCGCTCGGTCACTGCTCGCGCGGTCACCGTTCGCCCGTTCACTGCTCGCCCGGTCACTGCTTGCGCGGTCACCGGTCGCCCAGTCATTGCTTGCTTGGTCTCGTCTTCTCTTGGTCTCGTGCTCTTTGGTCTCTTGTCGTGTCTTCCGTGTTTTTGTGGTTTCCTGCTGTTTTGCTTTGTTCATGCTGTCCCCAGAATACCAGCTCCCATTTTTTGGAGCCTCGAATACCTCCATCTGGTATGGACTGATACCCTTAACCTCGAACTGTTGATAGGAGTTTTGAGGAGAGGGGCTTTAAGGATGGGATACTGTTATGAATCGCGCTACCTGCGGGTCTCCCCGCGAGCAGGCACTCACCCCATGCTGCTTCGCTTCAGCCGAATTGGGCCGCTCAAGACGTGATGTCACATGCCGTGACGCCAAACGTCGTGACATCATGCCTTGAGCGGCCCAATTGCACGAACAGGGGCCGCTTTCGCCCGTGCAGGCGTCTATCTTCGCGGGCAGCTGGAGGCAGGAGAGGGGTTCATCCTCACAGATGTCCGGAGGGGGCTGCAAAAAGTAAGTCGCTTCGTCGTTTTACACTGCCAGTCTTCTCTCCCCTCCTCCTGGAGCAAGGCTGCTTTTCGCGCCCTGCTTCGGGAGGAGGGGAGGGGGGACTGGCAATCCCGGATTTTCAGAAGGCATTTGACAAATTCCATCATGAGAGACTTCTAAGAAAACTAAAAAGTCATGGAATAGGAGGCAATGTCTTTTCATGGATTGCAAACTGGTTAAAAGACAGGAAACACAGAGTAGGATTAAATGGTCAATTTTCTCAGTTGAAAAGGGTAAACAGTGGAGTGCCTCAGGGATCTGTACTTGGACCGGTGCTTTTCAAGAAATGTATAAATTATCTGGAAAGGAATACAATGAGTGAGGTGATCAAATTTGCAGATGACACAAAATTATGCAGAGTAGTTAAATTACATGCGGATTCTAATAAATTGCAGGAAACCTGGCAAGACTGGAAGATTGTCCAATTGGCAGATGAAATTTAATGTGGACAAGTGCAAGGTGATGCATTTGGGGACAAATAACCCTTGCTGTAGTTACCCAATGATAGTTTCCATAATAGGAATTACTACCCAAGAAAGAGATCTAGGCGTCATAGTGGATAACACATAGAAATCTTCAGCTCAGTGCGCTGTGGCAGTCAAAAAAGCAAACAGAATGTTAGGAATTATTAGGAAGGGAATGGTTAATAAATGCCTCTGTATCGCTCCATGGTGTGACTGCACCTTGAATACTGTGTGCAATTTTGGTGGTCACATCTTAAAAAAGATATAGTTGCACTGGAGAAGGTACAGAGAAGGGTGACCAAAATGATCAAGGTGATGGAATGGCTCTGCTATGAGGAAAGGCTAAAGAGGTTAGGGCTGTTCAGCTTGGAGAAGAGATGGCTGAGGGGTGATATGATAGAGGGCTATAAAATCAGGGGAGGACTAGAACAGGTAGATGTGAATTGTTTATTTACTCTTTCAGATACTAGAAGAACTAGGGGGCACTTCATGAAGTTAGCAAGTGTTATGTTCTGGTATGGTTGTGGACCCTGGATCGTAATGAGAGCTGTCTCCACCCACAGGGAGGAGCCCTGTGGGGACTCACTACGATAGGCGTGGCCTAAGCTGAGACGGACACAGAAAGTAAAGAGACTTTATTAGACTGGAACATAGGTGAAGTACCCACTGAGTGGGAAGGAAGACACAGTCCAGAGTAGTAAGGTGGCTCAGTGATGATATCCCTGGTAGTGGCCCGCGGAGCGGGGTACGCCAGGGAACTCCTCCACTAGATGATACACTTCTCAGTGTAGATCCGGTAGTGGCCCGCAGAGCGGGGTACGCCAAGAATCAGCACTCTCGTTGATAAGAGAAGTGCAGGAGGGCAGCAGAGCTGGGTAGATGAAGGTACTCGCTCTGAAGTGTAGAAGATGGTTTGCTGAGGCGAGTACGGTAGTGGCCCGAGACATGGGGTACACCGGAGGTTTGCCAGCAAGATGGTAGCAAATGTGAAGCGTACTCACAAGGCTGAACGAGGCTGGGTCCCAATCAAGAGTAGATGGATTCTCCAGGCAGGAAGGTCCTCTGAGGAGCGGATAGCCAGGACGCGACACGGCCTCCGAGGAGCGGGTACCTAATGCATCCAAGTCCTGGAGTTCAGGAACAGTTCAGTGTAGCGAATAGCGAAGCGCCTCCAAGAGGAGTGGAATTCAGCAGGAAGGAAGTCCTTGCTAACTTGTAGGAAGCATAGGCCGGATAGCTTAAATACAGTGGCGGGTGACATCATGCGGAGGGGACATCCCTGAGGTTCCCACCATGACATGTATAAGAGAGGGCCTGGCGCACGCGCGCATGCCCTAGGTAATCCCCGATTCAAGATAGCAGACGGGATCACCCACGCCAACCCGGGGGACGCCTGGGAAGGCGGCATTTGCAAGAGAAGGCTGCCATTCTTCCAACAATTGCTGGTGTAGGGAAAAGAGAGATGGCGCCGGCCACCTTTACTCATCAGCCCTTATTATACTAGGGCTGATGAGTAAAGGTGGCCGGCGCCATCTTTAAAGATGGCGCCGGCCAGCCAGTGCTCCTACCATGTGACAGGGGCCGGCCAATGGCACGGATACCCTGTCACGTGGTAAGGGCAAAGGTGCATCGGCGCCATTTTATTTTTAGAACAGCTGATGCCTGGGAACGGGAAATCTCTTCCCGAGGCCCCCCTGGATCTCTCCCCGAGGCCCCCCCTGGACCACCAGGTAATTTTAAAAGGTTTTGGGGGGGTCGATTTAAAGGGTCGGGTGGGTTTTGTTTTTTTTTTTTAGCGGTGCGGGCCTCACTTAAAAACAAAAGGGTCGGGAGGGTGGGGGGTCGATTTAAAGGGTCGGGTGGGTTTTTTTTTTTAGCGGCGCGGGCCTCACTTTAAAAAAAAGGGTCGGGAGGGTGGGGGGTCGATTTAAAGGGTCGGGTGGGTGTTTTTTTAGCGGCGCGGGCCTCACTTAAAAAAAAAGGGTCGGGAGGGTGGGGGGTCGATTTAAAGGGTCGGGTGGGGGTTTTTTTTATCGGGCCATCGGCGCCATTTTAATTAGTGGCAGCCAAAATGGCGCCGATGGCCCGAGAGCGGGAGATCGTGCCGGGACCCCCCCCCCCCCCCACTGGACCACCAGGTAACTTAACATTTTGGGGGGGTTCGGGAGGGTATGGAATTGGTTTTAAAGGGTCGGGGTGGGTTTAGGGGTTGTTTTGGAGTGCCGGTTTTCCCGCCCTCCTCCAAATAATTCCCATGCCCTATTTAACGATACAATACAAATGCCCCTGACGATAAATCGGGGGCATTTGTATTGTATCGTGCACTCTAACGATTTTGGACGATTTTAAAATTATCTGACGATAATTTTAATCGTTCAAAAACGATTCACATCCCTAGTTCCTAGAGGAGAAGTCCATAAAATGCTATTAATCAAGTTGACTTACAGGTCGATACAGTAACGTTCAGTTAAAGATTCCCCGTCTGTAACGTGCTGGGAGCGCACAATACAGACGAGTAAGGCGGTCCAGCAATACAGTCTCCAGTTTCACGCGTCCTTAGCGCTTCCTAAAATAAACACATAACCCTTTCCGCACCCAGCATGTAAATGAACGAAAAAGCTGTATAATGAAGGAATTAGCTATTCCCCTCCGATACTGTAACGGGCGCTGATATTATCTCCTCAGTAACCCGCTGTTCTGCCGCGGCCTTAACGTGCTAGTTTACCGCCTCCCCCTAGTAGGTGTTAGTGTAGTGTAGTGTAGTGTAAAAAATTGCTTACCTGCCCTGGTCCCCGGTCTAGCCGTCCGGTGTAGCCCCAGTCCGGTCTCCTGCAGCCCCGTCCGGTCCCCTCCTCCCGAAGCAAAAAAAAAAAAAAACCCGAAAAAGTAGCAAGGCTCGGGCCTGCTACAGTAGTCCCTTCTCCCTTCCTCCCAATTTCGCGGGTAAGCGGCAGCGGCAGCGGGGGGGGGGGGGGGGCAGCGGGATCCGGGGGCAGCAGTGGCGGCGGGGGGGCAGCGGGATCCGGGGGCAGCAGCGGCAGCGGGGGGCAGCAAAGAAGCAAAAAAAGCGGCATCCGGGATCCGGGGGCAGCAGCGGAATTGATGCCCTTGCGATTTTGGTGCTCATGCCATGAGCGCCAAAATCGCACGGCCATTCATCCAGGCAGAGGGAACCGGTGGCGAAAACATCCCACGGTTCCCTCTGCCTGGATGAATGCACGGCCCCCGCCGGAATGGATGCCCGTGCGATTTTGGCGCTCATGCCATGAGCGCCAAAATCGCACGGGCATTCATCCAGGCAGAGGGAACCGGTGGCAAAAATGGCCCACGGTTCCCTCTGCCTGGATGAATGCACGGCCCCCGCCGGAATGGATGCCCGTGCGATTTTGGCGCTCATGCCATGAGCGCCAAAATCGCACGGGCATTCATCCAGGCAGAGGGAGCCGACGGCGAACGACCTCCGGCTCCCTCTGCCTGGATGAACGCACGGCCCCCGCCGGAATGAATGCCCGTGCGATTTTGGCGCTCATGCCATGAGCGCCAAAATCGCACGGGCATTCATCCAGCCGGACACGCGCCCACCCATCCAGGCAGCGGCGGGAGCCGGACACGCGCCCACCCGCCCCCCGGGATCTGAAGCCATCAGCAGGATCGTAGCTCCCCCCGACGAAGACGAAGATGGCCGCCTGCACGGGGGAAAGCGTGCAATTGGCCGCTGAAGACGTGACGTCACATCCCGTGACGCCAAACGTCGTGACGTCACGTCACGTCATTTGAAATGACATTTGAAATGACAGGTACCAGCGCACCCAGGTTACTGTATAGGTGCTGTATTAAGCGCCTATACAGTAAAATGGGTTGCGCGGGCATAACCCTTCCCTACCGCTTCACAGCCGCGGCATGCATTTGCATGCAATTAGAAGAGAGTATCGGGGACTTAGTGAAGAGAACTGTGCGTGCGGGGAGGAAGGTTGCGCCTGATATTGCCGCACTGTTTCTACCGTGGCCTTACTGTATCGACCTGTTAGGGAATAGCCACTGCTATTACTGGCATTAGTAGCATGGGATCTACTTAGTGTTTGTGTACTTGCCAAGTACTTTTAACCTGTATTGGCCACTGTTGGAAACAGGATTCTGGGCTTGATGGACCCTCAGTCTGACCCAGTATGTCAACTTTTTATGTTCAAATATGCAAAAACCTCTCAGTAGATGGAAAATGTTTGGTAAGGGTGCAAAGACACCTTTACACTTTATACTTCAGTGGGCTTTTTCTTTTAAAACCTTTTTTTTGAGAAATATAGTGCAAAGGTACCCAAACGTTTACTTATGCTTAAACAAAGCTGTAATGGTGTCAGGAGGTCCTTTGCTGCTGCCAATCAAGCACAAAGAGCTGGACAATAAAATGCAATTAGCTAGCAAATGAGATTGCTCATGAGTCATGCTGGCTCTCGAGAGGTCAAAGAATGAATCCCATAAAACATTCTGTATAAAAACAATCACTGTAACTGATTGAATGGAGCAAGCAATGTCTGAAGAATAAATCCAGGAGAGGAAGAGTTTGCAAATGGTAATTGATAGAACACTGAGCATGATGCCACCAGGATTCTTCCAGTTCATGACAAGTATGATCATAAGTTTATCTTCAAATCCTTTTCTTGGTTTTAAACATTTTATCTTTTGTTTTGTATATTATAATGATGCCAAATCATTTACAACACTTTTTCCTTCCATGACAAATTCTTCTTTGTCCTCATCCATCTGTCCTTACCTCCATCCCCCCGCCAGAAAATTAGTTACAACAAAAAGAGCTGTACATGTGGTGATTCTGTTCTGTTTCATTTCCCTCATATTTTGAGCATTGGTTTGGACTTCATGGTAGGAATTTAATTATCCACTTATCACTCACCTTCTCGTGGTTTGCAAACAGGATCTAAATCAAATCAAATAAATAAATACATCACCAGTCAAAAGCAGGGGACTCAAGAGGGAGCCCCCTGCCTCAAAGCCTTTGCATTCTCTTTCATTGCATTTCTCATTTTATTGATAAAATGACCTAATAAACATATCATGAGAGAGAAAAGAATACCCAGAGAAAGTAACAAGAGGCAAAAAGAAAAGGAAATTAAGATAAAAAAGAAAAAAATAATCATTATGAAAAAACATAAAAATTAAAAAGCCTGATGATATATAATAAGCTTATATATATTTTTCATTTCACATTACTTTGATTATCCAGTTTGTTTTTTCAAATTAATATAGTAACACTAGCTGAAATCTGCAAAACAATTATGATCAAATTGCTACCTTTATTGCAATAACTAGTGAAAAGGCCTGTCCTAACATCTCCCTTAGAGCCAATGCTTCAAAGGCTTGAGCTTGGAGGGGGAGACTACCCCCTTGCTCTCCCTTACACACACACTCACACAGACACATACTCCCTCTTCCCTCTATCCCCTCCCCTCCCATTCCTCATCCTGCCCCCCTCCCCTCCACCACCACCTTCCCTGACCTTAACAATCTCGCCCAACTCCAGCACTCTGTCCCCCCACAATCCAGCCCATGCCAGCTTGGCTGTGAGAATCAGAAGGGTGTCTTAGTGGATGCTAAAATACTGCAGCATGTGCTAAAGTGGTTTAGCATACATTAATGTAGGTTAGCAAATGCTAAACCATTTAAGTGTACATTAAATTGGTTTAGTGGAAGCCTGAGAAATTGCAGTACCAGCACTGACCACATGGTCTCAGTAAGATCCTTTGGAATGATAGGCTGGACAAACATACAAACATTGATAAATGCACAAACATTGCAATTGGTTTTTATATGTATTAGATCATTCTGTAAATAGAGGATTTCTAGTTATTCTTTCATTGAAAACTATTAGAATCAAAACCGAGTTAGGATCTAGATTGGGAGGGGAGGGAGGACAGCATTGTGCCACAGGGAGGTATCCTTCCCTTTGCTCCAGTCATACTACCCTTTCCATCCTCACTTCTTCTTCCCTCCACACCCACAGTCCTCTTTCTCTCCTTTCCAAATCACCATCCCTGGTGCTATCTTTCAGCCTTCCATCCCTGATGCCCTCTTAAATATGCACCTAGCTCTGATGCCAATGCCCTCTCTTAGACACACCCTGGTGCTGGTTCCCTCTTTTTCTCTCTCACACACACACTCTCTCTCTCTCTCTCTCAAACACACTGAGTCAATCCCCTCTCACCCTTCTCCCAGATGATCCTCTCTAAAGTTCCATCCAATCAATCCCCTCTCTCACCCATAAGCCAATTCCCTCTGTCCCCTGTGTCACCCCCTCAGACTCCCAGCTGATCCCCTCTCTCACACTCCCTCAATGACCACTGATCCCTTCTTCCACGCCCTCCAATGCTTCCCCCTGTTGCTTAGCACCCATGCCCTGTGCAGCTGGCACCATCCCATGGTAACCTGATCACAGCTCCATGCCATAGCCTGCACTCCTGATTCCACTCCCATTGCACTGACACTGAGCTCCTCATCACCGCAGCCCATTGCAAGTATACCTGATGTGGCTTGGGTCTGCTGCTGCTGACACTGCTGAAACTAGTGTGGCCTGCCTCCCCAGTGATGTGGCCTGCCTCAGCATCACTCACTCTCCCTGCCACATGGCTTTCCCCTCTCTGATGCAGTACACATGTTGCTAGTATCTTCTATTAGAGCAGAGGTTCCTAAACCTTTCCTGGAAGACTCCCAGCCAGTCTGATTTTCAAGATATCCACAACGAATGTGCACAAGGTTAAGCCTGCATGCTGTGGAGGCAGTACATGCAAAATTTCTCTCATGCACGTTCATTGTGGATATCCTGAAAACCTGACTGGCTGGGAGTCCCACAGGACAGGATCGGAAACCTCTGCTTCAGAGAATACTTTAGCAGCAGTGGCCACAAGGTGTCAGTGTTTCCTAGACAGATATAAAATGAACATTATTAGAAAGTAATTGTCAGAAAATAAAGATCGTATGGAGGTCCACCCAGTCTGTTCTGTTGCCAATTGAGTCACTGTAGATCCTACTTTATTTCTGGTCATCTGCTTCCCCTACCTTAACCACTGCCCTTGGTATATGTCTCAAATATGCTTGAATTCTGTCACTGGTTTGGTTGCTATCACCGTCTGTGGTTGGGTGATTCTTCTAGGCATCCATAAAGAAGAAATTCCTCATCTTTCCTCTCAGCCTCCCTCCTTCCAGTTTCACAATGTTGCTCCTTCCCTTTGAGAGTCTTCTCCCATAGAAAATATTACATTGTTATATCTTCTTGAAGCCTGTCAGAGATATTTGAATGTTTCTTTCATATCCTCCCTTTCCCTTCTTTCTTCTAGGAAATACATTTTGAATTCCTTAAAGGGGAAATACTGTACCATCAAAAAAATGTTTTCCATGTTTTTACTTACTTTTGACTTACCAGAATCTGTTTTTTATTTCTGTTTTCTGTATTTAATTTTCTAGAATCTGTGCAGGGAAAGGCTTTTGGAGTTGTTTCATATTCTTCTCTGTGAAACACCATTTTATTTTTTGTGGGGGCAAATTTGAATAGCCTGAAGTATACAGCACATGTCTAGTTCTAACATGCAGACCAGTAGCTAATTTTCAAAGGGAAACCACCCAGCTAGCTTCCCTTTGAAAATTCCCTACAAAGTACACATATTAAAAGTGGCTGCGTACATTTTAAAATTCAAACATATGCATGCTATTTACCTCCTCCCCTCCCCCAATCTATACACATCCCTAGGAATGCAGTGAAAGCCAGCATATCATGTTACCTGTTCTGAGGGGAACGCTTTTCATATAGGGCAGTCAACCTAGACAAATACCTATTTACCTGGGTTCATCACTCTGAAAATTATCCCTCCTCTGCTTCCCATCACAAGGGGTTTGAAGTGAAACTGATATCTCTTTGCCATTAGGGCTAGTGAAATCAAACACACACATACATATACACAATTACACACACACACATACACATAGATGTACATATATGGCTATGTTCAGCAGCTGCCACTTAGACAGATGTCACTTATCCAGCTAAGTAGCTATGTATCCAAGGATATTCAGCTGCATAGCCATGCAGCTAAATATCCTGTCTAAGGGGGGTCATTTTTCAAAATGCGATAAGGTGTTTTCGCATGCGTTAAGGGCTTATTGCATGCGAAAAGCCCTGTTAACGCATGCGATAGGCCCTTACCGCATGCGATCGCACCATATTGTATGGTGCGATGCAAATTCTGAAAATAGAAGGAGTTAGGGGTGGAGAGTGGGCTGGGTTAGCCTGTCTGTGAAGAGCTATTGCACAGCTGTAATGCTGATTTTAACTACACCTCTTTCAAATGTGTTAGGCTGTGTGATAGCTGCTGTGACTGTGCAGTAAGGTTTCATTGCCATTTGTGATGTCTCCTGTAAGTCTGATTTCAGCTGGAGAGAGAGAGAGAGAGAGAGAGAGAGAGAGAGAGAGAGAGAGAGAGAGAGAGAGAGAGAGAGAGAGAGAGAGAGAGAGAGAGAGAGAGAGAGCGAGCGCCTGGCCATAATATCATGGCCCATAGGTAGGTATTTGTATCCCTATGGTAGGCCCACCTACGTAGTAACTCGAGGTGGGGATTAGGTAAGAGTGTAGGGGGTTAGGGGCCACTTTGACATTCTACGTGACACCTACGAACAGAACAGTGGTCTCTTGTGAAGATTTGCTGGCCTTCGGAGTGAGGAAACTCACTCCAAAATGAGATTTGGGCAAGGTTCTCTCAACTTAGCTTGATGTCCATCAAGCTAGGTTGATGGATTTTACCAGCATCGCTTTTCATACCCACTAACAGCCACGGGTTCAGAAAACGGATGCCAGCAAAACTGAGCGTCCATTTTTTAACCTCCCGATCGGTGGGCAGATTTTTTTTTTAAATTTTCGGTTCCTCCCACTTAATATTGTTAGGATCCCTTTCAGGATCCCTTAGAACTATTATCAATAATTCAAAAAAAGGTCACATATAACGCAAATTCTTGAATAAGGTATACCCTCATAAAACGGGCCAAAGTACACTTCCGCTTAAAAGCGTTTTAACTTTTGTTCACTGATATCAGTGTAACTGCCCATATGATTCCAATCATAGGGTAACCTTTCTTCATTTGCGTAACAAACACCGCCGTTTACTGCCACATCTTTTAAAGCAGAATACTTGCTGCCACACTGCTGTTTTAATTTTTCAAGCAGGAAAACCTTTTTTTAAATATATATTTTGTTAATTTTTTCATGAAACCTTAAGAGGTTATCAACCGACACCAACTCGAAATGGAATGTTCAAATGAATAACTTATCTTTTTCCAAAAGACGCTAGAGTGACACGGCTCAACGGCCCTGCTCTGCTATACCGCCCAACACCGCTGGTGTTTCGAAGATTTTCTTCTTCAGGGGCTTAAACACTGAAAAACTGGAAAAAACATTTTAGATTCGAAAAGCCCTGCCAGGTCGATAAGGGCATTCAAGGATCTAGGTAGTTCCCGACCTGCGAGCTTGTCATTGATTCTGGGACTAAGCCCCTGAAGAAAGATGGTACGCAGACAATCAGGGACCCAGCCGAGCTCCGAAGAAAGGGTCCGGAAATCTATGGCGAATTCAGCCAATGTCCTTGAACCTTGACATAACTGAAGCAGCTTCGGCCCGGCGGAAACTTCCTGAGTAGGATCACCGAAGCTCATCCGGAATAGCTCCCAGAAGTCTCTTAAGTTACTTAGAACGGGGTCATCCCGTTCCCACAGGGGGGAAGCCCACTCTAGGGCTTTCCCTTCGAGGAGGGCAAGAATAAAGGTGGTCTTGGTAGTGTTATCGGGAAAGAGGGCCGACTGCAGGCGGAAGTGCATATTGCACTGGTTAATGAAACCCCTGCAGGCCCGAGGTTCCCCAGAGAAACGTGGAAGTGTAGGCAGGCGGATTACGGAACAGCCCCTGGAAGCCACAGGTGGAGACGGCAGCGTGGGGTTCATGGGCCCCAATGCCTTGAAGCGTTGGTTCATACCCTCCACTGCGGAAACAAGGACATCTAGGGTCTTTTGCTGGTCCATCAGGCGCTGGGCCATTCCCGGGGGTTCCAGAGTCATTTTCCATCCTCGACATGACGCACTAGCTGTTCCCAAGCAGCAGGTCTGAAAGGGCTTTCAAGTGCCCGGAGGGCGACACTAGAGACCAGCATTTTGTTGCTGGGTCTCACTGATATGCTGGTGGACCCTTGGGCTGAGGGAGAGTTGACGCTACCTGTAGGAAGGAGCCCCACAGGTTCCCACTGTTGGAAGGAGAGGCTGAAGAGGAGCAGAGACCCGGCTGGGGCTTCACCACTACCAACCCATTTTCCCCTTAAGTTGAGCCCTCAGGTGCCAAGGCTGGCTGGACTTACGTGGGGTCTCTGCAGCAATAGAAGTCCAGGAGAAGAAGAGGTGTTGGAGAAGCCAGGAATAAGCAGCAGAGCACGAGGGCAGATCCCAGGCAAGGGTTGAGACAGGTGGTGAATCTTGTGGTCAGGTTCCAGGCAAGGGTCAAGGCAGGCAGTGTATCTCATGGTCAGATTTCAGACAGGCAGCAAATCTCATGGTTGGGTTCCAGACAAGGGTCGAGGCAGGTGGAATATCTCATGGTCAGTATCCTGTCTGAAGTCAAAAGACAAGGTGATCCAAGGAACAAGGGAGAAGGCAAGAAACTCAGGAACTCAAGGCAGCAACACGCAGGACATAAGGAGTGAGGAGACCTGTTGCCAAGGCAAATGCTGGAATCAGGGTCCAGATTTATATCGTCCCCAAGTGGTGATGTCATCGGGAAGGGCCAGCAGCACTTAAGTGGCAAAGAGAGGTGCACGTGTGCCTAGGAGGATGTCCAGCGCAGGAGGAAGTTGGTGGCGTCCCAACCGAGGAGAAGGAGAGGTCGGCAGAGTCAGCCCGACGACTTGACCCCTCCGAGTTCTCTGCATCAGCCTGGCAGCTCAGGGATGAAAATGGAATGCTGCTTCCCTGGCAGCAGCTCCCCGCCGCTGCCAGGGAACCCAGGCCCACTTCCATTGCGGTGCAGCGGTGAGTGATTGAGGCCGGCAAACGTAACATCACTCCTGTGAATACAGGTGCTGCGGAGTTCCGAATGTTCCCATTTGCCAAGCCTGTCCAGCCCGTGCTCGGATATACCTCACCTACCCTCGGCACATACCCTGGAGCCTTGCCCAGGCGTTGTGCCATGGCCCAAGGGCTCAATCTCTTAAGCAAGTGACCGCATTCTGCACTCTGTAGGCTAGATATCCATGTAACTTTATTACTGCTCCTGATGAGGAGCAAGTCTGTAGATCTCTAGTTATAAGGCTTATAGAACAGGATAAGTGGTCCAACTCAACTGGGTGGCATGCAGGATGAGGAATCAGAGGGATCTGAAAGACCTTGATATTAACTGGACAAACTGGTGGACTAATTGGAAAACTGGAAATGCGCCTTGCACGAGTATGTTTTAAATTCCGTTTACATATGCGTGTAGAAGCTAACAAAGTCCTATGGAAGACATGCGCATTAGCTTTGCTCGAGTAACCTGTTAACATTAGGAATATACTTATGCATGGTTGCTGTATTTTAAAACATATGCACACAAGTGAGCACAGGATTTAAAATTCCAGCGTATCTTCACTCATGCACCAATATGCGGGTATATGGGTGCACGCACGCTCATTTTAAAATGACCATCTTAATGTTAGTGCCATGGTATTGTCAGTGGTCCACATGTGATTAGCCTTCATGGAAGAGATTTGCAAGGCTGTGATATGGAGTTTTTTCCACACATTCACATCCCTTTATTGTTTGGATAGGGTCTCCTAATGCAACAGTAGGTTTGATCAGTCTCTCCTACAAAGTCTATTTGAAATTTAGAACCTAGCTCCATCCTCCCTAGAGCTCATTATCATTGTTTTTCATGCTGCCCCTAAAAAAAAAAAAAAAAAAAAAAGAGTAGGGCTGGGTGCCACCAAAAATAGTTCTGCGTATTGGCACTATTTTCAGATGTTATTTTTCCATTTTTTGTTTGGGGCAATCTGTAGGTAGGGATTCCCCACCTATGAGGACTTCACATCCTGTTTGCCCTCAAAGAAAGCAGAAGTTGCTTACCTGTAACATGTGTTCTCAGGTCCTCACAGAACCCATCTGCCTCCCCTTTCGGGTTGGTTCTTTATATGTTTGTATATATATGTTAAGAACTGAGGGGTCCTCAATGTGACCCAGCGAAGTAAGCCATGCTTTTGTGTAACATTCCCACACCAGGCTCCTTCAGACGACATTATCCACCTGTGAGAGTTTACATCCTGCTGTGCTCAGACAACACCTGTTACAGGTAAGCAACTTTCACTTTGTTTATTTATTTGTTCACATTTGCTTACTCACCAATTATCATAAATATCAGGTGAGGCACATCATTAACCAAAAAAATACATCATAATACAAGTATGAAAACAAATTGCAGATGGCACTTTATATTAAATACATTTTATACATCACAAATTTATTTTATTTATTTATTTAAAGAATTTATATACCGGGGTTCCTGTATAGTATACATATCACCCCGGTTTACAAGGAACCAAAACTATCGCTAAGGAACCGTAACTATCGCTTCATTTAGCAGTTTACATTGAACATTTAGCGGTTTACATTGAACATAGTTAATTTGAGAAAACATAAATAAACATAAATAAACATAAAATAGTTAATTTGAGAAAAGGTATATAATATAAGCTGGGGAAGATACGGAGGATATGAAATGCCTTTTTTCTTGCTCATTAGTTCTATGGGAAAGCTTGTTCAAACAACCAAGTCTTAAGTTTCTTTTTAAATGTAGCGTGGCACGGTTCAAGGCGAAGGTCCGGAGGGAGCGAGTTCCAGAGAGAAGGGCCCGCTGTGGATAGAGCACGTTTCCTCAGGGAGGATTTCGCCTGTTGTGTGGTTAGTCTGTACTGATATGCGCTTCTAGTTGGTTTCACTGATGTGTGTAGCTGAATTTGAAATGTTAAATTGAGTGGAGCGATATTATGTAAGGCCTTATGTATCATCATTAAGGACTTGAATTGGATCCTGTATTTTATCGGGAGCCAGTGTAGATGATGCAGGATTGGGGTGATATGGTCTCTTTTTTTGGCATTTGAGAGAATTCTTGCCGAGGCATTCAGGACCATCTGAAGTGGTTTTTGTGGTGCAAGCTGGTAGGCCAAGGAGGAGAGAGTTACAGTAGTCCAGTTTTGGGAGTATGATGGCTTGTAGAACCATGCGGAAATCTCTGTACAGAAGGAGTGGTTTTAGTTTCTTTAAGGTTTGTAGTTTAAAGAAACATTCTTTTGTTGTGTTATTGATGAATTTGTTGAAGCTGAATCCACCGTCTAAGATGACTCCCAGGTCCTTTACTTGTTGAGAAAAGGTATCCGGACTTTGGTTGGCGTTCGGAGGAGTGGATGGGACATAGTTTTCCGGTGCTATAATGAGGATTTCAGTTTTGTTTGTGTTTAAGACTAGGTTGAGGCTGGTGAGAAGGTTGTTGATAGCTGCGAGACATTTACTCCAGTGTGACATGGCTTTGTGTAGTGTGTCCTCTATAGGGATGAGGATTTGTATGTCATCCGCATATAGGAAGTGTATAAGCTTGAGGTTGGTGAGTAATTGGCAGAGAGGGAGAAGATATATATTGAAGAGAGTCGGGGAGAGGGATGAACCTTGCGGAACTCCCCTTTTAGATTCGATGGCACGAGACTCTTTGTTATTTATCCTGACCTTGTATGATCTGTCCTCCAAAAAAGATTTGAACCAGTTGAACGCTGCTCCTGTAATGCCAATGTCCGTTAGGCGTTGCAGGAGGCACGGGTGGTTTACAGTATCGAACGCTGAAGAGAGATCCAGGAGAGCGAGGAGGCAAGGTTGGCCTTTTTCTAGATTAAAGATAATGGTGTCTGATAGTGAGGCTAATAGCGATTCTGTGTTCCTAGTCTTACGAAAACCAAATTGGTTTGGGGTGAGGATGTTATTTTCTTCAAGAAAGTCTGAAAGTTGTTTGTTAACCACTTTTTCCATAGTTTTGGCTAACATAGGGAGGTTTGCTATAGGTCTGAAGTTGGCTGGATCTGAGGTGGGAAGGTTGGGTTTTTTGAGGAGCGGTTTGAG